>NC_022021.1:53310031-53319172 GCF_000317375.1 Microtus ochrogaster
AGGAAGGAAACTAAAGTGCTACTTGAAGACTATCTTGTTATTCTAGTAAGCATTATCAGAGGAAGAGTTTCTGTACTGCAGGTTACCAAAATAAGATGAGGAGCGCTAACTAGCAAAACCACTCTTCACTGTTGTCTTCCTAGTGAGCTGCAACAGCTATCTTGACCCTCAAAGCCACAAGGCTGGATCCTTTCCTGCCACCTACTACTTACAGACAGTCTGTGTCTGTAGATTCAGCTAATCTAGTACACAATGAGAGGTGCTACTCAACTTTCTCCAAAATATTTCTAGCTCTAGGCATTCTTCAAAAAAAAAAAAAAAACTTTCCATAAAATTTTTGTTTTATACTTTGTTTTATACTTTTATTTTATTTTGTTTTGTAGACACAGTCTTATTACATGGCCTAGCTGGCTAGGAACTCACAAGGAAGCTAGGCTGACCTCAAACTTACAGAGATCCACTAGCCTCTGTCTCTCTCATGTGCTGAAATTAAAAGCATATGCCACCATGCCCATCTTAAACATGGTCATTTCTAAGCATGACTCTTCTATTATTTTTGGGACGCTTTGTTTTGGTAATGCTGGGAACAGAATCTAGATCCTTGTACTTGCTAGTAAGCGCTCGACTGCTGTGCTATATCCTCAGCCTAATTGTTCATTTAACAGTTACTGAGCACCAACCACCATGTCCAGTTTTCTAGGCTAATTAGCACAACTACAACAAAAGTAACACTGCAGTGATCTGAGAAAATTAAGTGAACATTCACCACAATGTGATAAATAGTCCAGCAGGTTTAGTATCAGAGGCTAGGTAGACACCTGCATTTCAGACAATAAAGGAATTAAAACCACACTAGATGAAGATCAACCAAAAGACTTAAGAGGCTGCCTTGACTAAAAACAAGTATCTGAAAATCAAAGCAACATATAAGGAGAAACTATAGTTTTAAAAAGCCAAAACAATTCATACTTTTATTGATGGGTAATATTTAATAAAGGTCAGCTGTAGCCCAGAATGTTCTACACATCTGACTCTGAGAAAATTTTTCATAGAAAAGCAAGTCAAAGTTTAAAACGTTAGAAGTGGGAATAAAGGTAAGGAAATGCAAAGAAAGATCTGAGTAGATAAACTGTCCATTACTTTAATTCTGAATACTAGAAATAAAGCAAGAACAACTGGGAGTTGCAGTGCACGTCTTTAATCCCAGCACTCGGGAGGCAGAGACAGGTGGTTCTCTGTGAGTCTGAGGCCAGCTCTACCTACATAGTGAGTTCCAGACCCAACCAAGGCTACAAAATGAAGCTCTGTAGGACAGATGACTCAGTGGTTAAGAGAATTTGTTCTTGGAGAGAACCCAGGCTCGATTTCCATAGCTCATGTAGTTCACAACCATCTGTTAACTATAGTTCCAATGGATTTGGTGTCCAATTCTGACTTCCAAGAACATCGGGCAAACACATGGTACACATACATACATGCAGGCAAAACACTCATACATGTTCAATAAAAATAAACCTATAAAATAGTTTTAAAATAACAGAAATCAAGCTAACATGAAAAAGAACAGCAAAGTAACCAAACCTATGATTATCAAAAAGAATTTCTTTTATACAACATTCTTAGAATAACATGATAGGGTATTTAAAGCAATAGTTAGTAATAAAGATAATAAAATGGAATCCTAGCTTAAACTGTCTAAGAATTACTATCTAGGAAGACCAGCATGGTGCAACATGCATATAACCCTAGCATTTGGGAGGTAGAGACAAGAACAGGAGTTAAAATCACCTTTGGCTGTATAACATGTCTAAAGCAGGCTGAGCTAGGAAAGAAGGGAAAGTAGAAATAGAAGAGAAGGGGGAGGGCAAGAAGAGAAGGAAAATGTCATAACCCAAGATTTGTACGCCACAACCTCAAGAGTAAGAATCCCAAAAGTACTGTTCTAAAACCTCATCTGTTACTGAAAGACTGAAAATTAATGTAGACTTGTTGTAGCAGCAGCTGCTGTTTCATTTTTATTATGCTGTTGTGTTGTGTAGAGCAGTCTACAACTCCTCGTCTCAAGCAACTCTTGGCCCTTAGCTGGTATGCAACTGAAACTATCTATCCACACCACTGCACCTGTCAAAAATGAATGTACTGAACAAGGGTTTGAAACAGCCCCAAAATACCTGCTTCACTCTTCCCCATTTCCCTAAACTATCCTCAAAAAAGAGGCACTCCCCTGGGCACCAACAACAAAACAAAGTCTTCAGCGACAAAAGATTAGCTTTCTTTGGAAGAAGAAGGCTTCACAAAGATTCTCTTCTGAAACTCCCGTCTCTGGACTCCCTCCATTAAACGGCCTATTTTCCACAAGCTGCCAGCTCTTCAATTATCCATTCCCATGTACAGCTAGGTTTCTCCTTTAGGAATAAATAAAGCATCTCAACTTTACAACTCTTAGAATCAGTCAGGTGTTCTGCTTTAGCTCTGCCAAAACATCTTTTTTTTTCTTTTTATTTATTTTTTAAATTTATTTATTTATTAAGGATTTCTGCCTACTCCCCGCCACCGCCTCCCATTTCCCTCCCCCTCCCCCGATCAAGTCCCTCTCCCTCATCAGCTTGAAGAGCAATCAGGGTTCCCTGACCTGTGGGAAGTCCAAGGACCGCCCACCTCCATCCAGGTTTAGTAAGTTGAGCATCCAAACTGCCTAGGCTCCCACAAAGCCAGTACGTGCATTTTAAACCCACAGAGGAAGAGGAACAAAAGCATGGATGCAAGTGCATCTATACCCTAGAGCTTAAGCAGGAGGAAAAGGAACTGTCAGAAGTTCTGGGAAAGGAGCTTAAGACCGCACACTAAATGAAGAAGTGGAAGAAACCCTCTAACTGTTCAGGGAAAAGCCTGTGCAATACAATACACCAAGACAAGAAAAAGGAATGGCTCAAACAAACAACTCCCTAAAAATTCCCTAGTTTTATGGGTCCTATCATAATTTTTTAATTATGTGCTATTTTTCATAACTACCAAAGGTAAGCAAGAACACCAAAACAAATACCTGAAAATTCAGTGGTATCATATAGTACAATCTAAATGTCACCATCAACAATACAAAATTGTTATTTTGAAAGGTCAAAAAACAGTCAGATCCAAAACCATACCAAGAACAGTAGAGAAAGTAATACTTGGTAAAGACTAACAAACCTGATACAGTCTGAATGCACTGTGCCCTATGGAATGGCTCAACTATGTGGATAAACCAGCTGGGTGTGGTGTGCACATCTGTAACCCTAGCACTTGGGAGATGGAGGAATTCGGTCTTCCTCAACTACACAAAAAGTTTGAGGGGGGGCTGGAGAGATGGCTCAGCGGTTAAGAGCATTGCCTGCTCTTCCAAAGGTCCTGAGTTCAATTCCCGGCAATCACATGGTGGCTCACAACCATCTGTAATGAGGTCTGGTGCCCTCCTCTGTCCTGCAGACATACACACAGACAGAATATTGTATACATAATAAATAAATAAATATTTAAAAAAAAAAAGAAAGTTTGAGGCCAGCCTGGACTATAAGAGACCATATCTAAAACAAAAATTAAAAAATAAAAAATAAAAATGAAAAGATAAATACTTGATCTATAGCTAATGGTACTATACTTTGCAAAGTTTTAGAGCCTTTGGGACTGTGGACAGGCTAGCAGAGTCAGTAGGGTGGGGACTAGCCTGAGCTCCACTTCCTGACCCATCAAGGTCTGAAGAGCCTGAATAAACTACATATGCCTGCCAACATCCACTCTGGTGCCTTCCCTGCCATGATGGACTGAAACCAAGAGCCAAAAGAACTCCTCCCTTGAGTTGTTTCTGTCGAGCATTTCATCACTATGACAAGAAAAGTAACTAATACAATAATCCTTCAGTTACATCTCTACTTCCCATCACCAATGGTCGGAACATGCCAATTTTAATTCCTGAACTTCAACTCTGTAGCTGTTCCCTTTACCACTGCTTTCCTGAAGAGATTTATCATCACATCTGAACCACACTGACAATCTCAAACCAATTTCTTTGCTTTCAAACTGTTTCCTATCTAGCGAACCTCCTCCCTGACACCTAAGTCATCTTTCTAATCATACCACTGCAGTTTAAAGATGAGAAAGAATTCATGATCTTTCCAAAAACAGCAATACATGTAATATGACAGTCATCTTTATACAAGTAGCATTATTTTCATAATCAAATGTAATTATTACTTACATCATAAAACAGTTTTCTGTCAGCAGCCAGGCGTTTTGACGCCAGTGTCTTGGTAACATGGTAGAAAGTAAGTAGTGCCCTGTGCTGTCGAAGATCATCCTGGACCTTCACAGACTCTACCAGAGTAGGGATCAGCTCAGGCCATTGTCTAGGACAATCCAATCGAGCAACTTTGGCAATCAGTACTGCAATCTGAGTTGCAATCTAAAGGAAAAAAAAGTAATAATCAGAAATAATTATAAAGTCAAGGCAAGGGATAAAAATACACTCACGTTTTAAAAGTACCTCTTAGGAATTAACTATGTTTAACAAATATGATTAAAATCACACTAAACTACTTAGGACAGTGGTCTTCAAAGTACAGTTCACAGACTCTAAGATCTATGAAACATTTCTAATTACACATTGGTAAGCCTTTTTTTTTAAAAAAAAATCTCTCTTGAGTTTTGTTGGTGGGGTGACATGTAACTCAAAATGGCCTCAAACTTACAACCTGCCTCAGTCTGTAAAGTATTGAGATTATAGGTGTCACCATCCCCAGAAAGGTAGATTTTGTTTGTGTAACTTTTGCAAAAATAACATATCAAATTGAGTACATGAAAAAGCGTATGTGGAAATTTAAGCTCTCATTTCAATACTAGACACTCAAGAGAAAAAAGTTACTCTTCTCACTAAATGTTTCTTATTCTGAGAATAGCTATTGCTCATTTCCAAAAATTATTATTTATACTAAGTATAGTTTATTTTTAAATTCATTAATTCTTTTAAAGTTCTGGTTTTAATTTCGAATACAATCACTATCAACAGATACGCTCTTCTGAGTTCTTAAACTGTAGCAGTATAAGCCCGTTCTTTGTCCACACATTTAAACAGCACTGCCTGAAGAACAGAAAGGAGCATCATCAGCTACTAGATACTTAAGGACAAAGATCTGTGTTTTATCCTCAGACCCTTCCACCGCCTCCAGTAAACAGCACCACTCTCTCTTCTTTGAAAGGAATCATAAACTAGATGCCACTTACTGCAGTGGTTCTCAACCTTCCTGGTGCTGTACCCTTGAATATAGTTCTTCATGTTGTGGTGACCTCCAAACATTAAATGATTTTCATTGCTACTTCATAACTGTAACTTTGCTACTGTTATGAATCACAAAATAAATATCAATGTTTTCCGATGGTCTTAAGCGACCCCCATGAAAGGGATATTCTAACCCCAACGGGTCACAACCCACAAGTTAAAAACTGCTAACTTAATAGGCCATAATAAAACTACATTAGAAATACAGCTAGATACAATATTCAAAATTTTCACATCAAATATAATAAATAGTATTACTTTAGAAATACTTAAGAACTTTAAACCTGTACACAAAATTTAATTTACTCTTAGAAGAAAGTTTCACACTGGGAGAAAACCAAAGTAAAACCATATGATCTATGATTTACGTGCTACAGGGTACTGGTAGTTGAAAATGTGATGCATACAGAAATCTAAAGTCAATCCTGTGGTCTTCAAAATAAAGAAGTAGTTAATTGAATTGTTAAAATTAATTGTTGGTGTCTAATACCCCCATGTTTTAGGCATGTAACAAACAGTGTATTAAATCAAATTTATAGAGAGTAAGACCACAATAACCAGGTGTGGTGGCACATGCCTGTAATCCCAGCACTTGGAAATCTGAGGCAGGATGACTTCAAGCAGAAGCCAGCCTGGGATCCATATGAGAACCTTTCTCAAACATTCCTTCCCTAAGACAAAACAAAACAAAACAAAAACAAAAAACCTTTTAAGAAATAGAGAAAAGGCAATTATTTTGAGATTTCCATTAAATACTGTCTTAAAAACTAAGAAAGTTGCCAGACGATGGTGGTACATGCCTTTAATCCCGGCACTCGGGAGATAGAGGCAGGAGGATCTCTGTGAGTTCGAGTCAGCCTGGTCTACAATGCAAGTTCCATAACAGCCAGGATTGTTTTACAGAGAAATCCTGTCTCAAAAAAACAAAAACAAAAATCAAGCAAACAAAAAAGCCCTAAGGAAGTTAAAAAGTATAAACTATACTGCAAAGTAACATGAATTTTGTCATTAACTGTCAAATCTAACCATAATCTTAACAGCTCAAAGTCTAAGTCAGCAGAGAAGCTGTGTATAAGCATCACAAACAGAAGTAATGAGTTAAGGGACTCTTAAACTTCTTGGCAGGAGGGAGAGGCATGAAAACATAATTTTATGTAGCTCAGGATGGTCAATTTGCCATGTGGCTAAAGATGAATTTCTGATCCCCCGCCTTAACCTCCTGTATGCCAGCAATCCAGGTGTGCACCACCATATGTAGCAAGGATTTTACTTTTAATCTGAAAACAAAATTTGTTTGGTGATACACTCCTTTAATCCCAGAACCCCAAGAGACAGAAGTGGATCTCTGTAAATTCTATGCCAGCCTGGTCTAAGTATTGAGTTCTAGGACAGCCAGGAATTCACAGAGAGACCCTATGTCCCAAAAAAAAAAAAAGAAGGAGGAGGAGGAGGAGGAAAGAAAAAGAAAACAAGAAAGAAAAAAAAGGAAGGGGAGGACATTCCCAGCTTTCATTTCTTCATTTTGTCACTGACCTGATTTATTGGTTCATTAAAGTTGGTGATGAGTCCTGCACGCAATGTTGACTTCTCCTCTTCTGAGAGAGCACTGTAAAAAAGTAAATTTATTATCAAGAAAATGTTACCCAGTAGTGAAGGAGAAAAGAACTGCTAGGAATTTTATCAATAAAACACTCTTAAATACATGGTTCCCATTATTTAAATGCTGGCACACTTCAAGCAAGAAGCCTAAACCTTCTTCAGAAGTGAATGAACAAAAAGTACAATACAGTAACAAATCCATAATAATAATGCAATATGTTGATGCTCATCTTTACTGATATAAAACCAGCTATCTACAAAAAAGAATTAACAGTAACACACTTCTGGCTTCTGTCATAAATTCTTTCTATAAAATTTTACAAGTAGGAACTGGAGAGAAGGCTTGTTGTTTAAAAGCACTGCCTGCTTCTCCAAAGGATCAGGCTCAATTTCCAGAACCTACACAACAGCTCCTTGGCATCTGTATCCAATTCCATTAGATCTGATACTTTCTTCTGGTCTCTGTAGGCACTAAGAACATACATGGTACACAGAAATACATGCAAGCAGGAAAAATACCCAGACATATAAAATAAGAAATAAAAGTTTAGAGCTAGTTCCAGGACAGGCTCCAAAGCCACAGAGAAACCCTGTCTCGAAAAAAAAAAAAAAAAATTAAATAAATAAATAAATGAATAAATAAATAAATAAAAGTTTAAATTTGAAGGTAAAGAAATTCAAAGTCAAAGAATATTTGTTAGAAGACTCAATATAAGTGAAAACTCAATATAAGCTTGGCGGTGGTGGTGCACGCCTTTAATCCCAGCACTCGGGAGGCAGAGGTAGACGGATCTCTGTGAGTTCGATGCTAGCCTGGTCTACAATAGCTAGTTCCAGGACAGGCTCCAAAGCTACAGAGAAACTCTGTCTTGAAAAAAACAAACAAAAAACTCAATTTAAATAGCTGGTGCGACCAGTCAACAGGAAAAGACACTTGCCACCAAGCTTGACAACACAGATTCACATCGCAAAAGGAAAGAACTATTACAAATTGTCCTCCATCTCCACATGTGCACCACGGCATTCAAAAAGCAACACATAAGTGTACACAGATACACAAATAAATAAATGTTTTTTTTAAAAAAACTAGAAAAGCAAGTTGGCTGTGCATCCTAGTGAGCACCCTTAATCCTAGCACTGTAGAGACAGATGCAAGACAATTTCTGAATTTGAGGCTAGCCTGATCTATGTAATGAGTTCCAGGCCAGCCAGCCAGAAAGATAGATTAGATAGATGAGATGAGATGAGATGAGATGGATAATAGATCAACTTAGTCTTCTATTTTACATCTTTGCAAAGGATAAACATAACACTAAAAATAATTTACTACATACAAAGAAACTATAGAGCTAAATATAGAAGTTACTATAGAACTTATATATTACCGAATTTTAAAGTGTTTCAGTATTTTGACTTTTTTTATTTTTATTTGTGCTCATCTGGTTTTGAGACTGGGTCTTATTACATTGCCCAAACTGTCCTCAGGCTCAAAATCCTCCTGCTTCAAGTTTTATAACAAATGTGTAATACTGGTGCGGGAGAATTATCTGTATTCTGTCAATCATTTTATAAATAAATGCTGATTGGCCAGGCAGGAAGTATAGGCATGAAAACCAGACAGGAAGTAGAAATGATGTAATGAGAAGAGGAGAATTCTGGGAAAGAGGAAGTTGATTCCTCCCACTCCTGCCCAAACCACCGAAGCAGCAAGATGTCATCTGCCCCACTGCAGAAAGGTACTGAGCCACATGGCTAACATAGATCAGAAAAATGGGTTAATCAAGATATGAGAGTTAGCCTGTGAGAGGCGAGAGCTAATGGGCCAATCAGCCTTATAACTTAAGAGATCTCTGTGTGATTTTTCTCTGGGACTAAACAGCTGGGGAACTGGGCAGAAAACAACAACAAACAAGCTAGGCAGCCCTCCATGTTACAGACTGGACAACAAACAAACAGGCCTGGCCCCCCATTCATGTTACATAATACCACCATTACACATGTCAGGCTTTTATGCTATCTTTTTTTTCCCCTTTGGTATTTTGAGACAGGGTTTCTCTGTAGCTTTGGAGCCTGTCCTGGAACTAGCGTTGTAGACCAGGCTGGTCTCAAACTCACAGAGATCCGCCTGCCTCTGCTTCCCAAGTGCTGGAATTAAAAGTGTGCAATACCACCACTCAAACCTATATTACCTAGCCGGGCGATGGTGGCGCACGCCTTTAATCCCAGCACTC
>NC_022021.1:53319573-53321884 GCF_000317375.1 Microtus ochrogaster
AAAAAAAAAAAAAAAAAAAAAAAAAAAAAAAAAAAAAAAACTCTTAGGACCAACAAGATGCCTCAGTGGGTAAACACCACTCAAGTCTGACAAGTCTGATTTCTCGAAACCCAGAAAAAGGTGGGAGGAGAGAACAGCTCCACAATGCTAACCTCTGATCTCCACAAGCAGAGAATGAAATGTGCACAACCACAGATCAGGCATGAGGCACACATTAATAAATACATTTTAAATAAATTTTAAGCAAAGCATATATTATGAGCTAAATTATATCCCACAAAATGAAATATTCAAGTTCTCTAAGTCAAATATCTTTGAGTACAACTTTATTTGGAAATACTATAGTCTTTGTAAATTTAATCACATTAAGACAAAAATCATTTTGCATTGATAAGCTCTATTCTGATACTGGTGTTTTTCTTTTTGTTGTTTTGGTTTTTTTTTAATATTATTTACTTATTATGTATACAATATTCTGTCTGCATGCATGCCTACAGGCCAGAAGAGGGCACCAGACCTCATTTCAGAGGGTTGTGAGCTACATTTGGTTGTTGGGAATTGAACTCAGGACCTTTGGAAGAGCAGGCAATGCTCTTAACTGCTGAGCCATCTCTCCAGCCCCTTGTTGTTTTGTTTTGACACAGAGTTTTAATATATAGGCAAGGCTGACCTGAAACTTACTATGAAGTCCAGAAGGCCTTGAACTTAAATCCTATTGTCAACCTCCCAAGTGCTAGGATTATAAGTTCCAGGACTGGCTCCAAAGCTATAGAGAAACCCTGTCTCGAAAAACCAAAAACAAACAAAAAGTTCTATTAACTTTTTAGAGACTGAATATCAATTTATCTGTTTCCATTTCAACAAGCTAGTATGAGAACATTACATCAGATCCAAAAATAGGAAACACATCAAATATTACTTTTTTAAAAAAGAGCAGTAATTAAAAGAAAGACAAAAGCCTGGTGGACCCAACAGGAACCCCAAAGCAGATCTACATATGAAGTCCATGATACAGCTATGGTGGCAATATCCACAATCTTAGCACTTACAAGAGGAATTTGACAGTAGCCTGCAGTTTGATAGACTTTAAAATAATAATAATAATGTGAATTTGAAAAAACTAAGAATTAATTAAACTAAGAAGAGGGAAAAGTGTTTGATGTGTAAAAAGTTACCAGTGTACTACGGTGGAAAAGAGTGTGTGGTACTATACCTAATTCACATATGCACTGTGAACCACAACCAAGTCTTATTAGCAAACCTGTAAAACACTCCAGTTAAAATTAATTCAGACTACATCCCAAATTGAAACTAATAGCATCTACCTATGACCCAGTTAAACTGAATGATATATGAAAATAATATATAAGCTTAAGTCAGGTGATTTTCATCATATGAAGATAATGGTCAGAATAAAAATTTTACTAAGTTAACAGTAAAAGTACAAACTTTGAAGTGCTTCAAATCTGCAGATAAAATCAATTACTAATCTGCCATTCTTGTTTCCTTTATAAGTGTATTCCTCTTCATGCCTACTTTTACCTAAATACACTAAAAGACAATTTAACTATTTAAAACTATAATTCCTTCCTTAACTATTTAATTTACGCTAGCTTAAGGCAAAATTTAGCCAGGCATAGTAGCACATGCCTGTAGTCTAAGAACTAAGAGGCACAAGCAAGAGCTTACCTGTTAAGCTCCAGGCCAGTCTAGTCTATGCAGGCTACATATCTAACTGTAGATAAATAGCAAAACCCTGTCCCCAAAAGCAAACAAACAAGCACACAATTTCTCACCATTAACTGCTTCTTTTTCTCATCAAATCATCAATTACTCCAGAAATAAAAAAGGGTTAGCTTCACTTTATAGTCTAAAAACACTGCAGTTCCTTCTCATATCATTCTTGGGTAGGTTTTACAGACAGGCACTTTGAAGTACTCAGAATAAAACAAATTAAATTACTTATAAAAATGAAAACCTAAAGAGCTTTAGTGCCATCTACTGGAGACCACAGCTTATGTAATTTTTCACCAAAATTTATTTTCTAACAAAATTCCAAAGATATATTCAAACTGCCTAACCATAAATTACATAATGTGTTAATCAATTCTTAAGATGAATCTGCTCACTTTACCCATATATTACAGTTAAAACCTCATCTAATGAAACTGCAAATGTATGCTATCCAACAATTCTTCCCAGAGAAAACACAAAACACAGAAATGAAGATTCAGCAAATAAGAACATAATATAAGATTTCCTTTTCAAAATCAAAACTTTTTTTTTTTTTTTTTTTTTTTTTTTTTTTTTT
>NC_022021.1:53322010-53322715 GCF_000317375.1 Microtus ochrogaster
TCCCGAGTGCTGGTGGGATTAAAGGTGTGCACCACCACTACTCAGCACGTTTTACTTCTTTAAGATGATTTAGCAACATAGCTTCATCTTCAGATCCTCAGAAGCTGAAAATCAAGACAGGAAGGAAGGCAGGAACACACATACATGCATGCATGCATACATACATACTACGTATGTACGTACGTACACACATGTGGAATAGGAAGATACAAATCTATGAAGGATAACAATAACATTTCTTCGGGAGTTAGAACACTTTTTGGACTTTTTTCATTTATGTATCAAATGTTTTGCAAATTTCCATTTCATCCTTGCAAAAATCACGCTAACATCTCTGTTGTCCCAATTAAACACTTGACACATTATTCTGATTACACAGGTAGAGCATTATTTTTCTTAAATTTGGAATGGATTACAATTGGAACTGAGGGAACTTACTGAGGTGCTACACGTCTCCAGTAACGATCAATTCCATGTTTAAAATACAGCACAGCAAGCCACCTGACATTCATATCAAGGGTGTGGTTCGTAAAAATATTCTGTGAATGAGAATACAAATAATGTTAGAAGGAACATGTAATCTTTTAAAAATATAATTAACATACCAAAATAAAGCATGGATTTCTCTAACCGCTTTATTTTTTTTTAATGTGGGTATGTACTCAAGCATGTGTATGCGCATTCACTTTGTGGATGGTTTCATAC
>NC_022021.1:53323105-53325414 GCF_000317375.1 Microtus ochrogaster
TGTCCTGGAACTAGCTCTGTAGACCAGGGTGGTCTCGAACTCACAGAGATCCGCCTGCCTCTGCCTCCCGAGTGCTGGGATTAAAGGCATGTGCCATCACCGCCCGGCCACACCTGACATTTTTACACTGAGTTCTGGGAATCAAATCCAGGTCCTCTGTAGTGATATTTTATTTGTATTTTAATAAGTAAAGCTTGCCTGAAGATCAGAGTGCAAAGCTAAGCCATTAGAGGTCAGGGAGTGGTGGCACACACCTTTAATCCCAGGACTTGGGAGACGGGCAGACAGAGCTCTGTAAGGCTATTCTGAGCTACAAAGATCGCTCCAGAAAGAGATCCAGGTGGTGGTGACTCACACCTTTAATCCCAGCATTAGGGAAGTGGGGAGAGGAATATAAAGGGAACAGGAACTCACGGGAGCATGGTGTCTGAGGTTTGGTAGAAACTCCTGTATCTGTCTCTGGCTTTTTATTATTCATGCTACAGTTACCCAACAACACTTCACCAACTTTACCAAACAGCCCTATGTGTTTGATTTTTGGGAAAATATCTCATGTATTTCATCCTGGTCTCAAACTTGTTATATAGCCAATAATGACTCTGAACTTCGTGCCTCTACTTCCAGATGCGGGAATCACAGAAATGTGCCACCATGCCCAGTTTATGAGATGCTGAAGACAGAACCCAAGGCTCCATGCATGCTAGGCCAGTACTCTAGCAATTGATCTATGACCTCAGCCCAGATTTTTTATTGATTTTAAATTTCATCACTACATATGTCATATGTACATATTCTTAAAATATATATTCTACAATCTAGACTAAGAAAGCAGGCCTACTTAGCCAGATGTACCTGAAACCTCAGCATCAAGAATACTAAGGCAGGTACATCTCAAGTTTCAGGTCAGCCTAAGATATATAGTGAGACCTGGCCAACCCCATCAAAGAAGATAGCATACCTATTCAATAGCATTTAACTAAGTTTAATCAACAGATGAACATGTAAAGACTTATAATATTCTTTCAAGTACGTTAGAAAATTTCCTTGATAAAAAATCAGAAGTAACAATATATATGCACAGAGAGAAGAGATAAGAAATGAGAGAGAGAGAGAGCTCACTGAAATAAATATGTTCTAAATTTCAAAAGAAAACATAGCTAGGCATGATGCCACACACATAATCCCAGCATTTAAAAGGCAGAGGCAAGATAATGGCAGCAAATTCAAAGTGTTCAAGTCTAACCAAGGATACACAACAAGATCTTGTCTCAAAAATAAATGGATAAATAAATAATAGGTGCCTCCACAGCACAGATTCAAAGACCCTAAGGAGTCTAAGTCCCTGGGTTGTTAATACATGTTTGACGTTGTAATGGGTAATCTTGACAGGATCCAAAATCACCGGGGACACAAGCCTCCAGGCATGCATGTGAGGGATTATCTTGTTTAGGAAGGCCACGAGTCATGCCTGTGATGTCTTATTTTTCGGTTAATTGAAATAAGACCTACTCGAAAAGTAGAGACACCATCTCTGGGTAAATGTCCTGGGCTGTAGAAACAGGAGAAAAGGTAGCTAACCATTCATTGCATTCTGCTTCCTGACAATGGATTCAATATGACCAAGTACTTCAAGCTCCTGCTAGAATGTCTTCCCATTCACAATGGACCGTATTCTTAAACTGTGACTGAACCTCAATCAACTTTTCCTTCCATAAATTGCTTTTGTTAGTGCATTTTAATCACAGAAATAGGAAACACAATATAAGAAAATGCAGTGAAATTGTGTTTTAATAAATAAAGCTTGCCTGAAGATAGGAGTGCAAAGCTAGCCACACAAGTCAGCCACACAGGGCAGGCAGTGGTGGTACACCTTTAATCCCAGCAGCCACACTAGTTTGCCATAGAGGCCAGACAGTTGTGGTATATGCCTTTAATCCCAGCACTAGAGAGAAATAAAAGGTGGGGTGAGACAGAAACTGTCTCTCTTTTCACTCTAAAGGTTTCATAGAGGTGTAAGAGCTCTCCAGTGGTTGGCTGCTTTGCTTCTCTGATCTTTCAGCTTGACCCCCAATATCTGTCTCTGGGTTTTTATTACTCATGCAATATCTGGCGCCCTATTTCACAGTAACAAGACTACTTACCAAAGCAATCATGCTTCTGGGGCAAGAGAAATGGTTCAACAGTTAATTAAGAACACTTGTTGCTCTTCCAGAGCACCTGGGTTTAGTCCCCAGCATCCAAACGGAGGCTCACAACTATTTGTAACTCCAGTTCCAGAAGGATATGATGCAGTCTTCTGGCCTCCATGG
>NC_022021.1:53325514-53335662 GCF_000317375.1 Microtus ochrogaster
TGATTCGAGACCAGCCTGGTCTACAGAGCTAGTTCCAGGACAGGCTCCAAAGCCACAGAGAAACCCTGTCTCGAAAAAACCAAAAAAAAAAAACAAGAAATTGTCTCAGTCCCCTCCCCAAAAAAGTCTATACACATATACACAAATAAAACTACTTTTGAAAATGTAGCAATATAGCAATTAATGCATAAACAACACAAAGCAATACACGAAAATAGAAACACAGGAAAAATGAATTTAAGCAGTTATTAATAAGTCATATATTCACTCAGGAAGTAAGAGCAGGAAATAAGGAGTTCAAAACCACATTAGGCTACATAAGACTCCTGCCTCAAAAACAAAAGGAAAAAAAAGCAAAGTAAAAAATATAAAAGATCCTGTCTAACAAAAATTTAAATTTCTAGATAGAAAAAAAACTACAGTATTTTGCCAGTCATGGGGGGTGTGTGCCAGGAGGCAGAGATATGAAGATATTCCTGTACTGGCGGTCAGTCTGGTCAACAAAACAAGTTCCAGGCAAACAAGGGTTACATAGTGAGAGCCAAAAACAAAAACAATGTTTTAAAGTTAAATACACGATACAAGGGGAATCAGTTCAATGGTGAATACTTGCACCAGACCCTAGGTTTGCTGCCCATCACTGAGAAAAAAAAGAAAGCACCAAAACAGTACAAGGCTAGGCAGTTATGGAGCTCTAATCCCAGCACCGGGAAGACAGAGGCAGGCAGATCTCTGTGAGTTCAAGGCCAGCCTTCTCTACTGGGCTAATTCCAGGACAGCAAACACTGTTACACAGAGAACCCTGTTGCAAAATAACAAATGAAACAAAACAAAAATAGTAAGAGGCAGAAGCAGGCAGATCTCTGTGAGTTCCAGACCAGCCCAGTCTAGAGAGTGAGTTCCAGGGCAGCCAGAGCTGTTACACAGAGAAACCCTGCCTCGTAAAAAACACAAACAAACAAAACAGAAAAGGTTTTAATTAAATTACAGTAAGAACAATAAAAAGAAAATACCTAAAATGCTGATTCATCAACAAATAACTGAAACATTCTCATGAGCCCACATTACCATGACGACAGTGACAATGGCGGCCAAATGTCTGCAGCAGTTTGACTAAACTAACAGTCCATTTCCATACTTAAAGAACTAGTAAAATAATGGCAACCCCACTGTATTAAAGACAAACTATTTCAAGAACTACTCACCAGCAACACTGAGTAGAAACCTGGCTGTGTCTCCCATTGCTTCAGCTGCTCCTCAGCGGGCTTTAAAACAGCAGTATCCTGACTGGTGGCCTGCGTTAAGACCTGGAGAACTACAGAGCTGGCACTATTGAGATCCATGGAAGCCTGCAAAGGTAAGTCAGCACATCTGAGTACACAGTATATGTATTACAAACAGACAGTCACACAAACACTTTCTCCCCACCTGACCTCTACGTTTTCTATACTAGCTACACCATTACTTAAAACTCCCACAATTCCAATTACTTTTACTTAAATTACATTTCTAAAGGACATTGCTTTTATTGTTTCATAAATAAAATAAAAGTAAAGTGAGATTGGAGAACTGACATACACAAAACTGCAAATTTCCAAATTCTGATTAAATACCATTTCCTACCTCAACATCTGTTATCAAAAACATTTTAAAGATAAAATGCAAATGTGAAACATAATACACAGAGAGAAACGCATACTCACTAATAATTGAAAAATAAACTAAGTTAACTACAATCCTTGCACATAGCAAGACTCTGTCTCAGAAAAGAGAGGTAGGAAGATACTGTTAACATATTAAATACTGTAAACCTTCCCCAAGGCATATGCTAAAATTTAATGCCTAATATCTTGGCATTTGGAGCTGAGAAGTTATTAAATCATCAGTACAGATCCCTAATGCATAGTCCAAATGCGCCTATATAAGAGGACATTAGAGAGCTGCCTTGTTCTTTCAGCCATATAAGGATACAATAAAAAGTCTGCAACCAGCAGATGGTCCTCATCAGTATCTAACTATGCCAACACCCTGAGTTCAAGGCTAATATGGGCTGTGTAGTAAGACGCTGCCTCAAACTAAAAGCAAGGCCAGTAGGATGGTAACACCAAGCCTGATGTGACCTGCACTCAATTCCCAGGACCAGCTCCCACAAAGTAAGTATCTTATCTAACAAACCAAGTGCTACATAAAGTTAAGAAATGTGTATTCTTTGTCCATATATGCCATCACAGTACAAAGCAAGCAGGTATGCTCACCTGCACAGAGATAGCACTGCTACACTGAGCTGAGCCCACCTACATCAATTACCAAGCATGAAAATTCCCCCACAGACATGGCGATAGGGCAGCATGATGAACGCCAATTCCTCAACTGAGGTTCCCTCTTCCCAAGAGACCAGTTTGTGTCACACAGTGACAAGTGAAGTGAAGCATGACAACCCCTCAACTCAGATTTTCTAATGTCTGACTCTCTCAAGTGTGACACACCATATTTGGCCAAAGATTTCATTCAGTAATAGTTATTTTTCATTACTCTTTGCCAGGTGCTATTCTAGTTTCTAGGATACACTTGGAACAAATTTAAGTCCTTATTCCCTGGTTATTAAATTCAAATCAACAGGCTGTACTATAATGGTCTATATATCCTAACCTCTGCTGTGGGATGAAGGTCTTTCTGGATGCCGTGAATAGCTGTTGCTCTCATTGGTTGACAAATAAAGCTGTTTTGGATAGAGCCAGGTGGAAAATCCAAGCAGAGATACAGGAGAAAAGTAGAGTCTGGGAGACACCAGCCAGCTGCCAAGGAAGCAAGACAGGTAGAAAATGACGTAATGCTACAGCCACATGGCAAAACATAGATTAATAGAAATGGGTTAATTTAAATGTAAGAGATAGCTATTAAGCCTTAAACATTGGTCAGGCATTTATAAGTAATATTAAGCCTCTGAGTGGTTATTCAGGAACTGCAAGGCGGGCGAGAAACAGATACGTATGATCTTATAGCATTACTATATCTAAACCCACTTCTTTGATCAAATGAAACAGAATAACAAAACACTTCTGTTAAATTAGTGAAATCTTTCTAGCCAAATATGGTGTACCACAATTGAAATCCCAGCACTCAGAAGACACAGAAGATCACTTCTAGTTTGAGACTGTCGCAGTCTACGTAGTTAAGTGTGTTCCAGACTACCAAGGACTACATAGTAAAACACTATCTCAAAACACAAACAACAACAAAAAGTAACCAATCAATTTTTAATAAATCCTACTCTCTACATACAGTTGTGTAAATCCACAAAAAGCAGCCACTTCTCTGTTTTCAATCCTCCTCAGTCTAACCTTCACAGAACATAATATTACTGGTATCAATCCCTGATAATTCCACTTACATTCAGTCTTTAATATGAAACAGCCTATATGAGCCGTGCACCACTCCAAAAGAAATATAGTAAAGGAATCTTTGCATTCAATTCTACAAAGGGAAAAAGACAAGCTAAAATATAACATAAAGATATGGTAAGCGTTACGGAGGAAAAACTCACAAGTTTACACTATAGCAAGCTTAGCAGAGGCTTTCCCTCACAGAGGACTGAAGGAGCGTAGTCTTGAAAGTTGCATAAGAGATCCCTAGATCAGTGCATGCTGTGGCTGTCAGACAGGTGAAGGTTACATTCCCTACATAACATGATCCAAACTTATTTTAATCCAATTACTTTTGAAGAATTACAGTTTAGCATGAGACAAGGAAAGGGACTGTGGTGGTTTGAATGAAAACGGCCCCCATAGGCCCACAGGGACAGCACTATTAGGAGGTGGGGTCTTGTTGAAGTAGGTGTGGCCTTGTGGGAGGAAACGTGTCACTGAGGGTGGGCTTTGAGATTTTAGAAGCTCAAGCTGGGGGCGGGGGGACACGACACGGGCCTTACTTTCTCTTTCTGCAGCTGCTGCTGACCCAGATGGAGGACTCTCAGCTCCTTCTGCCTGCATTCTGCCATACTTCCTACCATAATAAATTATGGACTAAATCTCTGAATTTAAGTCAACCCAATGAAATGCTTTCCTTTGTAAGTCATGGTGTCTCTTCACAGCACTAAAACCCTAAAGCAGGGGTTTATAGAAAATTAAATTTATCTGCACTTTAAAATGAGAACTACCGACCTCCACAACTATTAGAAAATAAATTTCTAGTGTAATATACCTCATCCGTAGGTAACACAACAACAACGCCTTAAAGAAGAAAGAAGAGAAAGTCAAAAGTTAATAGTCTCTGCAAGAAACAGAAAAGCATTATTAGGAACATACAAAATGACTAGGCCCCATAGCTACTATTTAAGAAATGTTCACTGTTGGGAGCGATGTGTGAGTAGATATATTAGTGGACAGCCACAAAGATTAAGAGAGTGACCAATCACTTTTTGATGGATTCAAGGTCACTCCGTGAGATGGAACCCACACCTGACACTGCTACAGGGACCAAAAATATGAGACTAGAGAGGTCATGGGCCTAGAGGAAAACTTACTGCTACCATTCTGTCACAGGAACAGCAATAAAATGACTCCTAATGACATTCCACTACAGTCACAGACCAATGCCTCGTTCAGCTTATTCTTGCAGGAGACAAAAATTAACACAGAGACCCACAACTGGACAATGTTCAGAAAGTGAGAGTTTGGGACACTCCATCTAAAATAGGATGTCTTCATTAAACCCCTTGCCTCAACACTTGGGAATCTATGGAGAACAGGAGGCACAAAGACTGGGAAAGCCAGAGCTGATGGATGACTCTATGCAAACAGTGTCTCCCAGACATCAGAACCTATGCACACATCAACTCCTATGTGGTATGAGAGTCTGGAGTAGCATAAATAAGAAATGCGCAGCTTCAAGCCAGACCAGGTCCTAGCACTGAGGGGGCAAATGGACATGGGATCCCATCCCTAACAAAGATGCTATCTGTAACTGACACCTTCTTGGCAAAGGAAAAATCTGCTATCTCTAATGAAGTATCACTGAGTATATCAACCATACTTCAGGGCAGGCCCAACACAAAACAAAACCAATAGCATTTTTATGAACTTTTAGCTTCATTTTTTTGTTTTGGGGTTTTTGTTTTGTTTTTGTCTTACAGGTATTTTGCCTATTTGTTTGATTTTTTTTTTGCTTTTTGAGGTGTTTCGTGTGTGTGTGTGTGTGTGTGTGTGTGTGTGTGTGTGTGTGTAAGAGAGCAAAAATACATAAAGTTGGGTAGATAGGGAGGTGGGGAGGATATGGGAGGAGTTGGAGGAAGGTAAAAAACATAAAATATATTGTATGAAAAAATTAATTTAAAAATGAAAAAAAAAATGTTTGTTGTTGGGCTGGAGAGATAGCTCATCAGCTAAGAGTACTGGTTGCTCTTGCAGAGAACCTGATTCTCTCCCAGGATCCAAACAATGGCTCATAACTATCTGTAACTCCAGTTCCAGGAGATCCAACACCCTTTCAGGCCTTGCCAACAGGCACACATATGGGGCACAGAAATATATGCGGGCAAAACATTCAAACAAATAAAAGTAAATAACTTCCTCTCAAAAAAATGCTCACTGTTGAATTTCTATCTGTCACTCACAAATGTTTGGGGCAGCTGATACAATAAAGCCTGACAGTGACCAGGAAAAGCAATAGGATGAATCAGAGTCAGAGTTACAAGTACAGATATGTATGATCTTATAGCATTACTATGTCTAAACCCACTTCTTTGATCAAATGAAACAGAATAACAAAACACTTCAAATTAAATGATGGACTTTTACACAAACACACACACACACACACACACACACACTCCAACTTCCACTGACAAAAGCAGTACATCTCAAAACTTTACTGAACATTCCTCTAATCTGGAATTCTTATTAAAATGCAGAATCTGTATAAGTTATTAAACAGGGCCCTCACTGTTAGGAATAGAAAACATCCCTAGGTCAGGGAGGCCCAAGACTTCCAACACAACACAGGCAAACTGCCACTCCCTAGAATGAGAATGTAAGGCCGTATAGCTAAATAAAATGCCACATGCGTCACTCACAAGATATAGAGAAATCAAGCTAGAACTGGATTGGAAGCTCCCTCTCTGCTGGCAAGTTCTCATAGTGTTAGAAAGAGCTATGCTGGCTGCTGGGGAAGAATTGTCATCAACAGTCTTAAACAGTTTATGTGAGCCCTGTGCTCAACAATACTAACAACTGAGGCAAGATGAGGCCACCGGTACAATAGTGGTAAGTCTGTTACTGGGTTATCCAACTGCAGTCTGATTGAATTTGTTGCCCACTGACAGGAGGGTCTTCACATCTGGCACTGTAAACCCAGTCAAACACCCATGGCTGGACAGGTTAGAGGCCCTAGAAGCGAACCTACTTTTGCTGTTTTCCAAAATGGACATGATGTACTTATCAAAACTGGCTTCTAAATAACTGTTGTTATTATTATTACAGATCTGTGCTGCTAACTGCTTTGGTCACAGAAGCTTTCTGCAATGGTCAGCAGTGACTACAATGGTCAAAGCACTGAGACTAAATTATTGTTGAATGCCCATGCAAGTGTAAACAAATCTTCACCAACGTTCCTATAGACAATCCTAATTAATATCATAGCAAAGAGATAGAGACATAGACAGAAACAAGAGAGAGACAGACATGAAGATAGAAAGGAGCTAGTTAGAACAGGAAGTGTATTAATGGAAGGGGCACAGGAGGGTAATGGGGTGGATATGATCAAAAAATATTATAACATGTACGAAAACGCCAGAATGACACCTATTATCATATATAACATATACTAATAAAAAACAAGTTTTAAAAACACCTTGGTATGTAGCTTCTATTTCAGTAACTTTTCAATTGAGCTGGAAGTGTATACTTTACAAAATTCCCAAATTTTGAGGAGTAAAGATGTAGAACACTAATTGAACTTATGTTCAACAAAACTTCTAATTGTAGGTTTAGTGGTGGTCAGTCTCATAATTATAAAATCAAACAAAAGACACTCTAGAAGCACACCTGCAAAAGATGTGATTAGCCATTCTGTAAAACACCCTGGGATTAGCTGACGATACCCATCATACGCACACAGTCCAAGAAAGAACCAAGGCTAGGGGACGGCAATGCAGGGGACTTATGCACAGCATGCATAAGTCCCTGGGTTCTACCACTAACACCACAAAAAAGAAAACCAAAGACAAAAACAAAGATACAGAAATAGCTTAGTAGTAAGACACGTGCAAGGCTCTGGGTTCTGCCTCAACACTGCAAAAATAAAATAAAGATTAAAAAAAAAAACCTTAAAATTACCAACGGTAATGCTACATACATTAAGCCTGATGTGGTAGCACACACCAGCAGTGGGGAGTGAAAGGTAGGCAGATCTCCATGAGCTTAAGGCCAACCTGGTCTACATGGAGCTCTACACCAACCAAATCTACATAGTGAGAGCCTGTCAAAATTAATAATGATAATAATAACAAATTAGAAGGAAGATTAAATATACACACATGCAAAACAAATATCAAGAACCAACTAATCATACTGGAGAAATGACTTGGCTGTCAAATGGCTTGCTACTGACAAAGGGAACCCAAGTTCTGTTCCCAGCATGTATGTGTCAGGTGGCTCACAACTGACTGTAATTCCACTACAAGATGAACAACTTCATCCATCCAAGACAACTTCTGCCTGTGCCAGCACCAGCACACACATGACATACACATACATGCATGGACAAGAACATAAATTCAGGTTAAAAATAAAACCAAACATTGTCTTTCCCTAAATATGGATAATTTCATTCTGGAGAAACATTTTCAGTATATTTTAAGTTCAAATGCTGCAAGCATTTTTTTTCGGCCTTCTAGTTTGGTTCTGAATGCAAATACATTCGTAACATCACAAAATCTAAATACTTGTTTAATTACCAAGCAATTTTTGCACACTTCTTTAAAACCTCCAATCATATTGCTACATCCAAATACCTCTAAGAATCCTCTTTTCGCTTTGAGAAGTGTAATCGGGACAGAGTACACCCTTCTGCCTTACAGCTATAACACACATCCACAAACCACTGCCATAATTAAACTGTTTGCACCAGTCCCTGTGCTAGATACCGTCAGAAAACAGAAAGAAAGAAAAACCTACAATCGTATCGTCGCAACCAACATAGAGAAATTTTCTAATTTCACAAAAACTGTTCTCAGTGTGGCACAACGATGTAAGGAAAGCTATGGAGCCATGAGTAGTCCATTTAATGAAGTCATTCTGCCCTCAACCAAAGCAGAGAAATTTGAAACAATGTGGAAATGGAAGAGAGAAATCCCTATCCATGGTTGCAGACTGTTCTTCCTTGCTTCCTTCTAAAGAATAAGCAAATCTTAAAGGCGCTATCGCATACAACATATTTTGTATGCGTTTGTTTAATGTGTGATGAGGAGGGATGCCGATCACAACCTTGGCACCAGAAATGACCAGGCTTTGCGATTGACGCAAATCACTTTGCTGTACGATTCTCTCATTCGCCACGTACTAAGAGGATTAAGGAGAAATGCCAAATGCTATGGGCCTCGACATAATTTTTGCTGAATCACAAATATTCCCAAATGTAAAGCTGCAGGAGTCGCCGAGTCTGAGCACCGGCGGCCATACCTCAGAAAGAATCTCCACTCCGAAAAACGTCCAAGTCTTTTTTTCCCTTAAAAGAGAAGGACTAATGTTTAAAGCTTTCACAGCACTGCTTCCACAGCAAGGTCGCCTGTACAGTTAACAGCATACACTGGTTTTAGTGGCAGAAGCACGTCTTCCTGCACTGTGCAACCCCAAGCCTCCAAGGACAAATAGAACCCACCGCCCCAGCCGGCGACAGGGGACACAATGGGTACCCTCAGCTTTGCTCAGCCTGTCACTCAGACCCTGCCACCGCGCACCGTAGACCCAGCGATGTCAGGCTTCCCGCAGCCCGGGAGCCTGTGCTTCCCCCCGGGCTATTCCAGGGCCGCGAGGGCCCGCGGCGTCCAGCTCAGGTGGACCCACGTTCCGCCCTCGGCTCGCGGGGTCCCTCTGACCAGTCCAATCGTCCCTTCCAACCGCGCGGCTCACGGCCTGGCCTCACCGTGTGCCTCGGTCCGGAACAGCCCGGCCCGCCCCTTTCCACTCGTCCACACGAAGTGGCGTCGGTTGCTTCCGCGCCCCCCACGCTGCTAGTCCGCACGCTGCCGCCTACTGATGCAGAAAACGGCTTCTAGGAACGCGCCATGTTCCCTGTCGCCACTCCAGACGACGCGGTCGCGCTAAAATGACGTCACAGGATGCCGGCGCGGCGCGCAGGGGCGAGGCCGAGGATGAAGGTGATAGGTTGGAGGAGGGAGAGGAGGGAGGAGCTCGTGTTCGAACCCAGAGGCGCGCGGCAGCCAACACAGCCCTGTGCGCTTGCGTGGTACACGGAGCCGTGCGCAGGCGTGGGTACCCGTTACTATGGAAACCGTAAGTCCCGGGAAAATCGGTTGTTTTCCTGAGCTGGTTGAAGTGTAAGTCAAAACCATTTCATCTTTACTCTTCTAGATATCAACTACTTGTTTCATGGGTCTGTCACAGCACTAGAGCGTTATCAAAAGAATCCCATGCATGAACCCTGCCACCATAGGAATTTGTTCAAGTTTGGACGGGCATTGTTTTGCGGTTTTGTTTTTTTTTGTTTGTGTGGGTTTTGATTTTTGCTTTCTTTTATTTTGTCTTGTTTTAGTATTGTGTCGGCGGAGAATTAAGAGGCTCTCACGAACCCAGGCTGGGATCAAGCCTTTTTTGTAGCTAACCATCAAATCGTGACTCTCCACATCCCAGATGTTCAGACTACGTGCATGTCTCTCAAGATCTACATTTTCTATTTCCTGAACTTGAGTGTACTACTCCACAGCAATACCACGGGTGAAAAGATTTCAAAGGACCAGTGCTATCTAGCCCTGCAAGCTAGTTTACGCTTTTTTTTTTGTTTTGTTTTTAAGAAGAGAACTTGTGAGGAATATTTTTTTTTAACCTATCAGGGCAAGCAGCTTCTTTATTTAATTAACCAATGACCTTCCTCCATCACTTCCCCTTTTTCTGGTTAAACAAAAAAGGAAGGCT
>NC_022021.1:53336847-53337487 GCF_000317375.1 Microtus ochrogaster
CTGGGTCGGAGCTTCATCACGTGTGCCTCAGAGAGTAGAGCTCTCGCCTCTACATGTGAGGAATATTAACTGTATTCATAAAGTCCAATAGAATTTGTTGTTAGCTTAGGATGTGCACAATACAGTCTCAAGATCTTTAGGTTGAATGACCCATTTTAATCCCCAAGACAATCCTGTGAGGGAGATCCATTATTATGTCCATTTTACAAAAGAAGAAGCTGGAACACAGATAAGTCAACATGCTTAAGTTCAATAGCGAGTAAATACAAGCGTTGAAGTTTGTACTAAAAACAACAGTAAGCTCTTCTTTATAAGAATGTCTCTCATACAAAGACTTTTTAAAATCAATACAAAAATAAAAATTCCCTCAATACAAATACATGATGTTGTCATTGAAGGTCTGGTTGACACAGGTGCAGACGGAGCAATAATTTCATCATAATCTTGGCATTTAAATTGGCCTCTTCAGAACGTAATGTTCAGTTTTTAGTGATCAGAACTTTATCTCAGGTAAAGTAGAACACAAGATGGATTATTTTTCTTTTAAGATTTATTCATTTATTATGTACACAACATTCTGCCTCGATGTATGCCTGCACACCAGAGGAGGGCGCCAGATCTCAGTACAGATGGTTGTGAG
>NC_022021.1:53337697-53338883 GCF_000317375.1 Microtus ochrogaster
CAGATGGTTGTGAGCCACCATGTGGTTGCTGGGAATTGAACTCAGGACCTCTGGAAGAGCAGTCAGTGCTCTTAACCTCTGAGCCATCTCTCCAGCCCAAGATGGATTTAATGTATAGGACCAGAATGACAAAGAGGAATATTAAAACCATATGTGACTAACATAGCAATGAATATGTAGGGATGTGATTTGTTACAGCAATGGAATACTCAATAATATTCCCCCAATCTTAGAAATAAACCATAAATTAACATATTTATGGGGAAAAGGTTTTTATTTTTATTATTTGCGCTACAATAAACTTTAAAATCAGCACAACAATTCCAGAACCTGGGAGACAGAATCAGGAGAACTGGCACACTTTTGAGAGTGGGCTTCATGGTGTTCTCCAGGTGAGCCAGAATTACAAAATGCAACTGTGACTCCAAAAGCAAACAAACCACCCATGAAACTTCAAAAAGAATGAAATAAAGAAGTTATCCATATCTAAAGAGCCTGGAATAGGCTGAGAAAGCTCAGTGGGAGAGTGCTCGCCTGTTATGCACATGACAAAAAGGACTGATTCTGTGAAGCAATTTTCATTTTCCATATTCTACTAGAATTAACTATTATGCTCAAACTGATCAGATGAAGAACCATCTCCAGGAGCAAGCAGGCCCTGCTAAATAGAGTCAACTCTGCAAACAGAGGTGTAGGTGAGCCAGCCCCGAAGCTGTGACCATGGGAGAGCTGTCCTCATTTCTCATATGACAGATCAACCTTATGTCTGCCCGACCCAGACACAGGCATATGACTTGGCCTGCCCCTCTATGTCCTGCTGGAGCACATGAAGGGACCTGACCTGCAGACCTGGAGCTGCAGGATTTCCACAGCACAAGGTCACATCAGGATACCCAGGAAGAGTCCTGTTGAGGACACAGCATCAATAGTGTAGTAGAAGCCTCAAACCAGACCAATGACACTTTGCAACAAAAACATGGAAGCAAAGATTGTGGACAGAAGGGTTTACAGTGTGACTTACTGTGCCACACTACAGCTTCCATGATGAGACTTCTATATTTTCCTCTTTTTTCCCTCTTAAATATTGTTTTATTTGGTGGGAGTACAGTGGCAGAGGGTGAATGTGAAGCGACTGGGAAATGAATGGGATCAAGATAAATGATGTAGCCGGGCGGTGGTGGCGCAC
>NC_022021.1:53340626-53341901 GCF_000317375.1 Microtus ochrogaster
CCCCCCACCCCCAGGCAGGGAGTGCTGAACCATGGGCATGGTCTCAGCTACTTTCCTCCTAAACCAGAGTGGGCATATAATCACCCAGGCCCACAAACCCAGTTCAAGTGCTCTGTAGACAGACCTCCGGAAAGAGTTGGAGCTGTTTGTGCTGGTGAGCCAGGAAGTCACCACCACACATTTTTTGCTGCTAATGATGAATCTCCAGGAAGACCTCTCTTAAAGGAGCCATAGCACCCCTGCTCACTGCCACAAAACAGAGCCCATCCAAAAAAAGAAAAAAAAATGCTGGCTACCAAGTCTCTAACCCTCAAACAAAATTTGTATACCTTCCAGGCAGGCAAAAAAAACAAATGTTTTGAAGAACTAGCGAGAGGAGTTGCACCCTTCTTTTTAGGGGCAGTAAACTGTGGGAATCACTAAGATTCCCACGTAATATTTATGTTATGTACTTCCCTGGCTATTCTATGTCTTTATCTTCCTCAAAATTTTTGGTTAGTGTGGTGGTTTGAAAGAAAATGGCCCCTAAGAGGAATGGCACTATTAGGTGGTGTGGCCTTGTTGGAGGGGGTGTGGCCTTGTTGAAGGAAGTGTGTCACTGTGGAGGCGGGCTTTGGGGCCTCATCTATATACTCAAGCCAGGCCCAGTGAGACAGATCACTTCCTGTTGCCAGCATATGATGATCAGTTCCTTTTCCAGCACCATGTCTACCTGCATGCCACCATGTACACCATGATGATAATGGACTAAACCTCATAAATTGTAAGCCACCCCAATTAAATGTTTTTCTTTATAAGAGTTGCCATGGTCGTGGTGTTCCTTTACAGCAATAGAGTCCCTAAGACAGTTAGCTTTATGGGTATGGTTTTTCTCTGCATTTTCTTATTTCTGGCTGTTGTAGTTGGACTTTTTCATCTGACTTTCTTTGGACCACCAGTCCCCAAATTATGACTTATTATTAATTATGAAAGCTTGGCCTTTATCTTAGGCTTGTCCTCAACCATATCTTTTACCTTAAATTAATGTTTCTGTTAATCTATATTCTGCCATGTGGTTGTTTATCTCTCCTCCATTCTGTATGTCCAACTCTTTCGGTAACTTGCTGGCATCTCCTGCCATGCCAGATTCTAAACCTTAGTTTCTCTCTCTCCCTGGAAGTCCCGCTAATTCTCTTCTGCCTAGCTGTGGGCCATTCACCTCTTTATTAACCTAATCAGGTGCCTTAGACAGATGAGGCAAAACATAGACAAATCTTCACTTAATGTACAAAAAAA
>NC_022021.1:53342900-53363855 GCF_000317375.1 Microtus ochrogaster
AACATCCAAATCAAATGTCTCCTGAAACCAAAAACTGACCTCTCCAAAAGGGTCCCACACCGATAAAAAGCAATAAAAAAAAATCATATTCTAAGTAGGCAATAAATTTCACCTTTTTCTCTGCTTTCTTTTGATCTTCAAAAACTTGACCATCATAGTAGCTTATGAAAATATAAACTACAAGCTGGGCAGTGGTGGCACACGCCTTTAATCCCAGCACTCAGGATGCAGGGGTAGATGAATCTCTGTGAGTTAGAGGCCAACCTGTACTACAAGAGGTAGTTCCGGGACAAGCTCCAAAGCTAGAGAGAAACCCTGTCCAACGCCCCCCCCCCAAAAAAAAAAGATAGGAAAGAAAAACGGAAAAGAAAGGAATATCTAAGCTGCATTCCATTGGTTCCTTAAACATTAGAGATAATTTTAAAAGAAAATACTTGTACAGACTCACAATCAATGGCCCGACTCATTTGATGACATACATGGCACAGAGGTCAAGAAAGCGGCTTGTCATCAGGGGATGCCCATCTTCAAGGCTTAATGTTATTTCAAACGGCATAAATACAACTCCAGGTATGAAAGGGCATCAAAGTCTACGAGACAACACTGATGTCTCAGTTGTTCTTCATGGAGACAAGCATTGCCAGACTGCCACAGTTCCCCAAGTGTGAAGTATTTCCCTCCATATTTCAGCACTTCATTGAAATGTTGACAATCAGTCAGAAATTCTCATGTGCGGATGTAGAGATTAGGACAGCTGTCAAATCATTAATCACATAATTGAGCTCTCTCCCTTCTTTAGCATATCTACTCAGTAATAGAATACATTACTCTGATAACCTGATAACAGCCCCCTTTAAGATGACCCCAGATGACACCTCATGTTCTTCCCATCCATTTCTTACATCTGTCAATCACCAGCCCATCAGTCTCCACCATAGTGACCACCTTTGGTTTCAGTTTAAGTGTTTCCCATATATGCCCCCATTCCCACCTCCCAGAATCAGTATATCTTTGCCAGTATTGTCTTCTTTGCCACTGTCCGTGATGGTCTGGGTATATGCTAAGTCACCTTTTGACAAATCAACATCCCCACTAAGAGTGAGATATTTCCAACTGCTTAAGGTGCAGAATTTCAACATTTTGGTAAATCAAAACTTCACCATACACCACTTCATCCACGTCTTCCTCAACTGAACACTTATCAGCAGTTGGCCAGTATCTGTTGATGACCTCACCTTGAGCCACAGGAGGTAAATTCTTCATCTGTCAAATACAGTCCTGCTTTGTGTCTTTTATTTTTTTCTTCTATTTCTTTAAAAAGCTGTCAGCTTCTTTTTTGTCTTGTTCGTCACTGTCCTAGCTCTGAAGCTTCAGCAACACCAATACATGTGGGTAATTCTCAAATTGGCAAATGTGCCCTGTGGTGTGTGTGTGTGTGTGTGTGTGTGTGTGTGCGTGCACACACATGTGCGTAAATTGCTAAATAGGTGTGGTCCTGCCAGGTGTTCAGTGACCCTGCAATCTCCTGTTCTTGGAAAATCTTTTCCCATTCTTGTTCCTGTTCCTGAAAAAGGAAGGGTCTTTTTCAGAATTGTCTCATCATTAGCTTTGGCATCGAGTATGAAGTCCAGAATGTGCTGTGCTGTTGACACAATGTGGTTGTTTGAATTGGAGCAGGTCCCATAGACTCATATGTTTCTTGTCCCATAGGGAATAGCGCTATTAGGAGGTACCACCTTGAAGTGTGTCACTGTGGTCTCATAAACTCAAGTTACACTCAGTGTGGCACACAGTCTCTTCTTGCTGCCTGCTGAACAAGATAGAAAACTCTCAGTTCCTTCTGAGCACCATGTCTACCTGCACACAGCCATGCTTCTCGACATGATGGTTATGGGCTAAACCTCTTGAAGCCAGCCCCAATTAAATGTTCTCCTTGTGAGAGTTGCCTTGGTCCTGGTGTCTCTTCACAGCAATAGAAAAACAGAAACCAAGACACATAGTGAGAAGGCTTGTGCCATGCCCCAGAGAGGCAGCCTGGCAGTCTTGGGTGTCAACGGGTGTATCAGACTGCACCCCTCCCCTTAAAATAATAAACTATTTTAATAAGCAGGGATAATGTCATGTCCATGCTTTCCCTCCTACCATATGGCAGTGACTGGCATACTATAGACGCTCCGGTATTGTGCGTATTAACAGTGACAAAAATGAAGTGACAAGGGCTTTAAGTTGTCTGTAGTGACTCCATTTTTGTACCTCAGATGAATTTTGTTTTGCAGAATATGTTGCTAGTAACTGTAAGGGAGGAGCTTAAGAAAAACAACTCCTTATTTTTACTAATCGCATATTTTGGCTTTTGTAACTATCTACTTAACTTACAACTGCGGGATGGAAACCTTGGGGACTTTACAGTCAGGATATGGACCACAAGAAAGACTCAGGGCTGCACTTTAGTACTGAATACCCAGTTGTCGTCAGCAGTCTGGAATGAAGACTTGCAATAGGCTCAGAGACAGTGTCCCCGTGGTCTTCTTTGGTGAGAGCCCCCTAGCAGTAAAACTATTACAATAGCTGAAAATTTTTCTAGAATTCGAATTACAGCAAAGGAAGGAAGGGCTAAAACCAAGGCTTGGGAACAGTTTTTTTCCTTTTTTTGGCTTTTGTTTTTCTCCGAGACAGGGTTTCTTTGTGTAACAGCCCTGGCACCTTATCCATCATGTCCAGGCTTCTCACCCCACAACCTCCTGGGAAACAGGAGACACGTGGGAGAACGGTGGTCCGGGGAAAGGGGAGGGGGGGAGAATGGGGAGAGAAACGGCGAGGGGTGGGAGGGGCAGAGGTCGCAGGTACTGGCCAACCCGGACCCAGCCAATCCGAACTGCGTGGCTCGACAGCGCGGTGGCTTCTGGGAACCCTGGCTTCTGGGGAAGGCGTTGCTGCAGCCGAGACTCCAATTCCCGGCGGCCACCGGGCTCGAACCGGGTCCTCCTGTGGCGACTCAGCAGAGACTGCAATTCCCAGCCATCACTGGGCTCCAGCCTGCCTCTGACAGGGAGGAGCCCTGATTTCAGTGGGCGGGGAAGTGGACCTCTCAGGCACCGTGGTCGTGTCGGTGCTGACTGCGACTAACACGCGGTGCTGGTCTGCTTTTGCTTGCCCTGAGACTCCCGAGAAGATGCCGAAGGCCAAGTCTGCTGCGAGTGGCCGCCGGCGCGAGCGACTGGAGCAGAAGAGGGAGCTGAAGCGGGCCGGAGGTGCGGCGTGGAGGAAGCTGGGGGCGGATCGCGCCTGTCGGTGCGGATTGACCCGCGGCGGGGAAGGCTCACTGTGGCCTGCGCTCCAGGCCGCTCCGAGGAGGGTGCGAGCTCAGCGCCAGCCCTTCCCCGCGCCTAGTGTTCCCTGCTAGCAGGAGGGATGGATGGACTTAAAGCTGCACCCCAACCCCAGCCGTAAAGCGGGACGCTTGTGGCATCATTGGTGCAGAAATGCCCCTGCTGCGTCTCTGGGACGGCCTGGTATCGATTCTTGAAAAATTGGAAAATTAAGGCTGCTTCGTGTTTTATTCCAGGACTCATGTTCAACACAGGGATTGGACAGCACATTTTGAAAAATCCTCTAATTGTCAACAGCATTATCGATAAGGTGGGTGTAGACGAGGAAACGCATAGCGTGTGCGTGTGTCATCTTCTTCGGAGTACTTAACTGGTATAACATTGTGCCATGTGCCCTCATCCCAGCACTTGGGGAAACCGAGACAGGGTGATGTTTTGTTCAAAGCCAGCCTGTGCTATACAGGGAGACTCTAAGAAAATAAAATGAGATAGGATGCCTGACATAAAATGGTGCTGTGTTTATTTATGTGTTGAATGAGTTGAGTGGCCCAAGATTCATTCACATGCCGTCTGTTGCATGCTTCGTTCTGAGTTCGTTTCTGCTCCCGACCTTCAAGTCCTTCAGCTTTCTGTGAATTATCTACCTCGTAGGTGGACTTTTTTTGGTTCTTGCCATTAATTTCAAGATGATTTCATCACTTTTTGGAGATCTTTTGCTTGCTTGTTTGTTTTTGAGACTGGATCTCATGAAACTCAGGCTGGCTTCAAATACTACCAGAGCCTGCCTTGAACTTGCAAGCGTCTGTAATTCTGACCACTTTCTAAGCACCATATCACTTACTCTTTATTCTAGAGTTTAAAGGTGTCGATCTCACACAGTTTTTGCCTCTGAAAAATATATGGAATGGTACTGCATATAAATTATTTGGAGGATTATTTTGTATCTGTTACTATGTTGTGGTTATGAATGGTTGAGTGCCAGGAGGTAAATACAGAGGGTACAAATTCTATGCTTAAAGGGTGACATCCTGGAGCTGTAGAAAGAATTTAGTAATCCAGTCTTACAGAATATGCTAGCTGCATGTATATGCACACACAGTTTGTGAGGTTGCTATAATCTTACTTCACAGTGGTTAAGAATTGAGAGATCATTCCAGGACAGGCTCCAAAGCCACAGAGAAACCCTGTCTCGAAAAAAAAAAAAAAAAAAAAAAAAAAAAAGAATTGAGAGATCTTGCTGCCACATGCTGACCCTAGGCAAGCTCATCATGCTCTTTCCCATTTGAACTTGTTGACAGGAGCAGACTTAGTTACAGGTTGTTGTATCTGTCTCCAGTGTAGAAAGCAGGAAGCCATGCATAGAACTGTTTGTTTTTACTTTTTTTTCTGACTCCAGAAGTTGAATATATTCCTGTAGGTTAGGAAATGGAGATTTATACCTAATGCCTTTGAGGTACTATTGTTAACAAGAAAAATGAAACTAGAGTAAAATTTCTTTGTGTGTTGATGAATAAAACCAGTCATTTATAAGCTATGTGTTCAGGTGGACCAGAAGCATAAGGAGTTGTGCTTTCTTTTAGGCTGCGTTAAGACCTACTGATGTGGTGCTAGAAGTTGGGCCTGGGACTGGAAACATGACCGTCAAGCTGTTAGAAAAGGCCAAAAAGGTAAAAAAAAAAACAAACGGGGGGGGGTGTCATGTGTTACTACCAAATTAGTTCAGCTGGTTTACAAATATAAATGTTTTAATTAGTTGTCATTGTTTCAATAGTAATTATTGAGCTCTTCCAAATTTTAACTGAAAATAAAATGTATTTATCAAAAACACAAAACCTACCCATGGTGTATTGATGGGGGATAGGTACGAATTGATAGGAATGGGTTACATGCTTGTTAAAGGAGTAACAATAAGCCGGGCAGTGGTGGCGCACGCCTTTAATCCCAGCACTCGGGAGGCAGAGGCAGGCGGATCTCTGTGAGTTCGAGACCAGCCTGGTATACAGAGCTAGTTCCAGGACAGGCTCCAAAGCCACAGAGAAACCCTGTCTCGAAAAACAAAAAAAAACAAAAAACAAAAAAAAACAGGAGTAACAATAAAATAGGAATCCTGAGCTAACCCAAAACTAAATTGCAAAGTACAGTGAACTGCTGTGAAGCCTGAAACAAAACAATGAAGTTAAAAGTTATTAGGAACAAGCTCAACAACAGAAGACCTGTATAGGGTACCTACAGGGTACAAGAGATAAAGGGTGGATCTGGGAGTCAAACAGAAGAACACAGTGTCTGCCCTATAGACAGAGTCATGGAATTCAGTGAAACCTCTGCTGAAATATAATTATTATAATAAAATAATTTCAGCTCCATCCACTTTGATTCACTTGCGACCTTATGCCTTCTATTCTGGATATCAGATGATGAGAGCTTCTGGGAGCAGGTCTTGTGCTGTCTTAAAACACTGGTTACATAAAGTGTATGCTTTTCATCATCTTCAGTTAAAAGCATGGAGACAGAGCAAGCAGGATGGTGGTACAAGACAGCAGAGTGGGTGTTGATGTTAAGATGTAGCTCACAGAAGTTGTTACTTGGTGGTAAAAGATTTATACTCAACAGTGAATTTTTTTTCTTATTGTTAATATAGGTAGTTGCCTGTGAACTTGATCCAAGGCTAGTAGCTGAACTTCACAAAAGAGTTCAGGGCACGTGAGTATATATAGTAATTAAAGTACATTTCAATCCTATGAAACAACATTCTCTTAAAATTTCTTTCCTTATTATCAGGCCTCTGGCCAGTAAACTTCAGGTCCTGGTGGGAGATGTATTGAAATCGGATTTGCCGTTCTTCGATGCTTGTGTGGCAAACTTGCCTTATCAGGTATTACTCAGACTATCAGAAGCATCCTATTTCTCCAGTACATCGTTCCTCAAAGCTAACTACTCATTCTTTTTCAGATCTCCTCTCCTTTTGTCTTCAAGTTGCTGCTCCACCGACCATTTTTCAGGTTTGTGAAAAACAACAATTAGTGCTAAATTTTAGACTGATATTTTAAGTCAGGAACACAGCCAACAATTAATACAACTCAAAAAACACTAGAGAATATTTTTGTAGAACCCCGATATCTGTCTCTGGGTTTTTATTATTTGTGCTACGATATTGTTTCAGAAACATGTGCGTATGTGCACACACACATAACACACAAGAATACTGACTTCTAGGGAGGTCTTTTAGGTTTTTTTTTTTTGTCTTTTACTTGGGGTGGTAACTGTGTGTGCATGCTGTTTCCTCTACTTTCTAATACTCTTAATAAACATTGATAAAATTTTCCTTACATTATGTCTAGGTACTTGTAGTAACTTCTTAACTAGTTAAAATAATGTTTTAACATTGGTTAACATTGTTTAAAACCAGTGGCTTTGAAACTAAGTCACATATCTCCTCAAGTGTTTAAAACATGAACTCATAAATTGTGGGAGCCATAACCATCCTTTTAAAAAATTGTGCGTCCCTGCCTGTGTGCTTCCAGAAGTCACAGGACAGCTTGTAGGACCTCAGGGATCAAAGTCAGGCCCTCAGACTTGGAAAGATGCCTCACTCCACTCCCGCCCATTTCCTTTTAAATGACAAGGAATAGATTACATCAGAAGACAACTACATATGCTGTCAGAAAAGTTTTGTTTGGGATATGTAGACATATATGGATACTTTGGAGGCCAAGGTAGGAGGATTGTGAGTTCAAGACCTGTTTGGGCAACTTTGTGAGACCTGGTCTCAAAATAAAAAGCAGGCGAAAGGGCTCAGTGGTAGAGAATTTGCCTTTGTACGTGAGGCCTTCGCTTCAATTCTAAGTATACCACGCGGAAATCTCAAATAGTTTTGAAGATGTCTTCTCTTCACTAACCTTGAAACATTTCCCCATTGCTTACTGAAGAAGTTCACATTTATTATTATTTTACTGATTTTTCAAGACAGGGTTTCTCTGTGTAACAGTCCTAGCTCTCCTGGAACTCACTTTGTAGAACAGGCTGGCTTCCAACTCAGAGATCGCCTGCCTCTGCTTCCTGAGTGCTAAAGGCGTACACCAACACAGCCTGGCATATTTTAAATTGTTAAACCAAAGAAACACTGGACATTGTAACCTCCCAGGCCAAACCTGAGATATAATTTCCAACTATACCACAAATACAGTTCTCCTGTGGAGTCAACTTTATTTATTTATTTTTTATTTTATTTTTCGAGACAGGGTTTCTCCGTAGCTGTTTTGGTTCCTGTCCTGGAACTAGGTCTTGTAGACCAGGCTGGCCTAGAACTCACAGAGATCGCCTGCCTCTGCCTCCCCAGTGCTGGGATTAAAGGCGTGCGCCACTACCACCCGGCTAACTTTACTATTTGTTTGTTTTTCAGAAGGCATCATAGACTAATATTTAATACTGATACTAATACATAACAATAGATAAAAATGGTTGTTCATCTAATCCATGAGGAAAAGCCATCTTCCTTGTGGTTAGGAGTCCAGCTGTCTGTAGCAATAACACTTAAGGCTGAAAGTGTTCTACCTTTTGATCATACTGTCATTAACCAAAGATCCTCCCAGAGCAATTCACTGTTGCTCAGCGGTTAAAAGCATAAGTTGCTCTTGCAGAGACAGGGGTTCTGTTCCCAGCACCCACATGGCAGCTAACATCTGCTGTAACTCCTGTCCTAAGGACCCAGTGACCACTTCTGACCTCCATGGGCACCAATTCCACACTGAGTGCAAATACAAACATGCAGGCAAAACACTCAGAAACATAAAATTAAAAAAAAATTAAAAAATATAGCTGTAATTGAAGATGGGCAGTTTTTTCTTGTTCCTTTCTGCTTCCTTTTCAGATGTGCTATACTTATGTTTCAAAGAGAATTTGCTCTTCGTTTGGTTGCAAAACCTGGAGATAAATTATACTGCAGACTCTCCATTAATACACAGCTTTTAGCACGTGTGGACCATCTAATGAAGGTATGTGAGGTTTTTGTTTTTTTGAGACAGGGTTTCTCTGTAGCTTTGGAGCTTGTCTGTGTACTAGCTCTTGTAGACCAGGCTGGCCTTGAACTCACAAGAGATCTGCCTGCCTCTCTGCCTCCCAAGTGTTGGAATTAAAGGTGTGCACCACCACTGCCCGGCTGGTTTGCTTTTTTTTTAATCATTAAATAATCTAGTTTAATTCATCCTGGAGCACTTGGCCTTGCCCTACAGGATTTTGTTCTCTAACTCTTACTAGCCATGTGCTGGATCCACGGTCCTAAACCAACAGAACATTGTTGGTTACCAATTTAAAGTTACCCTTACCAGGTATGGTGGCACACATTTTTAATCCCATTAGGCAGAGGGGTGAAGGACCAGGCCAGCCAGACCTACATGGTGAGACCCTGTCTCAAAACAAAATGTCAATAAAGTTGCTTCTGAGAGGACTGAACATTTTCTGATTAACAGGTGGGGAAGAATAACTTCAGACCGCCCCCCAAGGTAGAGTCCAGCGTTGTAAGGATAGAACCTAAGAATCCACCACCACCTATCAATTTTCAGGTGAGGTCAAAATACTAGGTCATTAAAGGCAAAAAATCCAGGTTGAAAATGTCATTCTAAAGCAGCGGAACAATACTGACTCAACCTAAATATCTAAACAGAGAAGATGGGAATTACGGTGTAGCCTTAGGATGGAATTGTTTGACGGAAAGTAGTTATGCATACCAAACAAAAACATGGAAAATTTTTGTAAAATGAAAAATGATTAGAATACAAGAATACAGTTGCATTTCAAAACTTATCATTACAAGGGTCGGAAACACTGAATAAAACTTGGAAAACAATGTAAAATTAAAATAGTCATGTTTGAATAGTACTATGATAACACTTTCTTTTTGGTGGTTCTGAGGATAAAAACCCAAGGACTTAATGCATGCTGAAGCAAGTGTGCTACCACTGAACCACATCCTTAGCCCCTGTGGCAAACATTTTTCCAATTAAAATTACTGGTTTTGTGACCAGAAAAAAAATGTAGATTTGGGATAAAATTCAACTAATTACATTAGAGAAAACTTGATGCACAAACTATGTCCTGAATCATGTCTGTACTTTGAATGTGATGTCTTGGTTTTTATGAGGTAGGGTCTCCTGTGGCTCAAGCTCTCTAGGTACTGTATGTATCACTTTAAACTTCTAATCAATGATAGGCCTGTGCCACTGTCTTTAGCTTGAATCTATTTTGAAAGTGATCCTATGCCATGTTATGTATGGGGACTTTTTTCCAGTTGAATTCAGTGAGATTCACACAAATGCAGAAGTGTACATCTTTTTGCGTATGTGCCAGCTAGATCAAGATGTAGGCCATTTTCATTCCCTCTGGCTTTATATATTAAAAATGATCACAGCTAGCAGGCATAGATAAGCAGTATTTGAAGAAAATGATTCATCTTATATTTCAGGAATGGGATGGCCTAGTAAGGATCACTTTTGTTCGGAAAAACAAGACACTGTCTGCTGCATTCAAGTAAGTATTCTACTACTTTGTAATGGTGAGGGACCAGTTTTCCAGTCGTAGCATTTGGTCCTTTACCCACAAAGAGCTGTTCTAAGTAGATTGTTCATGACAAACAGACTTCACCTTTTAAAATAAGTACTAGGCACTGAGAGACAGAAGGTAATAAAGAAAAATGGAATTGGGAGTCAAGTCAGGTTTTTCTTTGTAAAATGGAAAGACAATAATTTAACCACACATTTCCAAGTCTTTGCTTTTGGGTTTTCTCCTTCTCTTCCTTTTATTGTGGGTGGGGACTTGTTGGGGTGCACATGTGAAGGTCAGAAAACAACTCTTGTTTCCTTCCCTCTTTGATGTGTTCAGGGCATGGAACTCAGGTTATTAGGTTTACTAACTTACCCACCTTCTAGTCTTTCTGCTGTTTGACTAACTTGAAAGACTTAACAGAACCTGGGAATCCTAGGGTAAAGGAGGTGTGATTTAGAGAGCGTGGACACTTTTTTCTGGCCACACCAAAGACTGGGTCTATGATTTTAAGCACACTAGCTGAGCATTCTATCACTCTGACTCACTCAGACCCAGCTCCATTTTTGAGTTCCAGGCTGACCTTGAGCTTCCAATTCCCCCTACTTCAGTCTTTCTAATAGCTAGTACTAGTACTATTATAGACCATTGCTACCAAAGCCAAGCAAGTTGTTCTGGTTGGGGATGTTTTGTGGAATATCTAAGATCTCTTTAGAATTCCATATCTGTAGCTCAGCTTCGGAAAGTTAAAATGGTATATAACTAGAGCGCTGGAATTTTGAGGCCAGCGTGGGAAGCATAATGCAAACTAGTTTATTTTTTTTTTAAAGCACTGTGTGAAATTTTATTGACTCTTAAAGAACAAGACTTAGAGATGTTTATTAGGACTCTAATCTTTTTTTTTTTTAAATGTTAGCTTTGAGTTTAAATAGTTGGTACCCTTTTTAAATTCCCGAATTTCATCAGATCATACATTCCTTTATACAAGGTTTCTCTGTGTAACAGTCCTATCTGTTCTGGAACTCACTTTGTAAACCCGGCTGGCCTCCAACTCAGAGATCCACCTGCCTCCCAAGTGCTAGGCTTAAAGGTGTGCACCATCCCACCTTTTACATTTTTAAAAATTACATGTGGTGTGTGTGTGGTGTCAGAAAACAAACAACTGGTCCACTTCTTCCTCCATGTAAGTTCTAGGGCTTGATTTCAGGTTGGGTAAGGCAGCAAGTGCCTTTACCACTGAGCCACCTTATAGGCCTGGAACATATATTTCATTTTGTCTAAATTTATGTATAATCTGATTTTGTGATTGTCACTTAATTTCCAGATCAAGTGCAGTACAACAGCTGTTGGAAAGAAACTACAGAATTCACTGTTCAGTACATAATACTGTGAGTTGAGTAAACGTTACCATTTCGGTGACTTTTCTTCACTTGAGACAGGGTCTCTGTTGTCCTGGCTGTCCTGGAACTAGCTCTTGTAGACCAGGCTGGCCTCAAGCTCAGAGATCCTCTCGCCTCTGCCTTCCAAGTGCTGGGATTGAAGGCGTGCACCACCTGGCTCTGCCACTGACGTTCACTTATAAAAATGTTCTTCTTGCCAATGTCTTACAGAGCACAGCCATGCTGCTTCCTATATCTGCTTGCCTTTCTGATTATTCACAAAAGCATAACCCTTTTTACTTCTATCTGTCCTAAGCATGCTTTCCCTAACACTTTGTTTCTTTATTCTTTCTCTAAGACACCCGCCCCCTTTGTGGCTGATCTCAATGCAGAGTATTTCAGGCAGCACAGCTCTTTCCCTTCCCTCCTCCATTCTTCTCTTCAAGGTAGCCACCTAGATTTATAGCCTGCCTGCTCTGTGTATTTTTTTTAAAAATTCTCATAGATTCCTATATATTCTCATATCTTCCTATATATTCTGTAGCACCCTTAAAGTCAATACACACTGTGTAACTAGTAGATCTCTTGATGGTTTTAGAAATGCTTTTACTATATAGCCTAGGCTGGGTTTGAGGTGAAGCCTTCATGCCTAGCTAACCTTGACTTTTAACAGGTTAATTTTGCTGTGAATTCTATGAACCAGGCCCTCTTTAACATTTGTATTTAACCCTAGTAAGAGTTGGATTCAACTGTTTTGCAGTTCTTCAAATACATAGATTAGTAATTTAGTAATTACTTAAATGTGTATAATGTGCTAACCCAAACTGTGATTATCCTGTTTGTTGCTTAGATAGTGACCCAGGCTATAGCTGAGAATGTCTTTAAATTCCTGATGCACCTTTATTTTCCAAGTGCTGGGATTAAAGGCATATATGTTATCACATCAGGTTAGTAATCATTAAAGTTACTAGTTTATGACATCTAGAAATTTTAAATAATGAGAAGAGTGCGTTGAGTAGCTAGTTTATGGTCATGTGCCTCGTGCCTCTTAAAAGTCTGACTTGAATTTAACTATGGGAGTCCTCATATATACACATTGCATGTGTACAGGCTAAGTTTGTTGGCTTTTCAGCATTTTTTAAGTTTGACAGAAGACATATTATGACTATTTCCTTCATATTTTTTATGCCCAGATTCTCCTATGCTTTAATATACCAGAGTACTATCTCCATTCTCTAATGTAGACAAAAGGCTACCATGAGTCTAAAAAAAAAAAATGGCGTGAATCAAGTAAAATCAATCACTGTTTTGTTGTTTTGAGGTGGTCTTACTCTGTAGCACAGGTTTGCCCTAAAATTAGGTTACTCCCCCTGCCTCCCAAGTTCTGAGATTACAGGGGTAAGCTACAATACTCAGGGACATTTAATTTACTTAAAAGAGAATCATTTCTCAGAAAAATTACCTGGTTGGGTGAGCTGTTTTTAAAAGATCAGTAATTGCTTTAAAGTTTTATTCACTTTATTTGTAAAGTCCGAAGCCTATTGTTTTTGCATTTAAGATTGAAAAAGGGCAGTATGTGCATGATAACTCAAAGTATTTCAAGTATTGTGTCACAAAATCAGCCTGTAGAAATCCACGTCTTACCAAACTGTCAGGTGTTCCATCATTTACAAGTCTACATTAAAAGTGACTGTAATTATTGAACTTTAAAAAAAGAGTCATGGTATCTTCATTAAAGATATGTTGTTCATTTATTCTGAATCTTATATTGATAGGTAATACCAGAAGATTTCAGTATAGCAGATAAAATACAGCAAATCCTAACCAGCACAGGTTTTAGTGACAAACGGGCCCGTTCCATGGACATAGATGACTTTATCAGGTAATTACATTTGTTGTTGTTCTAAATGCTTACATTTCTTTGCTGTGGTATCTTAAGATTAGAGACTTAAAGGCTTTTAAGCGGCATAAGGTGCTCCTGGGAGAATTATTGCATAGCATTTCAATAGTGTGGAACAGTATTTGGTGTAGAGCAGTGGTTCTCAACTTTCCTAATGCTGTGACCCTTTAATACAATCCCTCGTGTTTTGGTGACCCCCAACCATATAATTAGTTTCTATCTCTACTTCTTAACTATAATCTTGCGACTGTTTAGAATTGTAATGTAAATGTCTGTTTCCGATGGTCTTAAGCAACCCCTATGAAAAGGTCATTTAACCCACCTGAAGGGGTCGTGACCCACAGGTTGAGAACCACTGGTATGAAGGATGGCAGCTTCTTAGCTGCAGAATGAATGTGTTAAGATCAGTAGTAAAGAACAGTCTGCGCCATAGATAGCCTGGGTTCATGTGTGCTGTGTATTTCTTTTCTCCTGCTCCAACCCCAAACTCATTCATGGTCTTACTACCTTATGCTTACCTCTTACAAGTAGCCTGTAAGGTAGAAAAATCATCATAACATATGTAACTGGATCTGATGATACATTATTTCTTTATTTTAGAATAGCTATTGTTAATCAGATGGTAACCATGAAATGCCAGTTAAAACCATGTCTGATTATCCATTTAATAGCAGTTGGTACCTGGCCCGAGGCAAATTCTACACCTGTTAAGATATATGGGCAATTGGGACCAAAATTTGTTTTACTTTGTACTAAGAAGTTTCAGTTAATTACCCAATTGTACAAACTTGTATTTTAGTCACTCACACTCAACTTTCACAAGTTCCTGTACATTTTGTTTACTGTTTTCTTATATTGCTAAGGACTGCATTCAGAGGTCTGCACATGCTAGACAAGTACAAGTTCTAGAATGTGTCCCACTTCTAGCCAGTTTCCTTTTTTCAGTGCTCTTTAACTGCTGAGCCCCTAGCCAGTTTACTTTTAAAGCATTAGTGTTCTAGAGACTGAATTTTAAAAAATGAGAGTAGAGTGCTGTAAGACACGTTTGCTTTTTCAGTAGAACAGTCTAGAACTAAGACTTAAGGAAATATTGTTTTATTGTCTGGCTAGCAGGAATACTGAGTCTTCACTGGCTGTTATTCCTACTATTTGAATGATATTCATAAGCACCTACACATAGCTTTTCTAGACATTTTAATCCATATGTACCTCTTCCTGTGGGCCATCCTGAAAAATAACCTCAAGTTCAAATACATTGTATTTTACACTTCATCCTTCCTCAGGGCACTGCTTTTTAACAAAAGTCAGAGAAGCACGCAATATCCACAAAGAAAAGGAAAGTGAAAAAATGAGTAAAAGTTCAGAGAATAGGCAGAGATGATTCATCTCACTTTCTCAAATTCCAAGCGAAATAGAGTGAGTGCTGATGAGCCGAGGCCAGGGACAGCAATCACTTTAAGGTGATTCCAGTCAGAGCTAATGTAACTGAAAGGAGCAGCTTACAACAAGACATGCTTTAACTAAGAGTCAGAGCTAATGTAACTGAAAGCAGCAGCTTACATTAAGACATGCTTTAACTAAGAATACTTTGCCAATTTATTTGGAGAGTAAAGTTTCTTTAGTAACTAGTGATAGGAATAGGTGTGTAAGTATGTTGATGTGTTTTATGTATTAATGGTACATTATGGATCAAAAGTTGGGCTTTTGGGAACACCATTCATTTTCCATTTCTTTCCCTTCAGGTTGCTACATGGATTCAATGCAGAAGGCATCCACTTTTCCTAGCCATTTGAAAACATGCTTTTTCCAAGACCAAGAAAAAAATGAAATTATAAATCTCCATGGTCAAAGTGGTTAAATCTACATATTCCTGTTTTTGTTTTAAATATACTACAAAGAGCAGGGTTCAATAGACATAACCATTTCCAAGTTTAAAAGCCGCAGATACGCACAACCATACACTTAAACTTTCTAACAATTTATTGTATAAAGATGTTACTCTGTTATGGACTGTGAGGCCTACTTTAGGCCTGCAGCTCAGTCACCCAGTCACAAATCCTCCTCATTCACATGTACAGTACGTTACTTAACACGACTTTCCTTTACACACCCTCTTCATCCTAGACAGTTTCCATGTATTAATGCCATCTTTGTTAGATGACCTGTTGCAACACAGACAACAGTATAGTTCTGGATAAGCCAGAGTCTGCTGCAGTCATATAGTGCAGGCATGTCCTGTATGACTCTACCTGTGAAATGCAGACACGTAGAAAGAAGCTAACTATAAAGTCATGTTAAGTCTGTTTTCTTGGGGGGAGACAGATCTATAGATTTCAGATTTAGAAAAATCCCAGAGAGTTTATAAGTAAAATGGGCTTTATTAATTGGTGATTTTCTTTCTTTCATGAGAGGATCTTTTTTCTTTTTTTTAACATAAACTTTAATCTCAGAATCTTGCCTCAGCCTTCTAAATGCTGGGATTACAGTTGTGTACCACTGTATGTGGTTTCAGTTTTCAGCTTTTTAAAAGAAAAGCCGTTTACCCACAACTACAAGCTCCTGGTTATTCCTTAATTCTGGATAATTAAAATTTTAGTACCCGGTGTTTCTTTTTAAGCTATTTAAAATTTGTCAGATTGAAGATTTTATGCTGCTTATATATTTTAATAAATTAGCTGTTTTATTTATATAAGGAAACTATCTTCATTGGTTATTTGGCTCTCTTTGTACCCAAAACTTAAAATGAATGCTTCTACACTTAAGAATATAAATTGTTTGCCTACCTAGATATTTTTTTTCCCCAAAATCTGGCTCAAGAGTCATATAGTAAATGCTATAATGACTATGAATAACTTAGCTATGAATAGGTAAAATAATGTGTAGCAGCCTTTAAATTTCAGAAAGGTCTAAATATTTAAAACAAAACAAAAAGACTTTGCTGCAAAAGCTACTTTTGTCACACGAATAGTAACTATTCTTAAGGTTAATTTTCTTTAATGTGACAGAACTATTTTGTAGAGTTCACTTGTACCATCTCTACCTCAAGGGAAACAATTCCACCTAACTAGGCTTTTTAAACTTGTTTTCCTCGACTCTCAACTGCTGCGTTTTAGTCCCCTTTACTGGTTGGTCTCAGTTTTCCCTCTGTAAAGCTGAATCGTATTTTACCTCCAAAGATATTTGCTGGTACTAATTTTCAAGTACACTGACTACGGATTAAGATGAAGCTAGCATAAGGCAGCATCTATACATATAAAAAGATCCTCCAAAGATAGTACCTATCCAGTGCCAGTAACATTAAACCTAAAAATGGATGTATAAAAGACCTTCTGAAGATAGTTCCTGTCCGGTGCCAATATCATAACATTAAAGCTTGTGCTTAATGAGCAAGTTCGTGTCTTTATTGCCCATTACCTATGAGGTGGTCTCAAAATTTACCCTTTTATTGGAGACAAAGTCTTTACAAAGCTCTGGCTATTCTGGAACTCACTAAGTGGAACAGGCTGGCCTTGAACTCACCTGCCTCTGAGTACTGGGATTAAAGGTGTGTGGCCTCTGCAAGGTCAACAGAAACAAGTTAGTTCTTCATTCTTCCTCTTTGAAACAGATACAAATAGAATACATCTTAACAACTGCAAAAAACCTGAGTTCCTTCCAAAACAAAGGTGAATATATTGAAGTACATTATTTCTAAATTTGTTTTTATAGATTTCATTTATTAATAATGATATTGTGAAAAAATCTACATTTGATTTAGATTTCATGTTTACAGAGCTTTACCCCATGGTGTTAGGATTCCTCACAGCTACCCTCTCTCTTATGATCAGCGAAGTAAAGGATCTGGCTCTGGCTCGCTGACTCTATTCATAGATTTCCCCTTGGCTCACTGAGTGAATCAGTAGGTTCCCTAGAGTTAATCAAGAGAAACATGGGAGGTTCTTTGGTTAACTTAATGGACTATATACTGGGAACCAAGGGAAAACTCCTAGAGATATATAATGTGTGTGTATATATATATCTATAATTCTTTAAACAATATTTACATTAAAGTTGGCCAGTTTTCTCTTTTAGAGTAGCAGCTGTAAAAGTGAGTTCTGCCATTTATGGAGTAATCTTCCTTACTATTGTTCTATCCACGAGATGTGATTCTCACCAAATGGCAAACCATCACATACTAGATATTGATGGAGCTTGCTATGGACTGCCTTGTAAGGCATCGACACTTCTGGGGGTTACATACTGTCTACGCTTGGCTATCTAACTTGTATTATGAATTACTTTCAATGTACATACAAATGTTCATGCATCAGAAGCCAATTTCCTTTAACAGTACGTTAAATTTGGGGAGCTAATAAACACTTCAACTTAAATAATGGCATTGTTAAAGATCAAATTACACTATTAGTCTTGTGAACACCACTGGCAAACACACTGCATATATATGTATTATCCTAAGATAAAACTCTTCTCAGAATTTCGTTACTTTTTATTATACACCAACTAGTTTATATTTTAGTTTTTTACAAAGAAAATACTAAGAAAATTATAATCACATATCAATGGTATTAAAATCATAATTCCAGATTTCTTTACATGTAAGATGGAATGATCCAGCAGCTATGTCCACTGTCACAGACTTCAGTTCCGTTCAATTGGTATGGCACATCCTGCAAAATTAACTAGTCACACACAAAAAAAGTCTCAAATACAGTAAAAATGTACACACAATAAAGGTAATTTACAGTTACAAATAAGGAATGTACGTTATCTTGGCTGTGCTTCAGAAATCTAGGGTCAATAGCCTTAGTCAAGGCACAGAGGAGGAGTGAGCACAGCTGTTTCTAGGAGTGTGTACAATCACTGATGAGGTATGCATGCACGCAAAGTATTCAAAATTGCTCAGTCTTGCTACGAAAACGGATCTGAGTTAAAGGAAATTTTGTGGCTTCCCCCACTCTCCACTTCTGGATTACTTCCACAATCTTTAAATAAAATTGGCAAGGATTTCCAAAAGCAATCACTATTTGGGTAAATGAAACAAAATACTTCACTAATCCCAATTATTTGTGCCTCTTGGGCTAGAAGCATTTTGTAGACAAAGGAGTGTTTCATAAAATTGAAATGTCATTCAGGTGAAAGACAAGATATTTTCCACACACTCAAGATTTCAAAAACGTTCAAGTGGCCTTTACATCTGGACCACCATTTGTTAGCGTACTGGGGATTCTGGGGATCCTTTAGTAGCAAATACCAACTTTAGAGGGCTCGGGGCCTCTTGGGGTTAATTTGCTTGCTGGCCTGTTCTTCTTCTTGTAGCGCTGCACGAAAAGATTTCACTTTATCTTGGGAAAAGAAGAGAACAAGGGAGTAAGTATTGTACAATAAATAAGCAATATGGTGCACAGCTTTGATAGCATATCAAACTAGCACTTAACAAAACAGTATTTCTCTTGCTCTATGTCATCTAGTCCCTCAGAACTATGTGTACCTATAACAAGTCTTATGGATGCCTAGTAAAAGCCTGTTTGTTAGCCGGGTGGTGGTGGCGCACGCCTGTAATCCCAGCACTCGGGAGGCAGAGGCAGGCGGATCTCTGTGAGTTCGAGGCCAGCCTGGTCTACCAAGGGAGTTCCAGGACAGGCTCCAAAGCTACAGAGAAACCCTGTCTCGAAAAACCAAAAAAAAAAAAAAGCCTGTTTGTTTTTCAACCAGTTTCTCTAACACACATTTTAAAGTGTTAAGTTAAATTTGTTCTATTTTTTTTGGGGGGGGGGAGTGGGATATAGGCAAGCTTTTCATGTTGAAATATGTAGTCCTATCTAAAAGGGAAATGATAAGTATTACTCAGATGTAATACTTCTTTCAATATTATGAGATTTCTACTAAGTCCCACTTTTTTAAACTAAGAAAATTTAAAAGCTGAATTAAAGAAAAATAAATGACATCTGTTGTCTCACCAGGTAAACAGGATAACACTTAATTGTTCTTATATATTTTGTCTATTACCATGCAATGACCTACAGTCATAGGACTACCAATCTGTTAATAAACTGTCAGGGAAATTACAAGCATGGAAATGAGACATCTTTCTATAGCAGTGGTGCTCAAATGGAAGTGGTTTTTGCTCCAGGAACATTTAGTAATGTCTAGAGGTTTATCACAACTGATATGGTGCTGTCCTCTAGTGGATAAATGCTTGTAAGCAAGGACGCCCAAACATTTTACTCTGTATAGGACAACAGTCTTCAACAAACAATGGCCTCTCAAGCTCTAAATGGTGTCAACAATTATTAACAATCTTCCCTTTGTATGTTTTCATCATATAAAATCTGTTCACAACTACACATCTTAATATTGTGCAAATTTCATACCAAACACTAAGGTGAAAGATTACCTCGTAGCTCCGTTAAAATGTCTATTTTCTGCTCAAGGATAGCTTCAAGTTGTGTAGCATACGAGTCAACATCATAGTCAACTTCTTCAGTCATCTCTAAGAGAGCTTTTTCATCTTCTATCCAGCGAATGGATTCCTAATAATAAGAATTCAACACAAAATGACTTGTAAACTGGTATGCTTTACAAATATTTATCAGAGGAGACTGGCCTACAAATCATGAGTTCTGAGTCAAACAAAAATCAATCAGCAGTAGACATGACATCTCCAAGTCACTGTAAAATCAATTTTTGGGGGGGGAGGACGGACCAGGAACGAACCCTGGCATTCTGTGTGAATGGTAAGCAGCATTCTACCACTGAACTACATCCTTAGACCTGTTCATTAAATAAAAAAGAAAATACCACAGGGAGATTATTTGCTATCGCATATCCTAACACATACATGACTAAGAAATTTTAAAAGAACTGTGTTCTATTCAAAGGATTCTTAAAATTTTCATTAATTTAAGGCCCGTTTGCAAGAAGGCCTTTCCTTACATACCTGAAACACTGCCCTGTGATCTTCTACAACCTGTTCTTCCATTTCTACCATCTGGGAGACAGCTTCATGGAAAGTAAACAGTTGTGGAGAAACTTCTTCTTCCTTAAAACACAAAGTTCAAAACTATCATCTAAAGCTTATATTTTTAAATGTCACTGAAGTTTTGTTTTTATTCTCTTTTCTTCCTTGGGAGCCCACTGAGGAATTTTATGTGTTTCTTTAAAAAAGGCAATGTTCTACCACTTAGCTATATATAGTCCAGTCTCAAAAGCAATTTTTTTCTTTTTTGGATTTTCGAGACAGGGTTTCTCTATGGTTTTGGTTCCTGTCCTGGAACTAGCTCTTGTAGCAGGCTGGTCTCGAACTCACAGAGATCCGTCTGCCTCTGCCTCCAGAGTGCTGGGATTAAAGGCGTGCGCCACCACCACCCGGCTCAAAAGCAATTTTGTAAAGTCTTTTTAAGAACAATCCAACTTTTCAGTTATCGTAAGCTTATTTCAGGTTTTCCTAGTTAGGACTTATGATACATGAAAGCAACTGCACAGAGAATATACTTTGATTGAGGCATGGTCTAGCTCTGTACTCCTGGATGACCTGATACTATGGAAGCCAGGCTGCCTGCAGTCTCCCAAGTATTGAAAATACAGGTGTGTAAACTGTGCCCAGCTTAAGTTTCTTCTCTTGAAAAGAAATATGTAAGGACACAATCTTTGACTGGTACTGTATTTCAAAGTGACTATCAAGATTAGCATTCTCATGGGCTAAACCTTCTTTTTTTTTTTTTTTTTCTTCGAGACAGGGTTTCTCTGTGGCTTTGGAGCCTGTCCTGGAACTAGCTCTGTAGACCAGGCTGGTCTCGAACTCATCAGAGATCCG
>NC_022021.1:53364380-53364996 GCF_000317375.1 Microtus ochrogaster
AATTATTTATTTATTACATAAACAACATTCTGCCTCCATGTATGCCCGCATGCCAGAGGAGGGCACCAGATCTCATTAAAGATGGTTGTGTGCCACCATGTGGTTGCTGGGAATTGAACTCATGACCTCTGGAAGAGCAGCCAGCGCTCTTAACCACTGAACCATCTCTCCAGCCCCACCAGATAGGAATCTCAAATAACAAATGATAGTTGTACTTCAACAACAAAAACAAACACATGGCAACACAGCATGTTTTGGTTGTTAAATCAACTCAAAATTGATCTGGTTTAGCTTTACTTTTGCAGCTCCTGCCTAAGTCAGTTCTATTAACTCAAATCTGTTTTCTCAAACTATGGCTTCATTAACAGACAACTATGTAGAAGTCTACTTAAAAACTGTTCTAACATGCTGAGTAGAAATGAGAGATGGCTCAGTGGTTAAGAGCACTGGCAGTTCTTCCAGAGAACCTGGGTTCAATTCCCAGCACCTACATGGCAGCTCATAACTGTCTGTAATTCCTGTTCTAGGGGATATGATACCTTCATACCAATGCACATAAAACAAAGTTAAATTATTTTTTTAAAAAAGAAAGAAATGGCATTTAAGCCAGGCAATG
>NC_022021.1:53366298-53382283 GCF_000317375.1 Microtus ochrogaster
TTTTTTTTGTTTGTTTTGAGACAGGGTTTCTTTGTGTAGCCCTGACTGTTTTGGAACTCACAGAGTGCTGAGATTAAAGGTGTGTACCACCAGCACCACCCAGAGCTGTTGACGGTTTTTTTTTTAAATATTTATATATGATGCACTTAATATGTAATCTTAAACTCTTTAGTTTTGTTTTTCAAGATAGGGATTCTTTGTGTAGCCCAGGCTGTCCTCAAATTCACAAAGATCCACTTGCTTCTTCTCCTGAGGGCTGGGATTGAAGGCCCCACTGCATAGTGCTAAATTTTAATGTAGGCATAAAAATCTGAAAAATAAATAGGCTATTATGAGAGTGCTATCAAGCCAAGAAATTAGTTTGGATTCTCTGAGCCATACATTCTGTCATTGCTACCATGGTAAGACAGCAGCTAGACAAACATGGCTATATTCCAGTAAAGCTGTACTTATCTGAACAGATGGTTAGTCCATGGGGTGGATTTGCTGATCCCTGCTTTAGATTACAGTGTTCAATTAAGTTCTGCTATTGATGAAACAAACTAAGGATCAGTAACAATTATGTCACTCACATTTTGTTCACAAAGAAGTTTTAGATCATCTCTCTGAGGGGAACTCCCCACACCCCACTGTGTCTCTAAGTCATCAATCTGGCTTGGTGGATGGTGCATTATTGGACGGACATCACCAGCAGCAGTTGGATCTACAGTCAGTTCTTTCACCCTATAAATATATAAGTTATTTAAAATTATGAAAGGATCATGCAGAGATACACAAAACCATCAACTTATTCAATACAAAAGCAATTTAAAGTAGTAAGATTGATGATGTCACTTTGTAGGTCAAATTTATCTGAACTCCGTATTTGTTTATTAACTTTATACTTACTTCAGGTGTAATTATTACACATAATCTGAGAAATGTAGCAAAGTATACAGATTAAATATTTCAAAGAAATAAACTAAATGATAGAAATCAGAGAAGTTTATAGCCTATGAACATTTGGCAGCCATGCTACTCAGCTAGCTAAGTAGGAAATGATTTTATTTTACTTATTGAAAGAAGGTCTCCCTATGTATCCCTGAAGGGTCTGGAACTCAATCAATGCACAGATCAGGATGATCTGCTTGCTTCTACCTCCCAAGTGCTGGTATTAAAGGCTTGTGCACCAAGACCAGCCAGTCATTTTTATCTCTAATGCCTAAAGATTCTAAGAATCTTACCTTCTGTCATGTTTAAAAACTATAAATCTTAAGTTCATACATTTTAAGAAAGGACATACATTTTGAACCACAAGGATCATTATTTTTTTCAGACAAGTACCTTTTAATTACACAACGATAAATATGCAAAAGTGACATCATCTTTTACAAAATAAAGGGAAATATGGAGCTTAAATTCTAAATAAATCTTTTAAAGCAAATTAATAAACGACATAAAAATGCACATCATGCAGTACAACCACCTGCTAAATGAAGTGAAAATGAAAAATGTCTCAGAACAAAGGAAATAAATGAATATCTATGCGCAGCACAATTCAAAACAAGCTAGTCAAAGAAACGAAGCAAGACCTGGTAATCGAAGGAGAAAAGTCGTCATAATCGTAAGAAGGAGAGAGATCAGGGCGACTGCCACTACCCTGGGAGAAGGGAATGTCTGAAGGACTAATTCCAAACTCTTTTACTCTGTAGTACCAAAACAGTGAAAATTAAAAGAGCTCTTGGTAAAGACAGCAATGCACAGTTAAAGTTTTGTTTAGAAAATAGTATCAGCATAGTGGAGTATATTTTAGAACATTACTTCATAAATAGGTTTCCGAACACATTTTATTGATCCTTAGCTCAAAAAAACCCCTAAATCTTTCTAGTTTTTGTCACCCCTTTCTCACAAATCTTCCTAGAAACTTCAAGATCCCATGCTTTAACTGTATGACCCACTCAACCAAATCATTAAAACCATCAATGGAAGGAACATGTCAGACCTTATAGGGAGGCTGCTTCCTAGACTCCTTTGATTCACTGAAGAGATTTCTAAATGATGGTAAACATTACAAGAATTAAATGCTTACTTGTTTTTGATTATTTATTTTGTTTACAATGTTCTGTCTGCATGTGTGCCTGCAGGCCAGAAGAGGGCACCAGATCTCATTACAGATGGTTGTGAGCCACCATGTGGTTGCTGAGAATTGAACTCTGGAAGAACCAATCAGTGCTCTTAACCTCTGAGCCATCTCTCCAGCCCAGGACTTGAATTTTTAAAAATTTTATTATTATTGTGTGTATTGTGTATATATGCCCCAATACATGTGGAGATCAAGAGGACAATTTGCAGAATGGGTTTTGTCCTTCCACCATGGGACGTGGAGGTTGAACTCTGGTCATCAGGCTTCTGTGGTATGTGTCTTTACCCATTAGCCATTCCACCTAGCTTGTTTTTTAGATACTTTTCTACACAGATGAAGTTCTTATTTTTAAAAAGATGGGAAAGTTTCCATTTTGATTGAAACAAGAAATAATGGGTTTTTAAAGAAAATTAAGCCAATCTCCACTCTGGAAGTAGGTTATGAAGAATTATCTATAGGTTAAAATCATAAATGTAACATGATAAAACATTTAAAACTTCAAGGGGAGAGATCCAGTGAGTTAAAGGGAAGAGTGTGTAAATTCCATCAAAATACTAACATACATGCATCACATTCTCAAATACAAATATCTTTTTAAACTATGTAAACAATCAAATTCAAAACAAGAAGTGTGTGTGTATGTGTGATCTACAAAGCAAACCTGCCATCCTAATCCAAGAGTTCTAAGGACATCTGAAACTATTCATGACTATAAGGTCTCAGTGCATTTTGTCTGTATGTAACAACATTATTGATGTAATAACAACATATAATCCATACACAGTACCAGAAAGAACTGTTATCACTGAAATGACATATGCATATGTGTCTGTATAAATATAGTACATCATCAGGAATATTTCCAGCATAGAGCACAACAATTTAAGAAATTAACTCCCTAATTTTCACTTTAGCCTTAATAATATGAGAATTTCCATCACTGAAACATAGTAAAATATTATGAATCATAATTTGTTGAAATGGAAAAATAAATACTCTAGGATAAAAAGTTCAATTTTAATAAATATGTCAGTCTTACCTAATTATACAACATATTTCTACTCCTTTTGTCTTTTTAACAAAACAATTCTAAATAATGTCTCCTTAACAAACATATAAAATTTTACTTTGAAAACTTAAGGAGCAAGTGTGATTAATCTGTCTACATTTTCTGTTTGCCGTGATATAGAATCTCATGTTGGAGGTCAGAATAACTTAGAACTTGTGTCCTGCTTTAGTATCACCATATGCTACAACTACAGGCATGTTTCCCTCAGCATACAGCAAATCACACTATATACTGCTCGAATACATTAGATTCAAATTTTAAAATGTAGGAATAACATACCTATTTGCATATCTTAACGTATTAAGAGTATTTTCACAGGATGCCATTCCTGGAGAGATTGTGGCAATCTATAAAGGGGTGGGGGGAAGCAAAGATAAAACCATAAGTGCTCAAGATAATAATCCTGATAAATAGCTCAATAAGGTCTAATCTTACAATCCACTTTAAAATATCTGTACTAATATCCAACCTCTAAGATCTATCTACCTAGTACATGCAATCATTATAAAATCCAGTTAAAAACATAAAAGATTTTCTGAAGATACCAGAAAGTTATTAAAAATCCAGCAGAAAATGAAGGGAAACACTTAGTAAAAGGAACAGACTGGCCCTCCACCTACTTTTACTGCTACTAATGGAATAGTATTCTGCCAGAGACAACGCCCTACTAATGTCCCACAGGACTACTGAAGTCTCTCTAGGAGCTCGAGTTCCTGGTTAAGAAACTGAAAGGCAGTTTGGGAGTGAAGAAGGTAAACTGTCCTATTAGAAAAAGAAAGACTGAGGGAAAAACTCAAAGTTTATGCAGTTGCACAAATCTTTGGCTGACCATCTAGCCTGCCGTAAACACAACAAATCATAAATAACGCAGTGAAGTGCATGAAGAGATATTTGAAAGAACCTTGGAATAAGTTAAGATCTGCTCCAATAATAAGTCAGAGTAAGAAAATCCAAGTTTCTATATTCAGACGTTAGAATTAAAAAGCATTACAGCTGCACTATAATATTTCCCACCAAAATAGCAGGGACCACGTCTTAAATACCACAATCTCTCACAACAGAAGGGTAATTATAATTAGCAAACATCTAAAAATTTCCAAAGAATTTTCTATTCATTACTTCAGGATAAAAACAAGACAAACAAAAAACCCAACTTACCATGCAAGTACGAGAATTTTCACCGATGAATGAATCTCTCAACACCTGAGTGAGTTTACTTGCTCGGAAAGGAGTATGGGGTTTATTTCTACCTAAGGCTCTGATGCACTCCTAAAAATTAAGAAAATGTTTCTTACTAATTAGGCTTTAATACAGAGTCATTTTAAGCAACATTTTAAAGGTTTCTTACTTGTTAACTTCTAAGGAGTCTGAAAATTCTTTGATAGAACTTAATGATGGTTTTATAAATATGAATTCAAGAAAATGAGTAACAACAAAAACAAACTTTAATTATTCTAAAACAAAAACAAAAACCTGAAAATATAGCCAGTTCTGAGAGTTTAGGCAACAGGAAAGTTGTAAGAAGTTGAGATTTTAAAATGGAATCCCAAAAGCTACAGCTGCTGTACTACAATCCTTCCAACTCCTAATTTTCTAGTAAAGGGAAAATATAATAATCCTTTAAAATAAATTATTTTGGTCCAACATTCCCCTCTCCCCAAATGCTATTCTGTATTTGTAAGATATCATTTCCACTCTCTCCTGTTCCTTAAAGTCACCTTGGTGCTTTCAGAGGCTAAGAGCTGCTGGGCAGTGGTGGCACCCGCCTTTAATCCCAGCACTCGGCAAGTAGAGGCAGATGGATCTCTTCGAGTTCTGGGCAAGCCTGATCTACAGAAGCTAGTGAGGCTAAAGTTAACAGCAGGGTCAAAGAACTCTCCATCAGACCCAGGGAGGAGACTGTCTAGAGTCACAGACAAGAAAAAACTAAACATTTCTTAGCACATTTCCATGGTTGTTCGACCCTCTAAAGAATGCCTGATTATAGTCCTTTAGGATCTAACTAAGCAGCCTCAGAATTGGTCTATCAATTCATTTCCTTTGTTTTCAAACAAGAAAATGTATGATAAAACCTCTAACTTCAAATGTAACAACTGAAGTTTGTAAACCTTTGCTTTTACTAGCTTTACAACTGAGTAAGCAGAATTAAAAGACTTTCACAAATACATTTACCTACCTTGAGTGCTAAAAGGCTTTTATTAATTTCAGCACCTTCAAGCCTTGTTTGCCTGTCTGCACTTGAGGTATCAGCTCCTCTTTCATTCCCAGCCAAATCAATGAGAGAAAATTTGCCATGTAGCTTTCCTTTCCTTCTAAGAATGATCTGAAACACTGCATGACTCCGAGATGAATGTGCATTTGCAGATGTTTGACCAGATGTTCTGTAATGTGATTACGGACATATTGATACACTAAAACTTTTATGTATATGTTAATCAAAATATTTTCACTTAAAATCTTTCCTTTGCTAGTATGCTACACACACAAAATCTGAAAGAGAAGTATCCCTTTAAGACTTACCTGCAACTGTTGCCTATGTCAATGAGTTTCAGTACATCTTCCACACATTTGACCTCCCGTTCCTGTAATCCTACCACTTGCACCTGCTGTTTTCCATCTTCTAGTACTCTTAATTTTGTTTTCCTATTTAATAGGTCAAATACCTACAGAAAACCATATTCAAATTAGAAAACTAGCTTTAAAAAAATCAGCTCTAAAAAAGTGAGTCTAAAAATATTAAAACTATTATTTCCAGAACAATGTTCAACACTGAAAGTTTGAAAAGATTTAAAATTCTAAAGACTTCAACTGCTATATTTACAAGCATATAAATCTTGTGGGTGTGGAGGTCATAAAACAAAGCAAATATATTGAATGCCACCAAACTGTACACTTAAAAATTGACAACTGTATACACACACACACACACACACACACACACACACACAAAATTTTTTTTACCACACTTACTTCTTTTTTAAAAAGTCTGGGGATTGGAAGACAACTCAGTTGTAAAGTTCTTGGCAAGCAAGTACAAGGACCTGAGCTTAATCTCAAATAATCACAGCATTGGGGAAGTGGAGACCCTGGGGCATGATGGATAGCTAGCCTATACTAACTGACCACCTGCAGGTCACAATAAAAGTCTGTCTCAAAAATACAAGATGGATAGCTCCTAAGAAATAACACATGAGGCAGACTGCTGGCCTCTACATGTATGTATGGTATACATGCAGACACCCACCTACACATATGTACCCATATACATGCACTCACATAGCACCCCCATAAACAAAAAAAAAATAAAAATTTTCACATACCTTTCCACTATAAATTTCAAAAAATGTTGCATACACTTGAAGTTCTAGTTTCTTATAGTTTGGCTTCTTCAGCATTAAAAAGACATCCCGAGCTGTCAAAAAAAAATTCACACATGAAGTTCGTTAAAATGTAATAATTCTTTTCTATTGTCCCCAAGAGCTTAATTTCATACTTCTTTTATGCCTTTTTCTTTTTCTGAGATAGAATCTCAAATGGCCAAGGTTGGCCTTAAACTTGCTATATAGTTGACAATAATTGTGAACCCAATGATTCTGTCTCCACCTACTAAGTACTAGGATTACAGGTGTGTGCTACCATGACTGACCATGACCTTACATTTCTTTTCAAATAATCTGAAAACGTTCAGTTGACCTAATATGCTGTGTGTATAGCTGGACAATAAAGTCTTACTCAAACACACCTGAATAATATTCAAGAATGTCATCAACTGTGCACACAAAGGACACTTACCTGCTAATGCATAAATTCCCTTAGAACAATCCTGGTTCTTTCCTGAAAAGTCTCCACCCATAGTCTACATTTGGAAACAAAGAATAATAAGAAATTATTCAGACTTTTTTTTTTTTTTAAGAATTTAGGTCTTGGGTTTGGGGTGATGACCCAGTCCATAAAATACTTGCCATAAAAATATGAGGCCCTGAGTTCTATCTCCAGGAACTCATGTAAAATAACCCAAGCACAGCGGTCACCCTAGCTTACGTGGTAGTTCCAGAACAACGAGAAACTGCCTCAAAAAAAAATGGCATCCAAAGAGTGACAGCTGAGGCTGTACTCTGGCCTCCACACGCACATACCCAGAAGAAATTAAGCCTTTTAATTAAGGTGTAAGAGGGAGACTATAGCACCATAGTAGGATACAACTTAAACAATTACTTACATGAGTTTTTCCACTTCCAGTCTGCCCATAAGCAAAGCATGTAGCCATTCCCCTTTCAAATATCGTCTCTACTAGTGGTCTAGCCGTAAACCTTGAAAGGAAAATAAAAAAGTATGTCACAGATATCGAAGTTAAACAAGTAACCAAAGTAATACAAGTAATATAAACTGTATTTCATTAACAAAGTACAGCAGGAGTTTAAACAAATCTTTAGTTTCCAAATTTAAAATAGTAAGTTTGTGAAAAAGAACTGTTGCTTTGGATCATGAATTTTAAATCCAAACATTTTTTTTTTAATCAAGAAAAGTAGGAACCATTACAATCAACACATTTTGGGATCATGTCTATCCCTACATCATTAATCTGTGCTTGGGGATTATATAAATTCTGCACTCTGCTAAATATGGAAGTCTTTTCCTCCCAGTAATTTGTCAGGATGCTTGAAAAGGTAGTAGCTGTTGGCAAAAGGTCAGGTGAGTATGCTGGATGAGGTAAAACTTTGTAGCTCCATTTGTCCAAGTACTCAGTGTTCCTGAGTAACAGGTGTCAGGTGTAATGAGAAATGGAGACCCTTCCCTCTGACCTCTGCTAGCTGCAGACAGTGCAGCTTTTGGTATATCATCTCATCTGCTTCCTAAGTAGCTTCTCAGATGCCAGTTTTTGCTAGGATCCATAAAACAGTAGTAGATCACGTTAGCATCAGACCAACTAACTGTGACCCAAGTTTTTCTGGGTCTGAGTTTGGATTTGGGTAGTGCAGTGAAGTTTGTTCTTGGATTAAGCACTGATCTGGGTCTTTACATACGATCCACTTGTCACAACACAGTCAATCAGCTTGGAAAGGGCCCATCCATTGTTGCATAGGGTGAGAAAGGTCAAAAGCTCAAAATAACAATCCTTTTCTCTTGTTACTTCATGAGTTTATAATCCCATCAAGCTCTGACACCTTTCCAATTTGCTTCAAATGCTGGACATGAACAACTGACTCCTATGTGAGGAAGATGTAAACTAACTACAGGACACTGAACTTTTGAGTTGACAGTCTTAAAAAAATGGCAAAGAAGTATGACTTGTTTTACTTTTTCAAATATATTAGTAAAATTCACTGATATAAGTAAAATTGAAAAGTGGGAAGGGATAAGAAATAATTCTTTACTGAGAACATTAAATAGTATGCAAAAAACAACAACAATTAGGCCAAGCGGTGGTGGTGCACACCTTTAACCCAAGCACATGGGAAGCAGAGGCAGGCAATCTCTTGTGAGTTCGAGGTCAGCCTGTTCTACAGAGTTAGTCCAGGACAGCCAGGGCTATACAGAGAAACTCTGTCTTGAAAAACAAAACAAAACCAATTAGAACATTTCATACACTGTTACTAGATTTTTCAACGCAAACTGAAGAAAGCATAGAATAACAAGGGCAGGGAAAAGTTTTAGTCTAATGAAACTCTGAATAATAAATCAGAAAAATGGCCAGTTCAAAAAGTATGTCTTAGTCCATACAAGTAAAATAGTTTAAGAGTTCTGTATTAGTGAAGTATAAATATGCCAGGTGAGTTTGAGGCCAGCCTGGTCTACAGAATGAGTTAAGAGAGAACCAGAGCCATTACACAGAGAAATCCTCTCTTGACAACAAAACAAAAACAACAACAAAAAACTAAAAAAAAGTATAAATATAGATTGAAGCTCAGAATGTTTATTAAATGTACCATAGATAATACTTGAATAAGTACTTAAAAACTACCACAAAAATCAGATTTACACATTACGAAATGGGAGGGGAAGAAAGAATTGTTTGAAAAAAAAGCTAAAAGAAATTACCGGTTATTATTACAATTCCCATTTAAACAGATATTTCATAACATACCTATTTAATATTCCAATGTTCAATTCGTAAGATTCTTATTGCTCTAATTTTCTGGAGAATTTTTATAAAATGAAATTAGAAAATAAAACACAGCATGCAAATAAAGGCAAAGGTATGTCTACGTGGAATATAAAGGCAATGCTGCAAAAATCTGCTATAATTATTAGAAATACGTTTATAAAATATGTCAAAAATCTACATGATATAAAAATTTTGTAAAAATATGTCCATCAACCTTAAAAGATGTTAAAAAAAATTTAACAAGACTAGTAGTAGTTAATGCCTAGCAGGTATTTCAAATTTATTAGTACAGGGGTTAAAATAGAAAACCTAGTGTCTGTGGAGGGCAGAGGTATATGTTGGATAACCTGAGACAGAAGGCTGTGAGCCTCCATATGGATGCTGGAGAATGAACCTAGGTCTTCTAGAGGAGCAGGTAGTGTTCTCGAGGTCGAACCATCTCTCCAACCCTTCTCAGAAACTTACCCATACATGTGTCTATGATATGTGTAAGCTAGGTATCAACTAGATTAAAAACAAATTTTTGGGGTTTTTTTTGAGACCGGCTCTATGTAGTCCTGGAGCTCACTATGTAAACTAGGTTACCCTCCAACTCACAGATAGCCTCCGGCCTCCACCCCAAGTAGCACCATGCCCAGGAAAAAAAAAACAAAGCAAACCAAAGCAAACCAAACCAAAACCAAAACACCTGTTTGAGGTTTTAAAGAGATTACATGATAAAACTCATTGAGTTTATTACATTTTCTTCAGTTTCCCCTAGAAAGCTGTACGAAGAACAACATTAAGTCATCAAGGAACTTCCAAGAGTCTAAGAAGAGAATTTTAATTTAAAACAAATTCACTCACCTGTAAACCATTTCATTAGGAGCTGAGTCATCAAAGGCATAATCAAAACGAAACGTCTGATTTTCTAAGTACCTTGTTAAGTCTACTTTTTGTTTGGGCTCATGTACCATCACAACATCTTTACTAGGGATTGTGATTACGTCAAGATCTTTCATTTGGGTTTCTAAAAGAATAAACGAAAAATCAATATTCAGTAATATTCACAACATTTAATCTAATGAAAAAATTTTAAAAAGATTTGAAATCTTTAAAGAATGATTTTAATATTGTGTGTGTGAGAAAGCATGCACATACCAGGGCATGGTATGAATGTGCAAGTCAGAGGAAAATTCTAGGAGTCAGTTCTCTCCCTCCACCATGTACATCCCAGGGATCAAACTCAGGTCATTAAGATTGGCAATAGGCACCTTCACTAAATCATCTCAATATGTTTCTTTTTTGCGATAAAGTCTCACAACATAGTCCAGGCTGCCCTGGATCTCAATCTTCCTTTTTCAGGCTCTTGAATGTTGGGATTACAGTAATTATGCTACCATGAGTGATTTCTAAATTCTACTCTCTATAAAGCTCATTAAGCATCATACCTTTTTTATTGAGGGGTCGTTTTCTTACACAAACACATATCCTATGTTCATCAATCTAGGAATAAAAACCACATTATTTCATTGATTATAAATGCCATGTAAAACAATAGAAAGTAAACCATGGTTTTTAGAAATTTCTTAACATATATATAGCAGTTAAGAATTAAAAAGCAAACTAGTATTTAATAAATTTTAATGGTTGTCAGAAACAATTACTACTAAAATTCTGAGCACTGTGGAAACTTATTTTGCTTTTGATAAGCCATTACTTAGTAATTAAGGTTTTTAGAAAGTACCACAATCCTTAACATTAAGTTCTTGTTAAGAAGAAACTTCCACGGAACACTCCTGCATTGCTGGTGGGAGTGCAAGCTGGTACAGCCCCTGGATATCAGTATGGTGATTTCTCAGAAAATTAGGAAACAACCTTCCTCAAGACCCAGTAATACCACTTTTGGGTATATATCCAAAGGATGCTCAATCGTGCCACAAGGACATGTGCTCAACTATGTTTATAGCAGCATTGTTTGTCGTAGCCAAAACCTAGAAATAACCTAAAAGCCCCTTCACTGAAAAGAATGGATAAGGAAAATATGGTATAATATTACACAATGGAGTATTACACAGCAGAAAAAATAACTATCTTGAATTTTGCAGGCAAGGATGGAGCTGGAAAACAACATTTTGAGTGAGGTAACCCAGACCCAGAGAGACAAACATCTATGTCCTCACTTATAAGTGGTCTTTAAACATAAAGCAAAGAAAACCAGCATACAAATCATAATCCCAGAAAATCTAGACAACAATGAAACCCTAAGAAAGACATACATGGATCTAATCTACATGAGAAGTAGAAAAAGACAAGATCTCCTGAGTAAATTGGGAGCATGGGGACCATGGGAGAGGGTTGGGGTGGGGAGAAGGCAAGGAGAGGGGCAGAGAAAAATGTAGAGCTCAATTAAAAAAAGAAAAAAAGAAAAAAGGAGTACCTTCCACTCATTTCAAGATGTGTTATATACAACAAAAGTAAAAATTGCAATTCTACAAATTGGCATCTTTTCATGTTGATTGCAGATAGTTGTCGGAAGATCACTAACAGGCAAAAACCCAGGATTCTCACATTACTTAACAAAATAACTGGACAATTTTAGGAATGACAGTTCTTTTTTAATTATATGCACATGTAAGTGCTGGATTTCCCCCAGAGCTGGAGGTATAGGTTCACTGGCCTGATGTGTTGATGAGAACTTTGAGAACCCAAATTGGGTCTCTCCCAAGAACAGATGGGCTTTTAAGCACCAAACCATCTCTATATCCCCATTAATGACAAATCTTTGTATACAATTTTAAAGATAAAGTTTACATTCAATACATACTTTCTTGGAATAAATCATTTTCTGTGATCAGACCTATTTTAGAGTTCTCTAATTTGCCTGGTTTAATTAAAACATGAGCTCAGATGCAACAGGTGAAATGCCTGGCAGTGTAGCAAGGCCTAAAATATATAGGAATATAAGCTTATGAATAAGACATTTATCTGGACCTGTAACATTCTTCCTACCACAAATACTTTTGGTAGCCAAACATTCTAAATATGTTAGGTCAGATGTATTATTTTTCATTCTACAGCAGGTAATAAAACTAGAGAATACTTTTCAGCTCTGGAATTCTGGTCTGTTGTAGCCCCTAAGAACCATTATTACTGCTACAGCCAGAGTAACGTGTACTTAAAAAGAACAAATTAGTTACAGTAAGTTAGAATGGTGGTGGAATATACAGCCCAAACCAAAGTTAAAGTAAGCCTGGAACTGAGATCAAAGCCTTTGTGAAGGGCGCCTTATGTGAGCCACTGATACAAGCCGTCAGAAGACAGGGAGGCTTCGCTTGCAAAGAGCAGCTGTGCCAGACCTCTAACATTAAAACTATGGAGGGGGAACAAAAAAGTAGCTGAGTGGTGATTTATCACACAACATGATAACTGAACCTCATCAGGAAAGAAAACTATACAGGTAAATACAACGTGCAATTAGTCAGTATGAAAATTTTTATTTATAATAAGACATCTTCAGAGTAATAATTAACAAAAAGGATCTTACAGGATCAGCTGTTGTTAGGGGTCTGTAATCCAAGCTTCCTCTGAAGTCTCTGATCATACACATAATTTCATAATTTGGATTTGTAGCATCAACATCCTATTAGGAAACAAGATTTGGCACCTATTATACTTAATTACACTGTATGTGTTGCATATAGTTTGGAAACTGCAGTTTAAGCACTGTCATTAGTTAACCAAACCCAAAGTAAAACTATGATGTAATTTCCAAGTTCAGGTTAGTATGTTCTGAATCACTTTCACATAAATAACATGATTCTGTTAATCTGCATGTATCCTTGTGCACTCCAAAGTTTCCTCATTAAAACTATCCTTTAATTACTTAAAAAAAATCACTTATATAACACATTTGCTCTAATTATGTCAGAAAATATATCAAGGGGAACAGCATTCTAGAACACTGACAAAGAACTCTAGGAAGGTTGAAACTGGGAAAATGCATCCCAGACCCCAACTCAGAACTACTTCATCTAGTGTTTCAATATTAAATATCAACGTTGCACAAGTCACCATGAGGGCGTTGTTCTTGCAGTCGCACACACGAGGCTCCTTCTTTACCTCCCTGTCCGTCGTTACTGCTCTTCCCAAAGCTCTACTCTTTATTTTTCTCTGCCTATGCCAGTTCTACTGTCAAAACATTGAAGGACTCTTTGAAAAATCTGGTCTGCAGGTGTAAGCATGCTGTTTAGTTACAAATATCTGTCCTATTTTTAAATACAGCCTTAAATTAAAATATGGATTCATTTCTATTCATCTCCTCTGTCTTTGCTAACTCTAAAATAACCAAGATTTTTTTTTTTAAAAAAAGCAATACAACAAAACTTAAAACACAAAGAAAGATAATTTGCTTGCTTTTTTGTTGTTTGCAGCCAGCGTTTCTTGTGGCCGATCTTTAGCTCTTGTCCTCCTGCCTCTACCTCCAAGGTGATGACAGATATGTCACTACAAGCAGCTCAAAACCAAGGTATTTAAAAAGTTAGAAAATTCAAAGTATTGAATTCTGACAGAAATTTATTCCAAATTCAATACTGACTAAGTTTTGTTTAAATTATAACTAGCAATGGTCAATAGCCTCCCTGTAATGAATAATAAATCACTAATACTAAGATTTTTCCATTCATTTTCAGACTTATACTGAAGAACAATCACTGAAACGGTCACTGAAATTTATCTTCTACTAACCTTTAAAAAAGACACCACCTTGTCAGCTCAGAAGCAGAATGTGAAACAAGAATTGAGAGCTCCCCGGGACAGTTACATATCATCAAATACACCCGGGGGCATGTCTGGCAAGCATGAGTAAATGCAAATGCAATCTGTGTTTCTCTCTGTTTCCCTGGAGTCAGAGGCTCAAGGTAGTCCAGACTGCTTTCCTGAACCTTATTTTAAAATCAGCTATTTTCACTGATATAATCTATCCCTTTCTCAGAAACAAACAAATGAACATTTGAGTTTATGTTACAAACCTGGGCTCTTTTTTCTCTAAGTTCTTGCTGTTGTAATCTCCTTTTCTCTCGTTTTTCTTGCAATTTTTCTACTTCTTTGACACAATTAGATTTTCTACGTGCTAAAAGGAAAAGGATAAACTGAAGAAACACAGGTTTTTTTTATAGAAAAACTTTACAGAAATTTTATGACTAATTCAGCACACACACACACAAGTCCACAGTAATGAAGCATGCCAATTATACCTAAGTGAACTTGACTTATGAGCTGCTTTGATAGTAGGAACAGGACACTATACAGATGAGTCAAGAGAAATGACTCAGACACACTGATACATGTCATCTCTTGGTTTAGAATTACAGGCCTTTAAATTAAAAGGATCAATAAATGTAACTTTTTTCTAGAACCTAAAAAAAAAAAAACCAGCTAGAATTTTAAATTCAAAGCAATTGGGCCATTGTTATAACCTCAAACAAAATGTTATTCTCCAGTATAATATATACACACACTCCAATTAACAGACTAAAGTACTAAATACAAATTATAATTGGTTGGCAAAAGGAAATCTTTAGCCAAGTTTGTTTTAGATTGCTTACTACGTAAGAACTTGTAATGATGACCAAGAGAGACTACATGTACGCCTAAGATGACTGAATCCTTGATACGTTATTTACATACAAGGAGGTCCAAATTCCTTTTTTGCAGCTTGAACTGGAGATATATCTGAAACACTACCATTCTGTTGTGCAGAAGACGACTGTTCGGGAAGCTGACTAGGCCGTGCGCGTGCTGAACCAACCACTACAAAACAAATTTAATTCAGAACAATATTAAAAGCTAACCACGGTAAGAGGAAAAGACATCGCCATGTCAAATGTGATACACAAATATTCAACTCATGTCAGGCACAATAGCTCATAATCTATAAGCCCAGCACTTGGTAGGTTGAAGCAGGACAATCAATACATATCTGAGACAAGCCTGGCAGTGAGACCATGCAGCAAAAGTCGATACATACTGAGTGGTGGGGTGGTGGTGCATGCCTTTAATCCCAGCACTCATGAGGCAAAGGCAAGTGGAACTCTGAGTTTGAGGCCAGTCTGGCCTCTAGAGTGAGTTCTAGGACAATAAAGGATGCTACATAAAGAAACCTTGTCTTGAAACTACCAAAATCAATAATTTAAATTTAGCAAACTGACAAACTTTTTAATAAATGGTGTATAAACTACTAAAAGCAAGCAACTCTATTCAGTAAATTGATACAATTAAAAGACATTTTCAAAGTAACAGTTACACCAGGAAAGAGGTAGGCAGGCAGATCTGAGTGTGAGACCAGTATGGCTTCTATAGCAAGTTACAAATAATGGAGAAACAGAGTCAAAAAGGTACAGATTTAACATCCACCAGTGTGATTTTAGCTAGAAAACTAAATACCAAACCTAAACCGACTTTTAATAATCATTTTTTTTTTTTAATGGTGGCTGGAGAGGCAACCATGGGTGCTGGGAACCGAACTCTTATATTTTTGGTTGTAAGCCTAGCCTTTAACGGCTAAGCTATCTCTCCAGTCCTAATAATCATTTTTAAAAATGCACATGAAACCCATGTCTTAAAATCCCAGAATGCACAGGTATTTCCCAGAGTATATGTACATTATATATAAATAACATATAAATTATATTATAAAATTATATAAATT
>NC_022021.1:53382383-53398308 GCF_000317375.1 Microtus ochrogaster
TATGTGCAATACAAAGGCATTTTCATTTTTAAGAAAATATACATGATTCAAACACATAGAAAACAAATGTAAAAGTCCTTCCAACCTTTCTTACATTCCAGATTTCAATCTTTGCTCCCCAACATGCAAATCTTCAGTAGAGTAGTTCCCCATTATAGATGGCATAAAAATGCAAAAAGGAACTTCAAATTTAATACAAACAGAAAGCTGGATGTGGTGGTGCATGTGTAATGCCAGCACTGGAGGGAGTCAAGAAGATCAGGAGCTCAAGATCATTCTTGGCTGCCTATCACATTTTCAAGACAAACCTGGGCTACAGAGACCCTGTTTCAAACACCCACACACACATACCCATGCATATAGGCTCAGAAAATTTACCAAAAAATACAAGGTCTACAAAGATTTGGAGGATGGTAAGGAAAGGACTTTCTCCTCTCTACTTCTAATGTCCTCTCTGGCCCATCTTGTATTACATCCGTGCTCACAGAGACATACAACTGTACAATAGTTCTGAGCTGCTGAGCAGCAAAAACAAGTTAGTTTTGTCTCTGTGTCCTGACTCAGAATATATAAAACTTGAAGCCAACTGTAATTTATGTCCATTCAAATTTTCTCTTCCCAACTCTAAAGTTAACCTTTAAACTTTTTGGAATCCTCTTAGTCAGAAAATTATGACCAATCCAATGATAAGGAAATCCATCCTTGTGACATCATCACCCATCGGACCCCACCCTCATTTCTTCTTTCTCTAATGTCCTCCTCAAATGTTGAAAACTGAGGGAAATGGACAAAAACTACATGTTTTGTGGAGTTTCTATTTACCACATACATTTCTGAATTTTTTGTTTTGTCTTATTTAGAGTTTTGCTTTGTAGCCCTTCTGGCCTAGAATTCCCTATATAGAATAGACTGGCATCCAACTTGCAGCGTCTTCCTGCTTCTGCTTCCCAAGCACTCAATTTACAGGCATGTCTTACTATGACTATCTCCTATTTTTTTAAACTAAAGAGAAATTATTAATGCAATTGGGATATTAAGAAACTAGGAATACTAATCTTAAAATTAACTATGTATGGTTAAAACAAAACACTAAGGGTAACATTTACTTTTGATATACCTCATCAAGGCCATGCTAAATGTCAGTAGGCAAGATTAAAGGATAACATTTTACTTCACCTCTATTATCTCTTGGGGGAGGGTCATTCTTAATAGATGCCACAGTTCGTCGGTTCTACAAAAGAAAATATTAATTTTTTTCTCTTCATTCCTCACAGCAATCAGTGGCCCAGCTTCATTTAATTAAACAGAAAGACAATAATAATATAAAACCAAATGTAGAAAAACTATAAATTATCAAACAACTTTCTAATTTATCAATAGTCAAGTGTCTGCAGGAGGCATGTATCGAAATCCCCCATATATTCAGGAATAAGAAAGGTAAGTTCTCAAAGATAACTTGCTCTAAAGACATTATTCTTATCAGTTTTACACAATTCTGTAGAGTCATTATTTTCTTAATTCTGAGCTCAGGTAAAGTATAGAAATCTTCACATTTTAAAGTCCAGTTTTAAGAATGACATTCCGTATTAATGTTTTCATTATTATTCGGAAAGGAACACATCAACACAGAGGAAAGGGAGAAAAAGAAAAGGGAGGGGGTGGGAGAAGGGAAAAAGCTTGTAGTTTGTTCTCAGAATTATGGAGATCATACATCAAAGCAGACTGGAAGGCCCTTGATGCTCAGGTTTGACTATTTCCATCATTAATCCATTACAATTACAGCAGATCTCAGAAAGTGTTTTATGTTTACTTCCATTTGATATGAGATCTGAAGTAAAATGAGGTTAAGTAACTACATTATAATGCTATCTTGCCAAAATCGTGTACAGGCTGGGTATCTAATATCTGAAAAGCCTGAGTCCAGAAATGTTTTATGTTTTTTTCATGTCTTGGAATATTTGTATATGTGCACTCATGTGTGTAAAATCAGACATTTTGGAAATATGACTTAATTTTAAATGAAAATTCATTTATATATACATATAGCCTGAAGACTGTGTGTGTGTCTGTATGTGAAACCTAGTGGATGACATCTGGTACCTGCTGTCATGTTCCACCTTATTCCCATGAGATAGGGTTACTCAGAACCTGGAACTGGGCTGGCAGCCAGCAAAGCCCCAGCAATCCTTCAGTCTCTACCCCACAGAGCTGTGGTTCCAGGTGTGTAGAGCACCAGTCACATCTGCTTTTTAGTTACACATGTGCTAGTTAGGTAGACTCAAATCCTCACGACTGTGGAGCAAGTGCTCTTAACCAGGGACTCCAAACCTCAGTGAAGATAATTTTATATAATACTTTTGGCATAGCTTCATCCAGACTGAAACTCATCACATAAGGTTTCAGGTGTAATTTCTCTCGTGTGGTCTGACGTTTGTTCTCAAAATAAATAAATAAATGAATGAATGAATGAATGAATGAATGAATGCATGCATGCATGCATGCATTTGGGGGGAGGCAAGATGGTTCACAAGTCTATCCTGACTAGATCCTAGGTTACCCCTCCCCAAATAGCCAGGTGTTATTGTGTGCTCCTGTATTCCCAATACTCCTGCAGCAAGACAAGGGCCTGGGGTACACAGTAGAGCAGAGACAAGAGATCCCAGTCCAACAAGGGGGTGGAAGGAGGGCAGGTGAGAACCAACTCCTGAAAGCTGTCCTCTGATCTCCACATGAATGACATGGCATGCACACAGCCAATATCACACACAAACAAGAATAAAATATTAATAAATAAAAATGTTAAAACATTGGATTTTGGAGTAATTTGATCTGGGATTGAGAAATTAGTAGTAATGGCGAACAATGAGGGCTGAAGAGAAGCCAAGGACAATGGCAAGAGGTTTTGATCCTACTTAATTTTCTGGCTTTGTGGGCGCCTAGCCAGTTTGGATGTTCACCTTCCAAGATATGGACGGAGGGGGGAGGACCTAAGACTTACCACAGGGCAGGGCACCCTGACTGCTCTTTGGACTGGAGAGGGAGGGGGAGAGGAGTGGGGGAGGGGGGAAAGGGGAGGGAAATGGGAGGCTGGGAGGAGGCGGAAACGTGTTTTTTTTTCCTTTTCTCAATAATAAAAAAAAAAAGAGAAATTAGTAGTAATCTTTGGGTCTAAGGAGGTAATACAGTATTGACTCCTTTATTAAACTGAAATATCAAAGTACTATGAAACATTGACAGCCAGTTATCCTAAAAAGGTTTCACTACAGGTTTGAAAGGTTTGGCCACAGCATAGATTAAGGCAACCAACTTCTGATCCCATTTATATAGCTACTAGAGTGAATTTACTTAAAAACAAACCCACAGCAAATGATTTAGTTATACTCAATCCTGGCTGCACATTCCAATCAGATTAGGTAGTAGTTGGATAGCGGTATTTATCTCCCAAAGTGGGGGCCTGGAAATCAGTACTTTTAAAAATGCATTAAGTGATTTTAATGGGAAGCCACTGTTAACAACAACACATCAAGGTTAAGGTGAATAGAGCTCAGTGGTAGAATGCCTAGGCAAAGGGGAAAAACTGGGCTTGATTTCAACAAGGGAATGGGAAGGGTAGATAAAAATATGCCAATTTATTAAGGCATTGAAGATGTATATGGAAACTGTCCATGTATATTAAAGACCTTTAAGCAGTGACTCTCGCTATGCTTAAATTAAAAGAACTCAAACTGATTTATGTTCATGTACGTAGTTTAAAAGCAGAATATTTTGAGGATGGTTAAGTCTCTATAATACGCTTGCATGTTTATAAATGTTTTCCTTGCAAAATATGGAGTTCCTATAGGCTTGAAAGTCATGTCACATTCATTTGTGAATTAACACAGTACCTGGACAAAGTAGAAAAATCAACAGATGTCACTGAATCAAACACTAAGAAGTAGAGGTTGTTCAACAACATAGCAGGACTGTCTGGTTTTAAAGGCATTGTATTTTCATGGAATTTACTAATAGTAAAAAATTTCAAGAGCATGGAAGAACTACTTTTAAAGGATTTTTCACTTTTGCAGAGCTACAGAACATGGAGGTGGCAGCACTGCCCTTGCAACACCTTCTTTCTAACAACATATGGCTAGTTACAATACCCTTACAACTGCTCATCACTTCAGAGTACCAGAATAGTTATTACTCTTAACAAACAGGTATTTTGTCATTCAACACTGAGAAAAAAGCAACTTTAACTCAACTCTCCTGAGAAGCTATTAGTCCTCCAAAAATCCTAATGAGGCAAGAAATTATGATATGATCTAAAGACTGTCATGAATTGTGAACTAGACAACCCTAACTCAGGAAGGCATATATGTATAACATGGATACAGAAGGCAGAAAGAATTTTTTTAAAATGTAAATCAAACAATACTTAACACATACATATTCTTCAAAGTCTACCAGTCTCAAGTCAGCGAGAGCAAGAGCCCATGTATGCGCGCACAAGCACCATACACACACACACCCCTAAATTTATCACTTACCTTTACAATTTTGTTCACTTTTGAGGATGATGATGGTGGAGGTATTTCCGGACTGGGTTCAATCTCTTCATCAGGTACAAGATCAGGGTTAAGCGAAAAGATGCTTTCCAGATCAATCTGTGTAAACAAAAACATGGGAGTTATAGAGCAGATGACTCTTAAATGACTTCAAACTTAAAGATGACACGACACCACTTTGCAAATTACAGTGCTCAGAATAATAACCCACATATACTTTACACTTGTTTTTTAATAATATTGGTAAAAAGTGACCATCAAAACTGTAATTGTTACTTATATACAACAATTGTCAAATCTTGTGCACTGAGCCAAACAACAGGTGACACAAGGAGAGACTCCTTCTCTGGGTTAAACTCACTTTCCAGTGAGGATTTTCTTCATGTGTATAGGGGTTTTATTGGCATGAATATCTGTGTGCTGTGTGCATGTTTGGTGCCCCCGGAAACCAAAAAAGTGTTGGATCCTCTGGGACTATTACACATGGCTGTGAACAACCATGCTGGGGTGGGAAATTGAACCAGGGTCCCCTGGAAAAGCAGCCATTTATCTTAAACCACTGAATCATCTCTGCAGTCACTATTTGAAAGTTCTTAAAGGAATGATACAGAATGTCTACATCATATAAAATTATATGGCTTTCTGTTTTATTTTGTATTCAGAATCTTGACTAGAAATGATGATTAGCTCAGAAACCGTACCTCCTTGCCCTTTGTGTCTCCATTTTCTATCCACTCAACTGTTACACTTTCATTATCTTCATTTAAAGATGTTACCATTGCTTGGTGTATTCGGCCTAAGTGGGAATAAAACACACATTTTAAAAGCAATGAATGACAGCATTCTTAAATATGGTTAATAATAATTATTAACTTAACAATTTGCATACACAATGCTCACACATCCATATATGTATGATGTGACAATTTTACAAGGAATTTTCACAAAAGAACTTTGTCCATTAGTTTCATAAAATCAAGTCCAGAAACTCAGGGTATAAGATAAGAACAAAAGTCTATGTGATCAATGGCCACAGCGACACAGGTGATTAAAATTTTATGCCATCAAACAGTCTAGTGATTAGGAAACAAAATTGCTATGAATCCAAACTGAAGCTGTGGTATACAAAAAAATAAAAAATCACAAGATTAACTGTTATACTATATAAGTAAAAAGATTACTTATGTGAAAATCACTTTAAATCATATTTGATGCAAACTAAAGACAGAGAAAAAGAATGAGTTCCCGAAGCCTGGGAAATAGTAATCTTTATGTCCTCTTCCACATGTTGCCTGAGCAAATCTACTAAGCATACTTTCTCTGATGACTGTAATCTTGTCATCAATAGACAGACTAGGATACAGAGTGCTTTGGATTTGTTTCCTTCCCCTTTCAATGGACTATGGACTTTACCAGTCAGTAACTATAGAGATAATCATTAATTTAAATCACTATATAGTATTCTGTTTACTTGAGTTCATAGTAGTTTCTGAGGTTACATTTCCAGTATTATGAACAGAATATCAATATTTATGTCACTATATACTTGCTGCTTATTTCCTTAGAACAAATTCATAGAATCAGACCAATAGATTCTCAGATTATGTATCCACCAAATATTTATTGCTTATTTCATGTCTTTACTTCCATTGGACTAGTCAAGCGTAACTAGAGACTGCTCATTCATTTCCTGCCTACCCAGACCCGAATAATCACACAGAAACTATATTAATTACAACATTGCTTGGCCAATGTCTAAGGTGTATTTCTAGCTAGCTCTTACACCTTAAATTAACCAATTTTTACCAATCTACATATTACCACAAAGCTATGGCCTACCAGAAGGCATCTTTTTCCTTCAGCAGCTACATGGCATCTCCTGACTACACCTATTCTCTCTCTCTATCTCTTCCAGCCTGGCTATATTCTATTCTGTTATAAGCCAAAGCAGCCTTATTCATCAACCAATAAAAGCAACACATATACAGAAGGACATCCCACACCATCTCCCCTCTTCTGTATAAATAAAAAGAAAGGTTTTAACTTTAACAAAATAAAATTACATATACAAAACAGTTATCAAGCAAGAATTATTTTTAGGTTTCACAGAGACTTTTTGGGGATCTCGTTTCATCAAACCACATTATCCTGGAGGAAATCCACAGGTTCTCATCTTCTGTGGAACAAAAGCAGAACCTCTTTTCCAAAGCAACACATCTTCATACTCAAATTTTGAAGTCAAGATACCTCTAAAATATTTATGTTGGGGTTAATTTAGCAGCCCCAGAATCAAATGTCTCTGCAGTCAAAAAATTCAAACAAAACACAATAATATACATAATCCAGACTCACTGTGTATATACTATCTTTACATGGCTTAATTTTCTCTACTTCTTTAATCTATAACTGTCTGTATTCTGCCTCTTTAAAGACTTTTTATTTTTTTAAGACCATTTACTTCTTTTTCTAACTGTTTATATTCTTTCCCCCCTCTCTTCCAAGCCTACGTACATCTTTTTAAACACACTATAATCCATTCAGAGGTTTATTTCTGTCTGAATCTGTCTTTATTGTGTATCTGTAATCACTTTCTGTCTAGGAGCGCTGCTGCTTCTTTTTTAAATGCTAAGTTGCTGTGGCTAGGATCAATTCCATGGCCCTGCCTGTTTGCTCTGCCCAGTTCGACATGGCAAAGGCATGTTCACTGCCTCTGTGAGCCATGCTCAATGCCCCAGCTTCAGGGACACAGGCAGTCTATGTTGCCATTAAGCAAGTTGTAGCATGCTGCTCATAAATCCCTTTTAAGTGCAGGACCTCATGAAAGAGCCAGAGTTCATGCTACTAGCAGGAACCAGGAAGCCATGCAATTTTTACTGCTAATGCTGAGTCAGGAAGCCTTCCCTTAAGAGGAACAACACCACCGCTCGCTGAGAGCAAACAGCCCATCTGAAAAAAAAAAAAGGCTACCAAGAAGCTGTGCTTAACTCTGTTCTTTTGTGTTTAGAATCCTTCCCAAGCTCTTTCAGTTTTTATGTAGATATAGTGGCTCCACTTTGAAACACCATTTTGTATACGGAGACTGCTCATTCGTTTCCAGCTGCCCAGACTCAAATAATCACACAGAAACTATATTAATTACAACACTGCTTGGCCAATAACTTAGGCATATTCCTGGTTAACTCTTATATCTTAAATTAACCAATTTCTATTAATCTATGTACTGCCACGAGGCTGTGGCCTACTAGTAAGGTTTCCCAGTGTCTTTCTTCTTTGGAAGCTACATGGCATCTATTTGAGTTTTCCTACTCTCTATATATCTACGTTCAGGTTTCTCACCTGCTTTTACTATGCTAAGCCACTGGCCCAATCAGCTTTCTTTATTAACCAATGGTAATAAAACATATTCATAGCATAAAGAGGGGAATCCCACATCAGCCAAGAACAGAAACTACTTTATACATCTATGTATTACCGAATAAAATGCTGACAAAAGAAATTTGCACATGTTAAAAAGAGGGTTAACTTAAACCCTCTTTTTTGTTTGTTTGTTTGTTTGTTTCAGACAGAGTTTCAGTGTAACCCAGCTGTCCTCAAACTCAGAGATCCATCTGTCCTGCCTCCCAAGAGCTAGGATTAAAATTATGCATACCATCACTTGCAGATGAAACCCTTAGAGCATTTATAACTTACTTTAAAATGTACATTATTTACAAAATTTTAAGTACTTAAAACAAAAACTGCACATTAAAGACTATAATGCTAATATTGTATTAATGATAAAAGTAGCATTAATTTAAAGCATTATATATATGATTACTGTCAATCACTATATATATATTAAGTCACGCACATAATATATACACACATATATATGCATGACATAAAAATTTGCAGAAGTCTTATAAAAATTCAAATTTTAGCTGAACACAACAGTGCAAACCTATAATCTCAGAATTTGGGAAGTAGAAGCTAAAAGTCAAGTGTTCAAGGCTATTCTCAACTACATACTGGGTTCATGTTAGGCCTGGGCTACATAAAACCATATCTCTAAAGCAATCAACCAATAAACAAATACTTAAAGTGTATTAAGTACTAGCAACTGATATACTGATTTAAACGGGGTATTTGAACCTTTGAACATATGATCTCTCAGCTGTACCTCTGAAAAGGTGGGATTATTTTTTTGAAACACACACACACATTGCTGCTTCCATGACACTATATATTAATTTAATTAAGCTATTAATTTTAATAGTTCCACTGACAGCATGGATTTAGATACTCCTTTATTAAGGGTATAGAAGGTCTAGCAGTTAAGAGCACTAGCACCCATACTAGGTGGCTCAAATCTGTAATCACAACTCCAGGGAATCCAACAACCATTATAAACATGCGTACATGCACATGCATGCGCACACACACATACACACACCCTATACAAATAATAAAAAGAGATTGTCTTCTGTTTACTTTCCAAACAGCCATACTTTATTCTTCCCTGTCCCTAACACTGAGCATTAATTTTAAGGTTTTTATTAAACTGTTTCACAGCCAGATCCTTCCTTCTTTACACTAACTCTATTGCTTTGCATATCTGTCTTGTCACACCTCTAATTAACTCGGTGAGTCATACACACACAAAAAGACATGGAAACAAGGGGGTGGAGACTGTTGGGAAGAATAATTTAAACAGTAGAGGGGGATGAGAGGAAAGTAGGATGGGCATATGAGAATGACCAAAATTCACTGCACAGATGTATGTAGCTGCCAAAGGAAAAACAAAGACAGATTAGTATTGTATGATAGTATGCATTGCTCTCTCAATTAGTCTCTGTTTCCAATCATTTTGCCCTTCTTGATGCTCTCCACACATCAACCAACCGATTCCGGCTTAAAACTAAATTACAGGTGAGTATGGTAGCGCACGCTTGTAACATCAGCACTAAAGAGACTAAGCAGGAGAACTACTGCAAGGGTGAGAGCAGCCTGGGCTACACTGTAAGTCTCAGGACAGCCAGGAACTTATTTCAAAAGTGGATCAGAGTTCACTTCTCAACACCCACATGGTGGTTCACAACCATCTATAACTCCAGTTCAGGGTAGCTAATGCCCTCATTTGGCCTCCACAGGCACCAGGCATGCAAGGTGTACACATATAAACATGCAGGCAAAGAACACACTGAAAAAATTAAATGCATAAATGTAATTAAAAAACAACAACCAGAGGCACCAGTTAACACTAAACTCTAGAGGAAGCAAAATGAAGTCATATTTGCATTTTGCCACTTGACTAAATAACTAGACACTGTACTAACAATACAACCTAAGGATTTCATTTTCACCAACACACATCTCTAAGGCAAACATATTTATGATTATGTCTTTCTGTATAAAATTCTTCCCAAACTGAGAAAACTTAAGACAGTTTCTCATATTTTCTTCAAAAATATAACACAGCCTTTTCATATTCATGTCCTTAATGCCTTGGCATTTAGTTACTGTGTAGGTAACACACCTTCCATCCTTCCTGAAAACCAACTCGCTCATTTCCTGAAACACATTTGCTTTCTCTATCTGCAACAGAACTTGTCATAGTTGAAGTGAATATGCATGAGGCTACTTCCTCATCTCTGAATCCAAGGTATACTGTCAGAGAGCTTGGCTGAAGCAGTCTCTCACACCTTACTCTTCGTAATGAGTTTGTTTTATAATCTTAGCCTTCTGCTTACTTGCATAAATTGTAAAATCAGTTTTCTCATTCAAAAAAAAATCAATAGTATCAAACTGTTATTTGGCTGTAAATGTACTGAGTATTCTTTTGGATACAAGTCAACAATTTTCCTTTCTTAGAAGCTTTATTAAAATTTGGTATCACAAATAATTTCTTTTTATTTAAAAATGTTCTATTATATTTTATTTGTGTTTATGTGTATGGATACACACATGCTACAATACACATGGAGCTAAGAGGACGCAGGAGCTGGTTCTCTCTTCTACCATATAGGTCCCTGAGATCAAATTCAATTGTTAGGCTTGGCAGTAGGCATCTTTTGCCCACTGAGCCACCTCATTAGCCTCTGACTTTTAGTGGCATATTTCTCCTTCCTATATTTTGGGAAAAAACTGGGCAGAGTGGCTCACTCTTCAGATCCCAGCACTTGTTAGGTAACGGAGGAATCCAAGAGGTCCAAGGTCATCTTTGGCTATATAGCCAAGTTAGGAGTCAGGCTGAGCTACATGAGACCTAGTCTTACAAAGTGGCTATCCTGAAACTTGCTTTGTAGACCAGGCTGGCCTCAAAATCACCGAGACCCCACCTGCCTCTGCCTCCCAAGTTCAGGGATTAAAGGAATGCATCATTATACCTGGGCTTGCAATTTACATTTTAAACCAAAGTATATGAGAAAAACTTCTATCAATGTATCTTGCAGGTTGTCAGTCCTATAGGCACACACCACCAGTAGTAGAATTACCTGAAGGCTTTCATGCTTACACAGCAACTACTTTACTACTGAGCCATCTTGTCAGACCCCCTCTTTTATCCAGCCCCAATCCCACTCTTATTATATATCCATTGGAAAGAACCTGAATGTACATCATCACAGTGACAAACTAATTTCTAAGCGAAATACCAAAGGTACTACTATATAATCACACTGTTAATTGGTGCAGGAGAATTGTCTATATTCTGTCAATTATGTTTTAAATAAACACTGACTGGCCAGTAGCCAGGCAGGAAGTATAGGTGGAACAACCAGACAGGAAGTAGAGATGGGGCAATGAAAATAGGAGTATTCTGGGAAGAAGGAAGCTCTTTTCCCAGTCCTGTCCAGACTATGGAAGAAGCAAGATGTGACCTACCTCACAAAAAAAGGTACTGAGCCATGTGTCTAACATATACTAGAATAATGGGCTAATAATATAAGTTATAAGAGCTAATACGAAGCCTGAGCTAATGGGGCAATCAGTTTATCATTAATTTAGTCTTTCTGTGTGATTTCTTTGGGACCTTACTGGCTGTGGGAACTGGGCAGGAAAGAAACCCCAACAAGCAGGCCCCCACGAGAGCAAGGGGAACGTTAAAAAAAAAAAAAAAAAAGGAATTAAAACCTCACAAAATTTGCAGTTTATTCATGTGAAGCATGTAAGAATATTGTTGAACTAAACAAATTAGCTCCAAAAAAGAAGGAAGGTAAATGCTAATCATCAGAATAACAAGTATTACAGTCTGAATATAAATTGTTCCCCCACCCCCAAGGTGATGACACTATTTACTAGGGACCTTTCACCTTATCTTCTCCACCTGGTCCCCCACCTTGCCTTTGATGGAGAAGTGTTGCCCCACAATACCCTCACCCTCCCTGTCATAATGGTCTATTTTTTTTTTTATCATACATTGCTTCAGAAGCAAAAGAGATAAGTGATCATGGACTGAAACTTTCAAACAGTGAACCAAAAAAAAAAAAAAACCCTTCCTTTCATCATTTCATTTTGTTACAGTGACAAAAAGCTAGCTGACACAATAAAAAAAAATATTCCAAAGATGGACTTGGTTGCCAACCTTTCCATAACAGGGTTCACGTAGGGGTCCTGAGAGCTGTCTTCACCATGCAATCCCAGAACCAAGATTTCAGCAAAGGTCTAAAGCACCCAAGTGCAGTTCAGGCCACAACTCCACAGAGCACAGGTCATAATCCTTGGTGGTGGCTCTTGTGCAAGTTCTGTAAGTGTGCAGAATGTAAGCACTGAGATCGCTTCTACTTAAATTCAAAGAAAAACTACTTGAGAGCCCAGGCAGGACAGGATTACTACAGAGAATCTGCATGGGGGCAACAAGAAGGGAAACCAGCAGCACCCAACAACTGAGAAAACTGCAGGCAACAGCAAGCACCAACAATCTAACGTCTGGAGGTAGGGTTGTCTGAGGCCTTGGGCTGAGGCCCTTACCCTTGGCTTCTATTAATTCTATTGATTAGTGAGGAACTTTTAAATGGCTGCCCTGCTAACTTATTCGTATCTTCCTTACAATGAGAATTTTGCCTTATGACTTACCCCAGCATTCTATCTTGCATGTGAAAACTTGTCTTATCTAGCTCTGAGTTGTAGGAGTTAAGGCTTTGGGACTATTGAGACGGGACGGCTGTACTTGAATGTATAAGGGGTAAAAATGAGTGTAGAATGCCATGATCTGAATATGGTTTGTCTTCTCATCTCCCAAAGCTCATGTTGAGGCTTAATTTCCTTAAAGCAGAGCAATCAGAGGTAGGGGCCTAATGGGAAGCGTCTGGGCTCCAAGGAGGGGACTAGAGTGCTAATAAATAATTTAGTACCATCTGTAGGAGCTCACATTCTCACTTAACGAGATTAGTTATTACTGGAACTGTTTACTATGAAACAAGTTCAGCTTCCTTGGCCATTCCCTTCTGTTTTTCCTCCAAGCATAAAGTAGTCTGACAGCCTAAGGGAACCTGGGCATATGAATTTATGAAATCTTGGCCTTTCAAGCCTCCAGAAGTGAGAATTAAATACACCTCCTTTTCAATCAATTCTGGAGACTTGGGCATTGTTATAGTAAGAATGAGCTAAAACAATGCTTTAATCATAGTCAAGTGGAAGCTTTTTCTAGCAGGATATATATGGGTCCTCAATGCTGGCCAGTGGGCTCAGGGGTTTTCCTTCTCTGCCTTCCCCAATGCTAGGATGACAATGCCCAGGTTTTTTGAGCTCGAGGGCTAGAAATCAGGTTCTCATGCTTTTATTAACTCAGCTGTCTATCTCCTAGACCAAAATTCAAGTATTAGACAAATGGCAGGGAGGCAGGCAAGCTCATGATTTAACCTAACGGAAAAGCAAATTCCACAAGTTTAAATACTAAGATAATTATAAAAAAATATGGGTGGCTAATATATAATATTTTGAACTCATAATCTTTATTTCAATGACTTATGTTAAGTCTATTTAAAAATCTCTACAGTAAGGTTCAACTTTTTGTCATAGTAAAAATAAAGTTTAGAGTTCAACTTTCAAATATCTGTCACTAAGAGCAAGCATTACAGCACATGCCTTTATTTCCAGCACTCAGGAGACAAAGCCTGGTCTACAAAGCAAGCTCTCAGTCAACCAGGAATATGTAGTAAGATCTTATCTCAAAAATCAAAACCAAAACCAACCAACTAAACAAACAAATCTGTTTTTTAAAAAAATTAAAAATGGAGAGAGGGCCTGAGGAAACAAGCTCCACTGGGAGCAGAAGCCAGGAGCAAATCCAGTCCTGGGATCCAAACCAGTCTCAGGACTGAGCCAGAGACCAGATCCAGAGTCAGCGATCTCCACCAGACAGGTACAGGGGAGTAACTGCTGAGAAAGTGAGCCAGAGCCAGAGACCGCTGATGGTCCAGACATGAATCTGGAACCTTCAAGGGAGCAGACCCAAGTCAGGATCCTGGTGGGTCTCTGGGTGTCCAGGGACTAGGCCTGAGCCAGGACCTCTGCTAGTCTGGTGAGTGAACCTGGGACCTCTGAGGGAATAGACAGGAACCAGACATCTTGGCAGGGCCAGGCGTGAGTCTGGGTCCTCAGAGGGAGTAGGCCTGAGCCAGGAGCTCTGCAGGTCCGAGCATTGGTCTGGGACCTTTGGGGGAGTAGGCAGGTCCTCTGCAGGCCCAGGCGCGCACCCAGCCTGGGACCTACAAGGCAGTAGATGGGAGCCAGAAACCTTTCCAGGTCCAACTCAAACCCAGAGACTTCTGCAGGAGGCAATCCAGACCAGGATTGACAGAAGTCAAAGCCTAGGCCACATTTGCTCCGAGGCAAGAAACTCCACCTTGGGCATCAAATTCCACAGGAGTGGAACTAAGACACCTAGGACAGAGAGGGCCTGAGGAAACAAGCTCCACTGGGAGCAGAAGCCAGGAGCCAACCCAGTCCTGGTGGATCAGGACTGAGCCAGCGACCAGATCCAGAGTCAGTGATCTCCACCAGAACAGGTCCAACTTCTGCAGGAGGGGATCCAGACCAGGATTTACAGAAACAGGGCAAAGCCGGCAACCTAGGCCAAAGTAGGCCTGAGACAGTAAACTGCAAGGTAGCATAGCAAAGCACAGGAGCCCTGAGCTATCTCCAGGAACAATAACTAACCAACAGGGTAACTAGAACTGTGACACTGACTGTACCACGAGGAACAACCATCTGAGCTTTGGATTCACTGGTACCTAGAAGATTATTCAACAGAATCTCAGACTGCCCCAACCACACCTACTAGAGGCAAACATGAGTAGAAAAGGTAAGATCACATGCTACACTACAAAGAGCAACACACACCAGTAAAACCTAAAGACCATACAACAGCAAGACCTGAACCAAATATGGATGAAGCAGAAGAAAATGATCTAAAACATAACTTCAAGAGAATGTTTGAAATTCTTAAAGATGAAATAAGAAATTCCCTTAAAGACACTGAGGAAAAGACAAACAAAAAATTGGAAGACATCAGGAAATCACTTAAAGAAAACCAAGAAAAAGAAATCAAACATATGAAAGAAACTATTCAGGACTTGAAAACTGAAATAGAAACAATAAAACACAAGCCGAAGGAATTATAGAAACAGAAATCATGAGAAAAAGATCAGGAACCACAAACGCAAACATCAACAGCAGAATACAAGAGATGGAAGAGAGAATCTCAAGAGCTGAAGATACAATAGAGGAAATAGACTCATCAGTTAAAAAAAACATTAAATCTAACAAAAGCTTAACCCAAAATATCCAGGAAATATGGGATACCATGAAAATGCCAAATCTTAGAATAACAGGTACAGAAGAAGTTCAACTCAAAGGCATAGAACATTTATTTAACAAAATCTTAGAAAAAAATCTTTCCCTACCTAAAGAAAGATATGCCTATGAAGAAACAAGCAGCTTACAGAACAGCAAATAGACTGGATCCAAAATAAATAAATAAATAAATAAATCCTCTCGCCACATAATATCAAAACACTAAACATACAGAGTAAAGAAATATTAAGAGCTACAAAGGAACAGATTCAATGCAATACAATGCCCAGCAAAATTCTTCAAGGACCTCGAAAAAATAGTACTCAACTTCATATGGAAAAGCAAAAACCCAGGATAGCCAAAAGAATTTCTGGAGGCATCACAATCCCTGACTTCAAACTCTACTACAGAGCTACAGTACTGAAAACCGTCTGGTATTGGCATAAAAACAGACAGGAGGACCAATGGAACCAAATAGAAGACCCGGATATCAATCCACACATCTTTGAACATCTGATCTTTGATAAAGAAGCAAAAAATATCAAATGGAAAAAAGAAAGCCCATTTAACAAGTGGTGCTGGCATAACTGGATATCAACTGTAGAAGA
>NC_022021.1:53399248-53415897 GCF_000317375.1 Microtus ochrogaster
CAATTATTACATGTTCTCACTCATAGGTGGTTTTTAAACATAAAGCAAAGAAAGCCTGCCTACAAATCACAATCCCAGAGAACTTAGACAACAATGAGGACACTAAGACTTACATAGACCTAATCTAATCTACATGCGAAGTAGAAAGTAGAAAAAGACAATATCTCCTGAGTAAATCAGGAGCATGGGGACCTTGGGAAAGGGTTGAAGGGGGAAGGGGAGCAAAGAAAAATGTAGAGCTCAATAAATATAAAAAAAGAAAACAAAATTACAAATGAACAGTTAAGAGTATATGCTCCAATTCAAGTCACTTTTGATGCAGTGAATAAAAATAAATACATGAATTTAAGGCTTTCTAATCTTAAAAAATTAATATGGCTACTTGAGACAGGATTAGTGATTCTTAATTTGTAAAAGTTCATATATTTACTGAACTGCCAAAAACAAGTTTTGAATGTTGACAACTGCCTTTTGGTCTTTTAGAACAGGACCCTATTATATGTTTTCTGGTTTACAGCTGAATTCATAGCAGCTGTGAGGCTAAGAAATGCCAGCAACCAATTAGGCAAGCACAAACCTTGTCTAGCATATAAAGTATAATTGGTTGCAAATGCAGGAGACAAGAGCCAAAATAAATCAATCAAAAGTACTGACAAAATTTTATTACAATCATTCAAAAAAGCAGAATATTTACTATATAGCAGATATATTTATTTTATTTTAAAAAGGACAAACATGGAAAAACTAAATTCCTTTCATATTCAAGCAGCTTTTAAGAAGGCTGCAGCTGTTTATCACAGACCTAGGAATACAAACTCACTGTTCTGTGGGTAATTATTCAAATTACAGGTTTGAGGATGCTCAAGTATACAAATGACAAATCTTCCCCGAAAGTGAATAATATTTTATCAGTAATTCTTAAAGTTTCAGCAGGGCGATGGTGGCGCACGCCTTTAATCCCAGCACTCGGGAGGCAGAGGCAGGCGGATCTCTGTGAGTTCGAGACCAGCCTGGTCTACAAGAGCTAGTTCCAGGACAGGCTCCAAAGCCACAGAGAAACCCTGTCTCGAAAAACCAAAAAAAATAAAAAATCCTTAAAGTTTCTACAAAACTTTCTCTTTTCTCATTTAACATCTTAATATCTAAATAATACATAAAATTTGTACAAAATACACTCAAAATGTAAAAATTAATAAGTAATTAGTAAAATAAAACTTGAATTATAAAACTGTTTATAATGTTGACTTTCAAACATTTTAGAATTGTTAAAATCTAATGTTTGTACTTGAGGTATGATAAGTTTAAAAATAACAAAAAGTTATTTACAATTAAAATATACTTAAACAAATCATGGGAGATACACACATGTATAGTTATGTAATGAAAAACACAAAACTGTATCTTGTGTTACAATAAATTTGAATATAAGATTCTGGGACCAGCAGGCATGGAGAGGACCAGAGTTCAAGCCCCAGGCCCCCAACAATATGATAACTCCTCCAAGTTGTCCTCTGACCTCCATACATGCGGCACGACACTCGTGCACACAAAATAAATGTAATTTAAAAAATTTAACTTCTCTAGTTTGTCTATTCTTAAGCAATCTCCTCAAACTTTCAGTAAGAATATGGTTACATAATCTAAAGTTTCAGTGTTTTATTGCATAGACTTTTAAAACTAAGCTACATTATTGCCTTCTGTGTCTCAGGCAGGAGAGAAGAAAAGCATACATAAATACCCATTCTCAGAACAAAGAAGTAACTTTTATTACAAAACTTTAATTCTATAAAATTCTATACATATTAGGAATACATGCCTGGCTCTTTCCAGACAGAATGTTAATCAGCAGTTGGTAAACAGTTATCTGAAAGAGCTTTCTTCAAGGTGGAGTCCCTGCCAGAGAACCTTGATGAATTACCCTAGAGCCCACAGACCGCACTCTGTGCCATTTGTACTGTGTGACTTGTTAAACTGTCTTAACTCTTCCTGCCAGAGCCTCCTGAGTGTTGGGATGACAAGTACTTACTATCATGTCTGTCTTCTCATATTACATGTGTTGATTCTAGTCAAGTTTATATTTAGTTATAGAACTGCCAGTGTTCTATATAACTGAATATAATTCAAATGTCTGAATACATCTTTTTGAGTCATAACAAAATATTTTACGCTGATTAGCTTCCGCCCCCCCCCCCCATATTTTGGTCTAAGGAGATCTGTCTCAAGACCTTTTTTTAAAAGAGATAATTCCATTCTTCAAATGATTCAAAAAGCATGCTCTTTGGGAAACACAATAACAACCCATTGCTAGGAAAGTTCAATACAATGATATTCTATAATTAACATAATAGGAGAAGGCTAGAGGAAGATTAGTAAATATCTTAGAACACAAAGACTAAAAGCACTAAAGATGCTACAAAAGCATCACCTAGAAAATGAAAGACATTAAGTACACAGTAACAGTCAGTCCTGCTTCATTAACCAACCGCCTAAAGGCTGTTTAGCTCTAACAGTAAATACAGGTTTGTTCCTGAGAGGCCAGAAAGGAATCAGCTGAATTTTCAGAGATTATAAAGGCACAGATGAGTAGGCAGGTCCAGCAGAAGTCAATTCTTAAGCTGATATCCAGGTTTCACTAACTAATCTAAGCAGTGTAGAGAATCCTTACATTACACCATCAACAGCTTTGCTGGAGCAAGGTGTCATTAGAGAAGAACAAATACCATGCCAGCTGACACTGGTAACTAACTGTACTGTTGCTATTTAATAAATCCCTAGGGAATGCGACTTTGCCCAACATAGTTCTTTCTATTTTGGTTCATCACACTTATGTTACTCTTATTACCAAATTTAAAAGTTCTAGCATGGTCTTTCTTAGGCCTTATACATAAACCTGACATTTTGATGGGGGTGGGGAGAGACACAATATAGCTTAGACTTTTCATCAAGAAAAGGTAACTTCAAAACAAGATATACTTTCACCCATATTGCATACAAATTATTTTCTCCCAATCTTTTTTTCATCAGCAGTCCACTATTTTGAGAAGGGATATAAAAACTAACTGCTCAGTTTCTTTGGGGTGACCCGGAAGGGTTTCCTCTTTGTTATTCTGGGATAACTGAGCTACACTGTACAACAGAACAATTATTTGAAAGAGTTCACTGTAAAGCCCTTTGCAAGATTAAATCACTGTGATTTCCTATGTCTTCTATATTTGGAGTTGGTAAGTGAAGATTTAAAAGTACCAAAATTGAACTGTAACTAGAATATAAAAGCTCAAATTCTAAAATGATTATGATTACAGCTAAACCAATAAAAACCTTTGTTTTAAGGCCCTAAAATATCCACTTAATGTGGTGACAAGAAATGACACTGCAGTTCCACTTGCAGAGGTTCCTAACTGTGGAACAAGAGAGACCATACTCCACAAAGTTATTCTCTGACCTCCACATGTGTGCTGCTGCAAACATTCAACCACACACCCAACACATAAAAATTTTAAATCCTTAAGTAGGGGTTATTAACTAAGTAAATTTAAACACTTGGGAACTTTAAAGGACATCTTCACATGTCCCTCTGTGATAAAATATCCAAAATAGATCTGGGCTAAGAAAAATGCCTTGTTCTCTAGAATACCGCAATTTTACGCACCAATGTTGCTAAAACAACACATTCTGCTGAATATACCGAGCAGTCTCACCTAAAGACTCAAATTCTTACTCAAAGGAAATTCCACTCAAGAACTGGCTATAGAGGTATCTTCTCTTATGCCTGAACACACCCTTACATGAGAATAACACTATAACGTTACTACATCCTCAATTTCTCATCACAATCTCTTCTACACCACCAATGGAATTCTGTGGTAGTAGTGGCTAAACAGCTTTCTCAAATTTCTGTTTTCAATGTCTGGTCAAATAGACAAGGGCCATTCCTTCAAGTTCTTAAATAGTTAAGGTTAAATAGAGAATACAAAATTACATAGTCTAGAGTAAAAGATATACAAAGAGTGGAGTTATAGGAGCTCAGTGCGGACAGTGTGGCTAAAGTCAAGCTACTGAGTTTCATTTTATACATATCAAGCTTGGGGCTATCTACCTAGTAGTGCTATCAAGTAAGCTGGCTGGTTCTGGGAGTAGTCCAGCTGAAGAGAAAAGCTTCAGCACACCAGTTTCTCACCAACAAAGATAATGTCCTAAAGAGGATGAAAAAAATGGCTCTCAAGGAGAACATATATCAGATATTACAACAGTTCAGGCCATTCCCAAGGGCCACACACATGAAGAGATGCACAGACAACAGGTATCTGTGGTACTAAAATTTCATTGTGAGGGAGTGACAAGGGAAAAATGTAAAAAAGGCTCTTTGGGGGAATAAAAATAATAATGACGACGATGATGATAATACAACACTTGTAGAAACACTGATCCACATAGCATTTAAAGGCTAACTGTGATCACAGAGAGCAAGCACAGAAGTCCTAGGTTTTCATTTGTCTGCGCAAGGCAACTAATGGTAGCAGTACAGGTGATCCAGATGTTGTCAGAGACAAGGAAAACCCAGCAGAGTATCAGAACACAACTGAAGAAGGTATTTCAAAAGGAAAGAATCAACCATCAAATTCTGCTCCCGATCCAAGCTGGAGTAAGAACAATGCCTAATGTAAAGACAATCAATGAGGGTCTGACCAGTAGGCACTTTGCAGGCAGAAAGGTAAATTCTTGCTTTGTGGAAGGCAAATAGCCAAGTTCCAGCAAACTAAAAAGAATTAATTCTTTGACCACTGATTCTACTTCAAGGATTTTAATCCCTACTAATTTTTTCTTACTAGAAAAAGGGCCAACAAGATGGATAAAGTGAATAAAAGGAAAGCACTTGCCACCAAGCCTGGCAACTTGAGTTGGAATGGCAGGACCTACCCAGTAGAAGGATAGAATTAACTTCCCAAATTTGTCTTCTGACTTACACATGCATACACTCCTTTCATACAGAATCTACAAATGATGCACAAGCATGCCTATCAATAAAAGACAAGTAAATAAAATAGCTGACATGTTCAGCTACTAATAAAATGTAATCATGAGAAAGAACGAGACTACTGTGCTCAAACACTCTACAGGAGGGGGAGGGAAGGCTCACACATACATTCCCAGCACTGGGTGAAGCTGAGACAAAGGACCATCACAAGTTCTAGGCCAGACTGAGCCACACAGTTAAATTAAATCATAAATCATTTTATACAGTTATTGTGTAGGGAAGTACATAATGAAACATATCTATACTACATATAGGTATCTAGATATACGCAGGCACACTTGCTGAAAGACAAAAGAGCTCTCACTTAAGAAGTTGGTAACACTTAACTGGAAGGACAAATGGTTGTGGGCAAAAAGGATGGAGACTTTTCAATACATGTACATGCTTTCTGGAACTTAATGGTTAACCATGGAGCTATACTGCTAATCAAAAATCGGTAATTACACTTAAGAAAATTTAAAGTATACATTAAGAGCAATAGTGCACATCACTTTGTCATGTCATACATTTTATGCCTGGAGAAGAGCAACACAAATCATATTAAAAAAAAAAAAAAAAGAATGTCAAAGCTTGTGTAGAAAGAGTAGCATGGCTACTCCACTTAAACACTGACTCAGCAAACTGTCAATCTTGTCTAGAGACCATCTGCTAGGTAGTGGGGACAAAGCAGACCCGGAGTCTGACCAGACAAAATTAAGCAGTTAATACACTCTCATGAGCATTCTGACCAAATAAACAGATGGGATGCAGAACATAAAACTTGGATTCATCTTAGGAATAAAAAGGGTGGGATGTTTAACGATAGCTAAAAAGAAAAAGGAGTTACCCAGCATGTCTGGAGTAGCCTATGTTTCAAACTAAGTGACAAGAATGATGCTATGAAGTGGGGCAGACTGCTCAGGCTTGCTAAGAAACAGCAAGTAATCAAAGGTGGAGAGATCTTCCAGAAACTGTTGCAGCAACATAGACAAGTTTCCAGCCTGACCAAAGTCATGGTGCAGGATGAATTAGAAGGGTGAAAGAGTACTTGAGCATTTCATTAAGACAACTGAGGATAGAACATGAAGTCCAGAGCAAAGAGTCAAGGAAGACAACTTGGTTTCAGAGTTAGGCAAAAGAAAAAGTAAAGTGATGACATACATCTACACTTAAGGACTAGTTCAATTATGGGCTCGCTAAATAAGAAGTTTATGAAACATTCAAGAGGAGATATGTAGTAATCCATTAAATAACATTGTGTTTCTAGAACCATTCCGCCTAGGCTAAAAAGAATTCAGTTTACCTAATATAGCGAGAACTATGTGAGAAGTGCTTCAGGTTTAGGACCAATACCCGAGGTACATGATCTCTCGGAGAATAGATAAAGCACCCTAAATAGGGAAGGAAAGATATGGGGTATAGCAGGAAGACAGAAAATTCTACTGTATACTTTAAATAACGGCTTTTAATAAAGACATAAGAATTGGTAAGGTTAAAAGCAATGTATCACTCAAAATAAAACTGCAAACTGAAAGAAGAGAGAGAATACCTACTGTTCTGGGGGATTGTGTATGGGGAAAAGAGCATCAATAATCCAAATATAACTGTAAAACAACAGGTTTATAAAACTGAAGACCTTGGAAGCTGAAAGGGCCCTGAACTGATCAATTATATCAGCACTCTTACCAAGTTGTAATTGGACACATTTTTGTGACAATACCCACTGCCCATCTAGCAAGCATCTGCTAGAGTATCTTCCTGTCTAGACCTTTGAATCTCGTCAACAGGGAGGTAATAGTTATTCATGTTTGTTATACATACATTCAGATTAATTAGATTCTTTAGATACACAGAGATTGTATTCTGCCTAGATAATCTTCAACCACTTCAAGGATCTGTAGAAGATGGCATTTAAATAACTTATAGAGTTACACTGACATGAGACATGATTGCTCCTGACAGCACCAATCTATTCCCAAGAGAATGTTGAGCACCAAAGACACTTCACTAGGAGTTTTGTTTTCTTCTTGGCACAACTGGCCTTTGGGCAAGGAACTGCCCCTGCCTCGTCCCCTGACAAGTACATGGTATCTGGACTGGATAAGCAGGACACAAGGAAAAGGATGGCCAAACCTTGCCAAGACAGGGTAAGACGGTTCTGAAAAAATCTCCTGCCTCTGAAAATGGTCTGTCAGTTACGCTAGGCCTTAGCCAAAGTTGGTTGCTTCAACATTGCAAATGAGACTCTGGGTGATTGCTCAGGTAGCTAATTGTCTCTGTCATATTCTACTGGCTTTGGAAGCTGTTTGATTGCACTTCCTGGCCACTCCAGTAATACTATCTTCCTTCTCAGGCCTTTGATGGGGTTGAAGATTAGATAGTCATAGTTACCTTCCTCTCATGATTTAGCCAAGCTTATTTCCGATGCAAGATTTATACTCTTTTGTCATGTGTTTCTTGCTTAATATTGCTTATGTTGTTTGTAATTTTATACTTGATATCTATTCCTATTGTATATAGTTTTATATTGGGTTTGGATCGCTCTTGTTTAGACAAAAGGGGGAGATGATGGAAAACCTTGTTAGCCAATCATTTTTAAGAGGTGGGTCTTAGTTAAGGTATAGCTTTGCTGGGATCCAGGGCAGGTACTCTCTTTCTGTGCCTTTTCCTGTGGGACATTGCTGTGATTGGATTTGTTTCCTGTTTCATGACTTTTCCCCCTATAATAAATAAAACATAATTGTTTCATCCTTAGCTAACCGGATTATTTCAACACAGTATTTTACCAAATATCTGCATGTGACTAAATTCCAAGATTTATCTCTAGTGAATTAGAAGCCTCTAATTTTTGTCATTTGCTAAATCCTTACATCCACTTCTCTTTAGTGTCCCACAGTAAATTACAGTTCTGTTACCTGTAAAATTATTGCCTCCCAAACCAAACTAAGACTCCACATACGTTTAAAGCTGTTTGCACCCCAAACTCAAACAGAAAATAATTCCACATGCTTACATCTTAGAGCAGAGATATGCCATTGTTAAATCATTTTATAGTCAATATTGGCCAATCTCAAGGATGATGCATCAAGAAGCAATGCTTGAATTGGACATTCATCATAATATCGAACTATAAACTTACTATGTCCATAGGCTAAAATAAAGAAATTATTTATTCTAGTTGTCAAATATATCTGAATCTTTCTCACTGTACTACATAGCTCATTTAAAATTATGTTAGCAAACTCACATCTCTTAGTATATTAGCCAATATACTAAGTATGATTTTTTTAAAAAAAAAAAATTCTGGTGCTGGGGTATAGCTCAGTTGAATAAGTAACTGCCTAGCATGTAGAAAACTCAGAAAAGTAATGGCCTAACATATGCAAAGCCTTGACTTCAGTCCTTATAACTGAATAGGGTGTAGTAATTCCAGTGCTGGGGATGGGGAGGCAGGAGGATCTTAAATTCACGGTCATCCTCCATTACATAGTGAGTTAAGTACAGTCAGCCTAGCACACAAGTGATTCTGTCTTAAAAATAAAAAAGCAAGGGGCTGAAGAGATAACTCGGTGGTTAAGGGCACTAGCTGCTTCTAGAGGTCCTAAGTTCAATTTCCAGCAGCCACATGGTGGCTCACTTCTGGCATAAAGTCATACATGCAGATGGAATACCCATACATTATACATTAAATAAATAAATCATAAAAATAAATAGACACAAACATGAATTCCATGGTTTAATTCATCTTTATTCTTAAAGTATTATATATTACCATTAATTGGCCCATTATTTTCAAAGGAGATCTAGACAAAGTTTGCACATCCCTTTCCCCTTTTTAAGTTCACAGAGATTTCCCGTATGCTTCTGACAGAATAAACAGGAGAAATCTGGGAGGAGGAGAAAAGGAGGATGCTGGGGCCAGTCACACAGTCCCACAATGTAAGAAAAGGAAAAGGCCCAGAGTCAAAAGGTACATCAGATAATTTAAGTTAAGGAAAGCTGGCTAGAAATAAGCCAAACTGGGCATTTATAAGAAAGAATAAGCTTCCATTTGTGTGATTATTTGGAAGCTGGGTGACGGGTAAAGAAAAAAAAAAGAGTAAAACACACAACAGCAACAATTAGCACAAGCGATGCCACCACATAACAAGGTTATTGCCTTGCTTTTGTCTCATCTGCTTCTGAGTACTGTTCACCTCCTAGACCAACGCAATCTTCACCACGCTAATTCTCATTTTCTGTAGTTCTGTCTCTAAGCTATCACTAATCACTTGGCTAACTTTTGTTACGGCTTTCAGGAGATTAAGTCCTACAGTAGTTTCCAAGTGTCCTAGAAACTAATTCCAAGATGCTTACCTTACCTTTTTTTCCAAGCCTTTAACGAGGTGCTCTAGGTCCCCCTCCCCCATTTCCTTGTGTTCTTCATCTCTCACCCTTCCAACCCCGTCTGAAATTCCCTTTATCAACAGTCCAATGTTTCCAGCTCAGGAACTTCTTCCATGTTGTGCTATAAGCCCAGAATGCTGCCTCCTCCACCAATACATTCTCCACTATTTACATTTTACTTTCCATGAAGTTTAGCCAGGATCATTAGGAAAATCCAGCTTTTTTGAAAATAAAGGGTCACAATCCTGGCTAGAATCTGTGTGAAGCAGGGAAGACAGAGTCTGCCTTACAGGCTGTCATGAAAATCCAGTACTGTATGGCACACATTTAGCAAAGGGCATGAATGCTAAATCCCTGCAGATATCAAAAGAACAAGTGACTTTTAAAAATTCTGACATAGGGTCTCACTTTATAACCTGGATGGTCTTCAATCTGCAGAGATCATCCTGCTTGGATCAACTTTTTAAAAAAGAAATTAAAGTTAAACAGCAGTATAGAAGATGGAAGCTAATAGGTCTGTCTGTTCATCAAAAGTTATGATCACTCAACAAATGTAATCATACACATATTCGTTCTTGATCCTATCTCTAAAAATAACTTTACATATATGGAACTTTATTAAAAATTAGTGTCAAAACCTACAAAAAGGGGATTCTTTGAAAGTAAATAAAATATAACAGAGGAGTACTTGGCAACACTGTGAAGGGTGTCTATTCTCAATCACACTGACTATGAGCAGCTGGTAGAATGCTCTACCTATGTCCATATCCGATGTCCTTAGTCTGTGTCTGTAAGGGTTCCCACTCGGGTTCTCTAAGAAAAAACAGCTGTCAGGAGCCGATGGTCTGCCAGAAACTTAAAACTGGAGTACATTATGCCTTTTGAAATTAGAACAAAGGTTAAAAATTAGGAAAAATAGTAGATCACTAGTGGCAAGTAATGCCAATCCATCTAACTGGCAAGGACTATCGGAATCAGAGCTATAGTAAGCTGAATGTGGGTTCTCGAGGAAAGAAGAGGAAGAGGCAAACAGGGAGTCTAACTGGAGCCTAACTCTAAAAAGGCACAGGTTTACACAGACTAGCATGCACCTATTAGTACTAGTCACACTACTAAAACCATTTGTTTCTTTATTAGGACTTTGTTCATTCCATTTCTACACATAACTGAATGTAGGACATGGAATAATTTAATGAAATCTGTCATTAAAAACACAGAAATGGGATATTTCATTATTTTTTCATATACTACAATCATTTAAGGTCTATATTCCAAAATACTTCACACTCTAGTGTGTGAATGTGCAAGTTTTATTATAACGTGTAAAGAGAAAAATATTATCAAAAAATAAGAAAGGTCTAGACAAACTGAACCCACGGCCCTGCAATTGCTCTACCACTGAGCGACACTCTTAGCCTTGGAAATATGAATTTTACTTTAAACAAATCAACAGTGCTTAGAATTGAACCCAGAATCTACCACTAAGCTACATGTCCAGATGACATGTGACTTTTAAGAAAGACATTTGCTTCCTCACTGTACTCTTTGAATACAACAAAAAGCTGACACAATTATCTGACAATGAGTTGATATGCTATTTCACTGTGTTTTCATTAGACAAGACCCCACTGCCCGTGCATCTGAACTTACTTTGCTCTCTATGTTATCTATGTGGCACAGCATCCACAGCTTTTATGAATCCCTAAGTACTTGGATGTTTAGTATGAGAAAACACTATTGTCTATTTTTTAAAGAGTTTTATCTTTTTAAAATTTACCTTTGTGTGTAAAGTATAAGGGTGTTTTCCCTGCGTGTATATCAATGCCCACATGCATTCCTAGTACCTTTGGAAGCCAGAAGAAGGTGTTACATCCCCTGGAATTGGACTATAGCCTGTTATGAGCTATCATGTGGGTGCTAGGAGTTGAACCCAAGTCCTTCAGAAAAGCAGCCAATGCTCGTCCCTTACATCTACTTCAGCTTTGCACCAGACATGCTTAGTGTGTCTCAATTGCACACATATAATGATATATTGAGGAAAAGACCCTATTATCAAATTGGTGTGTGAGTATCTTACACACGTAAACTGGGGTTAATTTTATTGATTTCTTAAAAAGTGTGCCTGTGTTTTGACTGCAGTTCTTCATAAGACCAGGCATCAATTTTCAGTTTGTGGTATCATATCAAGGAATCAACATTTCAGATCTGCAGTTTCAGACCATAGATTTTCATATTAGAGATAGCTTTTAAAAAGTTGGTGGGTGACATAAAGAAAATCAACTTTGCTCCAAAAGTAAACCAGAAGAATAAAGCTCAGTTTTATCTAGAGTTTAAAGTGTTTTTTTTTTCTTTTCTGGTTTTTCTGTCACTTTGGATCCTGTCCTGGAACTAGCTCTTGTAAACCAGGCTGGCCTTGAACTCACACCTGTTTAAAGTGTATTTAAAGTCTATGTCTATCCTTTAAGCTAAGAATGTTTAAACAAATACTTGCAAAACAAACAAGTATCTTAAGCAATTACTTTAGGTTAAAGAGCAGAGGATATTAAACCAGAAACTGGCTGAATTCAAGAATTGAGCTTTGCAAAGAGTAATGTAATTTTGTTGCTGCTGTTCTGTGTTTTACCACATAGCCTAGACTGGCCTCAAACTTGTGGAGATCCTCCTGCCTCAGCTTCCCTCTGGTGTGCTGCATTCTAGAGATTCTACAAGCAGTTGGTCGATATACTATTATCCAATTAAACTGTGGCTAGAAAGAGTAGATCTCCCGTGCTTGTCCTTGGGTTTCCACACTGGTTTGTTTTAATGTGTTTCAGCAAGTGCAAGCTTAACTGGTTCTTCTCTGCTTCCTCCAAAATTAATAAGTATATATAGACATGTGGCAGTGAAAGTTAACACACAACCTTTCCTACACATCCGCCACAGGATGGAGTGGCTAGATAAATAGATTCCTAGCTTTTTGTGATACTGGTGGAAGCAAAAATGACTTTCAGAAGCCTTCAATTGCTAACTCTTTACCTTTGTAAATGATAAAATGTTCAAATTTGATTTCACCAATTTGACAAATGTAAGCTTTGTTACAAATTGATAGTTTTCTAAGCTCCTTTCATAGTAATGGAGGGAATTCTATTACAGGGTCTTGTGTTTCTCAAAAAGAAAATTAATATTCACAAAGTATAAAACATCCTATCATCAAAACAACATTTGCTAGCATTTAGTAGTCACTAATTAGCATCTGACCAGGCTATGTCCTTTTTGAACCATGTGAGCTTGGCAAATGATGCATCTGCTGTCTTTCTACTCTGCTTATTACTTCATATGGTCCCTGTAAGAACCCAAGTAGATAATATGTTTAGAAGCAACTAGAAAACTATACCTAATAAATATAACACCAAAGCAATACCATCTTAATCACCTGCAAGAGGAAATTACCAATCTATAAAACGCCCAATCTGTCCTGGTCCCAAAACAGTCACATAATTACTATTGTAGTCTTACACTGACCACTTTTAATTATTTAAGTTGTAACTCTATTCATCAGAAGCCTATAAAATGGCATGTAAGGATGAACTAGTAGAATAATAAATGGCAAAGCATACCTCTCTGCCCTAAGCTCCAGTGTTCCTGACGACCCTCTGAAATCCCCATCTCCTCTGCTTTTCAGATGCCTTAATGAAGACACTGCTTTCTCTATGTTTAATTAAGAAACAGGAACACTCTAGTAACTATTATTTATCACAATGTGGCTCTACACAATGCTCTGCAGTACCTTTTCCATAAGTGAGACACAATTTCTACACACTGACTAGGCTGTAGAAAGAGGTATATGTAGTTCTGAAGGAGCAGAGAATTCCTCCTTTTGTGCAATCATTCTTGGTAGTCAGGTTTCTATACCATGCAAGGCGAGTTAACTGCCACTGACAAGCTATGTGATCTACACAGGTTACTCATGTTGATCCATGACTCAGTTTCCATTTATACAAAATGAGAATCTTCCAAGATTTTTAGTTGAAAATTAAAACAAGCCCATTAGACAACAAATCAACTAAGAGACCAATGCCACCTCAGCTGCACTTTTCAAATATTTACTATTTTTCAGCAGTGCCCCAGTTCCCTAAAGGGTAACCAGTCACTGTTACTACAGATTTTTTAGTTTAATAGGGGAGTTTTAAAAAAGATTTTTCCCAATACAGGCTATCTGTGTAACTGTAGTTTTTAAGAGTCACTGAATTCTAAAATGGACCTGAATCAAGTAATATTAAGGCCTAAGCAAGAGAATGTGTCTATTTTAAGAAATCATTCCAATTTCATACCAGTTTACCTATGAATGAAAGCAATCTCTAGACTCTAAGCCAAATTCTTGCCATATCTAACCTTATAATATTGGAGGGGGGAACATAATAATACAAAATTCAAATAACCAGAAAACCTTAGATCATTCTGCTTTAATCATCCCTGAGGATCCTGGGAAGAGGCCACCAGGGAAGGGGACTCACAGTGGGAAGATGGTAGTTCAGAAGTCAGCACAGAGAGAGGACTCTATTTCCTGATAAAATTCCAGTTGACTAATTAAAATAATGCAAAGATTGATTCTCTCCTCCCATAACAAACATCCTGGAGACGGAACTCAGGTCATCAGGCTGAACCTTTTCACCAGCCCTAACACAATGTTTGAAAACAAAACTCCAAAAATGAGCAATGCACTCACTCAACTGGGACCCACATGGGCGTGTGGGGTGAGGCACAGATGTACTCAAGCAAACAAAGTATTTTAATCCTGTGAGAGAAGACATCTTCACATGCCTCCACTGCACTCTCTATATGAAAACCTACTTTAGCCATGCAGTCTGAAAACATTAGGCAGTACGGTTCTAAGTATAACGCTTAAGCAAATGTGCTGTCTCACGAATGAGATGACTTAGGATGACTTGGGAATTCAGAAGCCCACTGGTAATCCGGTTTTAACTATCAGTGAGGACTTCCTGGAATTAGAGTTTTTGCAAGATCTTCAAAGACATAAATGGGCCCATTTTGGTTTATGATTTGGCCTTTGGACTTCTTTAATATATAACTATCCTTGATAGGAACAAAAATCATGCATGCCGTACAGTGTTGCCCAGTTAACAGCAGGCTGAAGTGGCTCTTCTTTACTCCTGTGATTTCAGGTCTCAGGAATCAGTGTTTATCTAACCACAAGGCTGGTTTATTTATTTTTATTTTTTACAAAAACCACTGATGTTTTATCCAATCACTGATCTGCTGCAGAAGGAAGAAAGCAAAAACAGCCCCCTTAAAGTGAAAAGAGAGAAAGTTTGGGGGAAATCGTCCAAACTGTGAAACACTTTGAATGCTATTTCCTTTAGAGGTTACCCACTTTTTCAGGGCTGAAGATGTAGTTCAACTGCTGAGTGCTTGATCCCCAGGACCATATAAATTGGCACTCAGAAGGTGGAGGCGGGAGGCAGTCAAGGTTCTCAGCTACAAAACAAGTTCAAGGCCAGTTTGAGATTAAGGTCTCCAAAAATAAGGTGTGAAACGCTTTGAAAGAGCTACCCACCTTTACCCTTTTGCATCCAAGGCACTTAAGCATTTACAGCCTATAGTTAGCACAGTACACACTGTACTGACATTACTACTTCTTGTGAGAAGCCACTTCTTAAAATGTTGTCTAGGTTACTATAACCTGGAATATAAAGCTCTCATGTGTCAGAATTTCTGCTATAGGCTGAAGTTGAAGGCGGAAGAAACTTTATTATATGCCCATATCCTAAAATTACCATAGTTAAGACTTGCAAGACTGTAAGAACTTACATTTTTATTATACTTCCAAGTTTTAAATTAACACGTAAATCCTGCATTTGTTGATATACAGCTAATCCGCATTCACCAAAAACTAAAATGGCATGAAACAGCATAACAATTACAAGAAAGCAATCTGCAGAGAAATAATAAAGTAAACCCCAATCGAAATAAAGGAAACATCTCTTTCCCATTTGGTAACTTCTAAAGCTCTTATACACAAATTATGATGCTTCCAGTTACCACAAATTACTTCAGAAGCAAAGAGGAAGGAAAAATCACTAGCCGTATAGGGTCTTCCCAAACATCATAAATAACAGGAAAACCAATCTACTCATATCTATTGACATAACTTGGTCGAATTTGGTAGAAATCAAAAAGTGGGTGTCATGTCCACGCCCTTATTAACTAGGGTAAAGGATGGTGAATAGGCCAAAAGTAAGTAAAAAGAATTGGTTATGGGGGAGATGCAGTCAAGAATCAACTCATAATTCAAGCTAACCTGCTTCTCAATATACGAATTAAGGAATATAATTTCATTCATCCCCTTTTTCTCATTATTTCCTTTACAATCTAAACGATTTCCATTTTACACTTCGAAATCAGTGACATGAAACATTTCCCCCCAAGAGGAATCCGCAAAAACAACTATAAGACCGGTCTTGAAAAAAAAGGAATTAAACATGTGTCTTCACCTCGCCTTACACTTTTCTCAGTTACCTCCCGAGGGTGTGAAAATATCAACATCCGGTCGCCCACCCCCACGTCTCAGTAGTGCCTCGAGTGGACTGCGTCCACGTCTCTCCGTCCTCTCCATCCCTTACACGACCATCACCTTGGCAAAGCGTATCGAGCATTTCTTTCCGTTGCTCCCCCCCACCCCTTTTCATGGCCGAGTGCAGCATTCTCTGCATCCTTCTCCCAGGAAAGGGACGAGCAAAAAGGAAAGCAGAGCGTGCTTGGAGAGGACAGGCGAAGGGGCCTGACAACCGGAGAGCAGTTAAAAACAACCGGATGGTTGCCCATCAGCGTCTGCCTGGCAGTCGGCTCTCTCGGTGCAGAAACCCCCCGATCTTCACGCTGCCGCCCTCGCCACGCCACGGCTGCAGGCACCGGTAAAAGGCAGAGCCGGGAGAGCGCGAGGCACGGTCAGCCCTAACGGAGTCCCCGGGGAGGACCGTCAAGCCGGGAGCGGCCCCCGCCCGGCCAGCCCTGCGGCCGGGGCCCCCGCACTGCAGCGGCGCTCGGGCGGACCCCACGCCCGCCTCATCCGCACAACGCCGCACACAAAAGCGCCCGGGCCGCCGCCTTCCCGCCCCCACAACCCCGCGGAGCAATCAAAGGGCCGACTGGCCCGGCGCGACTCACCATCGCTACGCTTGATTTCCACGTAAATCCCGATCTGGATCTTGCCGAAGTTGGCCGTTGCCATCACCTCATCCGGAGCGGCGGC
>NC_022021.1:53416258-53433806 GCF_000317375.1 Microtus ochrogaster
GCGCTCTGGCTGCAGGCGGCCCCGCCCAGCTCCTCTGCGGCCTGGAGGCCGCCGGCTCTAACCGTCGCTGGCACCGGAGCGCGCACAGCCCCGCTCGGTACGAGCCCGCTCCGCGTCGCGTTCAGCGCGCGGCCTAGAAGGCGCGGGAAAACAACGAGCCATGCCTCCCAGGGCTCTGGCTTCGCCTTGACGCTGCAGCGGGAATGGGTTGAGGGCCACGTGCTGTCGAGGCTTTTGGAGCAAGGGGCTGAAGGGACCGATGACAGGACACCCGGTGTGTGTCTGTGGGTGCTTAAAACCGCGTGTCACGTCGGGTGGCCGGCCCAAGTACCCTTCCTAAGGCCAAGGCATGTCTGGTTCAGGCTTCCTAGTTATGGAGGAAAGAAAAGGATTCCTCCACCCTAAGTAGAAATGAAGACCTTTGCCTCCAACTTCCCTGTCTATTGTCATTCAAAACGAAGTCCCTCTGTGTAGGCTTCTTGAATTTAAGATCCAGCCGGCCTGTCCTAGTATCATACGCTGCTGTAGCACAAGAGTCATTTCCCCTGGTCTATAAGGCCAACAGCTCTGACTCAAAAGCAGAGCAGAGACTTGAATACGATTGAATAATGAGTCTCTTCTGCAGTCATCTGACTGGGCTGACTACATCTGCAATGTGGAGAGTGCCAACACCTACCCCTGCCAAGCAGAGGGGACAAGAGACCATTGGAAAATGTTCAAGACCATTTTGAAAAGCAACAAACCTGAGACTAACTAGTAGTATTGGGACTTCACACGGAAGGAGCACATTTTCATGGTCTATTTTCCCTGGTTGTTGTTAAACTGCCTATAATGATTGAAAATGCAGCCTTAAGATTCAGAATTTGGAGGCTGGATATTTATGTGTGAATGCATTTATTTGTGCCTAGAGTTTCCTGCCTAATACAAGAAGCAGTTTGTTCAAGTAACTCCTTTAAAAACGATGGTGTCTGAGCCTTTAGACACCGTGCCAAAGGAAAAAAAAAGATAAACAATGTAGAAAAGACTTCTGCTTTTCTGCTCCAGAAATGACATCATAGGTCAGGACTTCTGTTTCAAAACAAGGTTGGACCAAATGAAGGTTCTGCTTCTGTCTTGTTTTTCTTTCTCTGTAGTAACAGTTTTATACAGCTCTGGGCTGCTGGACAGCGGGGCTTATTCTCTGGTGTTTCTGTGCTGAGGTATGAAGTACCTGGTTATTTGCTTTCAGGAAGGCAAAGAAATCCAATGATACAGCTGCTAAATTTAAAGTTGCTTTATAAGATGCTGTCTTATTATGATTGCTGACACATACCTTGCATCCTGTTGGTTATGTAATCAAGTCTTAACCTTTAATCCATATTACAAAGGTAGTCTAAAAATATGCACATCATCTTGTTGCTTAAAAACGCCTGAGACACTTGACTAACCAAACACAAAGATCTTTCTGGATAAATCATACCCAACAGGCTGGTTTCAGGTATGGTTGATCTAGCATATGTTATATAGCAAACCAATATTTGCATTGTGAGCTTTGTAGTCATATGTCTTTCAGAAGAGCAGCCATAAAAATAGGCAGTACCATATGTTCCCATCAACATCCCGGAGAAAGGATACTGATTCTGATTCCATCACTATCAAAAACTATGACCCCGACTAGAAGTACTAAACAACTAATAACAAATCTCTGAGATACATAATGCCATAAAAATCTTGCTGGGAGTGTTGATGCACACACACCTTTAAACCAGCCCTAGGGAAGCAGACGTAGATCGACCTCTGTGAGGCTAGCCTGGTCTGGCTGTAATACAAGCAGGTCAATTACCTTAGTAGTCATAGATGTAAAATAATATATCGCTTTTAGGGTTGTTTGTAAATAAACCTTAGGATTTACCCAAGGAAAATGTTGCTAAGCTAATGAGTGAAATTTCAAGCCAAAGGTGACACTTTAACCTGTTACCTACTTGTGGTGGTTTAAATGCAAATGTCCCTCATAGGGTCACATATTTGAGTGGTCCTTAGCTGGTGGAATTGTTTTTCAGAAGGAATAGATGGCATGGCCTTGTTGGAGGAGGTATGTCACTAGGGGATGGGCTCTGAGGTTTCAAAAGCCCATGCCATTCCCAGTCCTCCTCTCTCTCTCTCTCTCTCTCTCTCTCTCTCTCTCTCTCTCTGCCTCCAAATTGTGAATAAAATATAAGACCCCAGCTACTGCTCCAATGTCATGTCTGCCTGCCTGCCTGCTCCAAGTCCCCGCCCTGTCGGTCATTGACTCACATTGGGAACTGTAAGCAAGCCCCCAGTTACATGCTTTCTTTCATAAGTTGCTTTGGTCATGATATATCTTCACAATAACAAAACAATTACTACTAAGGCACTACTTCTTTATGAAGGTACAAATAGATTATGTATCTTTAGTTCTAGCCCAATTTGTGTGTGTGTCTGTGTGTGTGTCTGTGTGTGTGTGTGTGTTTATCCTGTGATTTGAAACTTTTCCATTTGGTTTCTCTATCTATTCTGAATAACTTTGACCAAACTTGTAGATTAAGTGAAGAAGTCCAGTAGACAGGGTTGGCTGAAACTTTGTTTGCTTTTATGGTCTGCTGTTTACCGTACTCTGTTTGGGGGAGTCAGTGATTCCAATCCCATTACATTGTAAGCTAGTGTGATCTCACTGTAGTTCACTTCTTAGATGTTTTTAAAACACTTGGGAGATACAAATCCAAATTTTATCCTCTAGAACATTCCCTCTTCTCTGTTGGATTCCTATCTACTCCTGTAAGCATTGACCCTCCCTGGTTTAGAAAATAAAATATTTTGATCTTCCTATTTAAATTCCACTCTTTTTTTTCCTCCATAACTGTCCTCTCCCTGCCAAATTATCAAATGGGTCCATTTGTATTGCTATAACAGAACACCTAAAAGTGGGTAATTTACTTTTTTAAAAAATAGTTCTGGATGCCAAGGAGTCCAGGATATGGTGCTAGTGTCTAATAGAACCTCAGTGCTGCTTGCTACCATGACAGAGGGACAGGTGAACATATGGGGACACAGAGAAAAGAAATGGCCAAGTTCTTCTGGAGTGGTATATTATTTATGTTTTAATAAATAAAGCTTGCCTGAAAATCAAAACACAAAGCAGCCACACTAGTCAGCCATACAGGCCAGGGAGTGGTGGCACACAGGGGCAGAGGCAGAGGGATCTTTGTGAGTTTAAGGCTACCCTGTGCTACAGAAGATTGAATCTGTTTAAAAGAGAAACAGAACTCACACAAAGGTGATCTCAGCAGCCTTTAATCCCAGCACTAGGGAGGTGGAGACAGGAGTAATATCGCTGGGCAGAGAGAGTGGAAAATAAAGGGAAGAGACAGGAACTCACTGGAGTGTGGAGTCTGAGGATTCCTGGAGACAGAATCTCATCCTTTTGGTCTATAGATTTGGTAGAGGTAAGAGCTCTCTTACTGGCTGGTAACTGGTAACTGGCTGCTTTGCTTTCTGATCTTCAGGTTGAACCCCAATCTCTGTCTCTGGGTTTTTATTATTCATGCTGCATTCTTCTTAACTAAAAACCTTACTTCTTCCATAACTGAGCCCCTTCCATAGAAATAACCCTAGGGCCTCTGTAAATTCCTATCTTTTTTTTTCAATAATTTATTTTTATTTTATATGTTTTGCCTGCATGCATGCCTACGTGAGAGTGTCAGATCTTGGAATTACCATCAGTTGAGCTGCCGTGTAGGTGCTGAGAATTGAACCTGAGTCCCCCAGAAGAGCAGTCAGTGCTCTTAACCAGTGAGTCATCTCTCCAGCCCCTTTCCTATCTCTTAGTATTGAGACAGTGGCAATTAAACTTTAACTTGAGCTTTAGAAGAGGCATTCAACCACAGTGGGATACCCGCTGCCTTTCCCACCACCCATGCATTTCCTAACCACTAATTTTGAATTGATTCCTCTACTGAACTGTTTTTTTTTTTTTGAAAGCCAAAAGGCAGAAATTGCTGTACAGTAAGAGCTGCAAGGTAAACTTTTCCAGCTTTGTTTGTTGTAAATTCTTTCTAAAATGATTTACTTACTACGCTATTCTCAGTGCTTCCTTGCTTGCCCTTTCGTGCTGCATCTTGGTTTGTATGTGTACATAATGTAACATGGTTTTTAAAGTAGTGTAACTATATCTAAAGCATTGTAGATGTAGTTCTCTGTTATGAGTTTTTTATTGACTTTCATTCAAATTAGTTTCTATTAAATGTTTTGTATAATCATCATATTTATCTGATATCATTAAAAACAATTTATTATAAAATAAAATGAAAAATAAACTTTTATAAGGCAACCTCCTGTCACCACCACTATGTGAAGAAATTGATATTTTTTGGTTTTTTATTTTTGGTTTTCAATTTGTTTTCATTTTATTCATCCCAAGGACTTAACGGCTTTTTATATGGGCATCTCATACAGCCCAAGCTGGCCTCACTGTGTAGATGAGGACAACCTGGAATTCCTAATTCTCCTACATACTGTCATTACAACCATGTGCCACTGTGGTCGACTTATTTTTGATGTCACGCACCGAATGTTTCAATGATATTTGAACTAAGCACTGTATGGTTTTGTTGTTGTTTTGCTTGATTTTTCTATCATAGCCTCTGCATCTCTGCTGTGGTTTGAATGTGGTTTTTTTTTCCCCCATAAAGATTCATGTGATTGGAGGTTGGTCCCAAAACTACAGGCATTTCAGTGGTTGAAATTCTGAGTTGGGACCTGGTGGGAGATGATTGGATCTTGAGAATACCATCCTCAAAAAGATTAACAACCCTCTCCAGAGAATGGGTTCTGTTTTATGTGACTGGATTAGTTGTGTTGAGAGCAGACCATTACAAAACAAAACCATCCTTATAAATAACCCCTACTACATGTCTGTCTCTTTCCTCCTTGCTATGATGCATATGACTCTAGATTATAGAGAATTCCTCACCAAATGCCAGAACTATGCTATATGGACTTCCCACCCAGCAGAATTATAGGCCAGTGATATTAGTTCATTTCCTACTGCTATCACAAGGTACCTGACAAGGGAGAGTCTACTGTGGCTCACAGTTTGAGGAAATACATCCATCATGGTGGAGAACCTGTGACAGCGGAAATGTATGGCTGCTGGTCACATTGAATCTGCGTTCAGGAAAAGGCAGGGAACAGGAAGTGATGCCAGGCTATAAAATCTCAAAACCTGTCTCCAGTTACCCACTCTCTCCAGGAAGGTTCTGTCTCCTAAAGGTTCTACAACCTTCCCAAACAGCATCACTAGGGAACACGTATTTAAACACAGGAGCCTATGGGACAAATTCCACATCCAAACCAGGCTACTTGTTTTTAAAGAAGCACACAACCACAACCATTTTGTTATAGCCATAGAAAACAGACTGAGACTTTTTAAAACTAAACACTTCACCTTCAGATACTACTTTGCTTTTTGGCTTAAAGCTGATGTATAAATACTGTCTCCAGATTTCCTATTAGACCTATGTTCTAAGTTCCCAATACCACCTTCTATAATTTCTCAGACTTAGCTGTTTCCCTTTCTGTCCTTGTACTCACCAGCTCTATCCGTACCCAGTCCCAGATCCCCATAATCCAGTTCCACCCACATCCTTGTCACCTACTCCAGCATATGGAACAAACAATGCCAACACTATAATTAAATGCTGATTGTGTGGTTCCAGCTTTAAGTATATACTAAAAGAAAGCCAGTGAGAATCAGAACAGTCGGGCAAGCTTTCTTAGTGCTCAAGCCTTTAAACGCCTTTTATGTTCTTTTGTTTTATGAGTAATGAAGAAGCACAATTTTCAAAAAGGAGTCAGTACTCCTGTGGCTTTTGCCAGGCTCCAAGGATGACTGGAATCTAAATGGGCAGTTGGCAGAAAAGAAAAGAAATTGAGAAATCCAAAAGAGGATATTCTTACATGATCACTCTGATGTGTCCATTCTGAAGCCAGCCTGGGATACCTAGTCAAAGTGTAAAAAGTTATTTTCCTTCTAACTAAAAAACATATACAACCAGACACCCATGGTTAGATGCTTAGCCTAAAGTTTAGTCCAAATATGGACTACTTTTCCACTGTAGCTACTTTTATGCTAATTGAGCTTTATGTTAGTATAGATTATTAAAAATCATATTTTTCTGACAAGTACAGTATAATGAAAGTGATCTGGTTTCTAGGAGGGATACGTCAGGTGAGAACTATTAATCTTGAGTAGTTCAAGAAATCATTGACTAGGGTATAATTATGACAGACCTTGGAAGCCAAAGAGAGATGCTTGCTCTTGATAAGGGCACCAGCAGGGAACTCCTTGAAGGCCGGACACAACATGAAGTCATAGAACCATGATATGATAAAAAGAGCACAGGCTTCGAAGTGGCACTGACCTGGTTTCCAATACCAGTTTTGCAGCTTCTTAGGTGTGTGACCTTGGGCAAGTCACTGGCTTCTCTGAGTCTCGGGTTTTTTCATCTATAAAATGGGAGTTATAGGTGCTGGGGTGATATTTCAGTTGGTAAAGCCTTTCCTCATGAGCATGAGAACTTGAATTCAAGCCACAGATTCTACATAAAAAAAGCCAAGTGTGCTTGAATTCCAGGTTCGGAAGGCACTGGGAGATGGGCGGGTCCTTGAGGTTCGAGGACAGCCAGTCTAGCCTATCTCATGAGCTCCAGGCCAAGTAAGACATGAAACAAGGTGGATAATGTCTGAGGAACAGTGTCTGAAGTTGTCCTTTGCCTCCACACATATCTGACGCGGGTATATTCACTCTCACGCTCTTACACACATGCATACATGAACGTGCACATGCACATACATACACAACACCCCGAAGGGAAAAGAATTAGACCCATGTTGAAATTATTGAGCATTTGACATGGAGCAAGTCCTTGAAGCATGGTTGGCATAATTGACATTAGTAGGAAAGTATTTTTGCCAAGTAAAGTCGATGGAGGAGGGCTTTGCTTCAGGATGGTAGCGATGAGGGGATGCCTGAGAAGCCAACCAGGAAATTATTTGAATTAGAAGGTAACAGTGGATAATAGAAAGCACCAAAACCACGGGAGAGGTGAGGAATGGGAACTGCGTGTGGACGAGGAGGGTAAAGGATAACCAAGGCTGATGCGTCCAGCTCTCCGGTTACTAAAGGCTGAAGAGTGTCATTAGCAAATGTTGGGAGGTTTTGGTAGACAACTGGGAAAAGTAGGAAGGAGTCTATATGTTAGCATTACCCTAAAGTGTGTGCTGCAAAGCTACAACCAACAAAACTGAAGTAAATAGTAGTTTAAGGTTATGATAGTAGTTTTAAATAGTAGTTAAAGATAGCAAGTGGGGTTTTTTTGAAATTGTTATGATTACTAACAGCAAATGATGGTAATATAACTTTTATAACCACATTTATTACCTATAAGAAGAAATTCTTAGCCATAACAAAAGCTTTTCTCTTTTTTCATTTTTTCCCCTTTTCTTTCTTTAAAATTTATTTTTGTGTGTGTGTGTGTGTGTGTGTGTGTGTGTGTGTGTGAGCACATATACGCACGTGTGTAATTGCGTGAGTAGGATTTCCCTTCGCCATGTCGAGGTAGGGACTCTTTCGTTTTTGCTGTGGCTGAGTTGGGACTGCAGATGTGTGTTGGGGAATATTATTTTAATGTGTGTGACTTTTGTTTATGCTGCATTTGTTTGACTCTGTGAAGCTGTGATTATTTGCCTGTCTAAAACACCTGACAGCCCCTAATGAAGAGCTGAATGGCCAGGCAGGAGCAAGGAGGCAGAGTATAAATAAAAGGAGAAAATAAGGAAAGAAGAAGCAAGAGACAAGGGGAGGAGGCCAAGCCAGCCATGGAATAAGAGTAAAAGTAAGCTATACAGAACTAAGAAAAGGAAAAAGCCCAGAGGTAAAAGGTAGATGGGATAATTTAAGTTTTTTGGTTTTTTTTTTGTAAAAGCTGACAAGAAATGAGCCAAGCTAAGGCAAAGCATTCATAACTAAGAATAAAGCCTCCATGTGTGATGTATTTGGGATCTGGGTGGTGGGGTCCCCCCAAAAGTCAAGAGTAAAACACCACATAACAGATGTGCATAACCACATTTAGCTTTTTACATGGGTTCCAGGGTTCTGAAGGAGGCAGAAGGCCCTGTCTAGGATGCCAACCCCAAGCTCTAGAATGTCTCGTCCTCCGGAACTGTGAGAAATAAATCTCTGTTCTTTATAAGTTACCTAATTTCAGGTATTCTGCTAGAGCAGCAGCAAATGGACTGAGACACTTGGGTTTGGGAAGATGGAGCAGATGACCTGTGCTGGGCCTCGTGTGACAGGAGTGTCACCAGATGTCTGCAATGAAGAGAATTACGAAAGGGAAAGGGAGACACGGAGAATAATCAGAGAAGTGTATTCACACACTACTAGCTACATTAAAGAATTATCAATCCTATTAAATATAATAAAGTTCTTTTGTTCATTTTATTTTAAAAAAGAGTCATTAAAGATACAGAGAACTCTACAACAGTAAACAAAAGAAATCTCAAACCCCCCTGGAGACATGTATTGAAAGCAGAGAGATCACGACTCTTAAATCTTTGATAAAGATGGAATTTTTAAATCTTGCAAATTGGAGGATGGTAGAAAATGCACTGTGTCATATGTTCTGGGTAATAAAATATTTTTAAAAAATCTCAAAACTTTATGCACACAAAGCAGAGGCTGAGGGCATTCTTCAGTCTTGCTTGATTTAGAATGCCTTTGTCACTGAGTCCTTCCTCCCAGTGGACATCAATGGACAGTCAATAGAGTCCATGTATACAGCCTTCCAAGCCCTTCAGCCTCCCAGAGATTTTTTTTCCATTTTCTTTTCTGGTCTGTCAGAAGGACAGGCTCTTGGAAAAGGGCAGATCTCGAATGACAGGAGTCAAGCCTCTCCCAGGGGCCTGAAGTGTTCTGTGAGATGACCTGTGTGATGACAATGAAGCTACATTTTATTGGGACAAGTCACTAACCATCTAGAGTGTTGATTACAGAGGTTGATCCACCCTGAGTAATACACAAGTGACTACGAACATTGTAGATTCCTACGATGAGATTTTAGATCACTGAAGTCGTGGTTTGACTAAGACCAAAGACTTTCTCACGCTGAATAGTCCTAGGAAGAAAACTCCGAAGTGAAGATTTTAACGCAGGTGAGTTATGAGGAAGTGGCTTTTGGATCGATATCTATAGGACAGTGAAAGCAGCAGGAGCAGGCCTGGGCTGAAGTCAAACTGTGACTCAGTGATGACAGAGGCCTCTGCCAATTCAAGAGCTAGGACATTCTCTAGACGTGTCTCAAGCTGAGATGTGAGGTCACTGTGCTGCACACGGACCAGGTTTTGGATATGGGCACTCGTGAGAGAAATGCCGCATGGTAATCCAGCCCTGAGGCCTAAATTGCTCTGGCTAGGGAAATCAGTGCTTCAGTCTTAAAGTGGACAGGTTCTGTGTAATGTTCATCCATTTCAGGAGTATTACAGACGCTGTGTTTTCAGTGGTAAAATAGCTTTAACTTAAATTTTTTAGTTACTTATTTTGTGACTCTGTATTGGAGGGGGTGTATATATGTTCCACAGTATGTGTGTGGAGGCCAGAAGACAGTTTATGGGAGCTGGTTCTCTCCTTTCGCCAGGTGAATCCCAGGGATCAAACTCAGGTCTTTGGGCTTGTCAATACATGCCCTTACCCACTGAGCTATCTCATTGGCCTATAAAATACTTTTGTAAACAGAGCAGCAATCTGTTTATGTTCATAAAAGACTACTGGGGCCAAAGAGTCTGAAAAGAATGATAGTATCAGAACACCAGAAGATAATTTTGTTTGAGATGAGGAAGAACAATTCCACAGGGAAAGAACAATTATGACAACAGCATAAATAAAATGGTTCTATGGGTCTGCCATCAAATGGTTACTTATTTGGTGATAATCAAGTTCCACTGAAAATCAGGTGGAGACGGGGAAGAGACAGAAATCTTTAATAAATAATAAAATAATAATAATAATAAAAAGAAAATCAGTTGGAGGCAAATAAAAAGCCACATGATCAAAATATACGCAGTGGGGTTTTCTTTTCATTTCTTTCCGTTTTTCTGAGACAGAGTTTCTCTATCTCTGGCTGTCCTGGAACTTACTCTGTAGACCAGGCTGGCCTCAAACTCACAGGGGTTCGCATGCCTCTGCCTCCCTGAGTGGGTTTTTTTTTTTCAAAAACTTGATTCATATTATTAAATTTTAAAGGAAGACAATATTTTTTTCTAAATGAATCTTTATTATTTGCTATAGAATAATATTGTGAAAGAATTAAAAAAAGTGGTCCAATGATAAATTCCATTTGAAATTTAAGTTTTTTGTTTTAAAATTCCATTCAGAAATCTGCTTCACCGAGCCCAAGGAGTAAGGAGCAGATTAACTAAGGGCAACATTGCTCCTGACAGGGAGAGAGCAAAACTTCATTTATGAATTGTCTGTCTTTTATCCTTGAATTCACTAACATGTCAACAGAGTATTCAAAGCCAGGTCTGGTAGTGCATGCTTATAATTTTACAACCCAGGAAGCAGAGGCAAGAGGATCACGAGTCAGAGGCCCAGTATAGCTTCAAATCTCAAAGCAATCAAACCAAGACAAAGTATTAAAAATAATGCCACTAATGTCTTTATTCCCACCATCTCTTACTAGCAATTACTTATTATTAACTAATAATAACGATAAAACTGTATTATAGTTAGGCCAATATTTTAAAATAATGTTTATAATACTATGTTTATAAATAATGTTAGAATTCTTTTGTTTTAATACAACTGACTGGCTTGAATAATACTCTGTTTAATATTATAATTGACTTTCTAATTCAGATAGTGACATTTACATAACCTTTACTAATAAATAGTAAAAGGACTTCCCCTGGATTGGAAGGGGAGGAGGATTCAAAACTACAAAAATAAAATCCCCAGGTCAACGCCATAGGTGCTCAATTGAGCTAGTTGGTGTTTATTGACTGCTGACTTCAAAGGACACCTCTGAAACCTCACCCATCCTGACCTCTTTCACAAGCTGGTAACATGAAGCAAAACAAAGTTCCAGCAACTTAGTTGCAGTGGATTGTGCTTGAGAACAGAAAGATCCTGTTAGAGGTAACTGTACCCTATAACCTCACCCAGAAAGTTATCCTGGGTCACCACACTTGAGAATTTAAGTCTGCCTGTTTTGAATTTCTAATTCTAAGGAAAATTACTTTTTTCAATGGATGTCTCATCAGGACATAAATCACAGTTTCCTTGTGAAATAAGGTATGTTAGCACTGAGGTGTGTGTGTGTGTGTGTGTGTGTGTGTAAATATATACTATAAAGAGAGATTCCAAATATCCTACACACAAAAATGAGTTTTATGTTTTGTTTTGGATACTACAAAATTTATAACATTTTGTAAATCTACTGCCAGAGTCCTTGTCAGCTGTCTTTGGAATAGAGGAGCCTGATAAAGGAATATCTACAAAATTCCCCTCAGAGAATTACTCACTTCTTCACTAATTTGGTATTCACTGAACTCACATGCCAGTCACTATCAGAAGCATTTGGGTGCATGAGTACATGAAACGAACACCCATTATGGGCCTTACATCCTACAGGAGGAGAAAGTAAGTAAAACCACAGTCAATCATAATTGTACTTCAGGGTATTGTGGAGGGGGGAGAAGACAGACATGATAAATAAAATGAAAAGCGCTGCTGGGATAGATGGTCTACTGCCTCAAGATCGCCCCAGGAAAGGAGCTTTAGGACAGATACTGGGAAGACATGGTGAAGTCTGTCTCTCTGACATCTGGGCAGAGTGCTGCTGCCTGAAGGAACAGCCATACAACAGTTTCTCTGGTGGCTTCCGGGAGAAATAGGAACAGGTGGAGGGAGAGTTGGGCTGTACGCAGGCTTAATAATAGCCATAGTCAATCCCACAGGAAACTGGAGCTAACATGACCCTTCGGAGTTGTCCTGCGTTGTCTTTAATATAAATGACCAGACCTTTGTGTTCCCACATTGCTATGTCATGAGATACAGGCCACCCTCAAATAGGTGAGACTTTGAACAACCTTGCTAAAGAGAAGGCAGTTGCAGGACACCTATGTCATCTCGTCCCAAAGCTTTTATCTGGAGGGGAGTTGGGAAGGACATTTTAGTGTCCATCCTTGTGGCCTCTCCATTGCCAAGTTTACTTATAGCCTAAGATAACTACCGAAACATCAGCATTCATATTCCAACTGGCTAAATGAAAGGAAAGAATAGGAGTTATTCTGGTAGTTGCTTGAAGTACCAGTATCTATTGCTAGCCTTATGTGACTTCAAGCAAACCTAAGTTATGTGTACCAGGTATGATGATGAAATCCTGGAATCCCAGCATTCGGGAGGCTGAGGCAAGGAGATAGTGAGGCAAGCATGAGCAACATAGCTCAAAACCAGCCTAGAGTGAGAAAAGAGAGGCGGGGGAGGGTAAGGGAGGGAGGAAGGAAGGAAGGAAGGAAGGAAGGAAGGAAGGAAGGAAGGAAGGAAGGAAGGAAGGAAGGAAAGAGGGAGAGGGGTGAGGAAGGGAAGGAGGAAGGATCCAGCTTTATTTTTGGTAGCCTGTGACCACTAAACAAAAATAGATATTGAAGGATAGCTAGTTGTCTCTGTTACTATGACAGTGTACATGTAAACAGAGAAGAGAGCAGATTAAAGTGTTGGAGAATAAATGAACTGCAGTCTTTTCAGCTCATTCAGGATTTGGGGGCTTTGGGACAGTGGGGCATATAAAGACAACAAAGAAATGCCATTTTCTTGAAAGGTTTATAGTGGGGATGACTGGAAAGGTGGCAGCACCCTTACAGATGTAGGCTGAGCATGTGAAATTAGATATTTGTGTAATCAGCCTGTCCAGAGTCTGGTAGTGCTTGGGACCAGTCAGGTGTCCTTTATGTGGCATAAATCACTGCTTTCCTCTCTACCTTGCTGTGCCCTTTGGCAGGACTCTTCTTTTTGTTCGTCTTCCTTGCGGGTTCTTTTTCCTGTTCTTGACTCTTTGATGCTGGTGTCCTTCTGGGTTCTGTCTTTAGTCATCTCACAATGCACTATTTACCTTTGTCAGCCTACATAACTCTGAAAAAAATGATTTGAACATTGCCAATTGACTGAACAGAATGAACCTGTTGGGGGCATAGACATTAAAATGCTATTTTCTTACCATCCCTGTACTTAGTTGTGCTTTATCAGTTCTACTTTACTGGACTGGTTCTTTCCAGGTCAGTTGTAGAGGGCAAGAAGTCCTTGTGCACGCAGATAAGCACTGGAGAAGTCAGGAAAGCTAAAACACACAGGCTTCCTTCAGTGGAAGGAGATATTTACCTGTCCTCCTCCAGGAATGCTGGGAAATGATGTAGTTTACAACCTGGTGATCGTTTGCTGCTTGTTGAGCCATCCTCTGCTCACATCCCCCCAGAATTTATGTTTTATTTATCCCAGACCCTTTTCACCTAAATTTTGAGTATTGCTTCTAGGCCATAGACCTTGTCCTTATGAGTAATGTCACTTGTATTCTACAGCACCTTCAGTGACTTCTATGTTACCTTAGGCCCAGACCAAAGTTGACACCCACAGGCATTATGTTGATCTCAGTCACACTCCCCAGACCCTAAATCTGAGTCAACAGTGCCTAGCTTTGTAAATGAAGCTAAGTGTAAACGATTTGTAAATTGTAAAGCATTTCAATGTAAATGTGTCTTAAGCTCTGCTATACTCATGGGACTGAGTTAATTGCTATCAGAAAACTCCCCCCCACACACACCAAACTGTGCTGTGTTTAATTATGACTAAAATAAACCAACTGGTGTCAGACTCTGGAAGTCTGGCCCAACTCCAGCTACCTAAATTGGGCTAAACCGAGGTTCATTCTTCCTTCAGCTGGATCATTTCCCTGCCGGCTGTAAACCCTGCAGGGACACCCCCCACACACACACACACAATCAGATCCCACAAACTCTATACTGTTCTATCACCCAAGTGGTTGAGTTAGACATCAGGTACCTTTGAAATCAACTCTTCCACTCTTCCTCTCCCTCTTCTGGCTCACTGGGTTGAGAATCTCTACTAGAATGGACGGCAGGGATTGCCTTTTGTATTTTGCCTCCTTCTGGCTCTGTCTAGTGTTACTCCCAGAAGCTGATTGATTAAAGTGTGACCCTCTACCTTGTAGACACTGATGGAAGCTTCTGAGTCCTTCTCAGAGCCACCTTCCCCCTCTGTGTAAGGACTGGTTTTCCTTTCTTCTCAACACTTTCTCCGGAAGGATGTTGTTCTTTTTAGATGGTGGCTACCTGGACAGCTTGCCAGTCTCTGCCTTGCTCTCGAACCTCCTTCAGTATTCTGGTCTGGCATTGACTCACAACATTTACGTTCTCTCAGTTAACAGATGTCAAAGGAAGAGGAAATAATGGGATGAGTTACACAGACTTCAATGTATTCCCCTGTATCCGCCCATCAGATGCCTCTCTGTGGTGAGAAATTCTCTTTGATAGATCATTAAAATAGTTGGGAGAGGGTTGGTGAGGTGGCTCAGCAGGCAAAAGCACTTCTGCCAAGCCCTACAAACTCAATTAGATCCTCTCTGAACCCATGTGGTTGGAAGAGAGAACTGACTCCCAAGAATTGTCTTCTGACCTCCGTTTGTGTCATGCCCCACACAGTAAGTAAAAGGTAATTTAAAAATAGGAGGATCTGGGTATAGTGCCACATGCCTGTCAGCATGTAGGAGGCAAAGGGAGGAGGATCAGGAGTTCATGAACCTCATGGTTACATAGCATTTACCTTTTAAGTGTTACCTCTCTGTATAATTTGTTCAGCCTTCATCAACACTGCCACTATATTATTATACTGACATCCTAATAAGTCTGTGTCCAGGTTTCCTTTCCTCCTGACTATCTTTTTTTAAAGATTTTATTTATTATGCATGCAGTATTCTGCCTGCATGTTTGCCTGAGTGCCAGAAGAAGGCACTAGATCTCATTGTAGATGGTTATGAGCTACCAAATTGTTGCTGGGAATTGAACTCATGGCTTCTAGAAGAGCAGCCAGCCCTCTTAACCTCTGAGCCCTCTATCTCTCCAGCCCCCTTTTCCGACTATCTTCATGCACTGCATGTAGAGTGATATTTCAGAGACTCAGGTCTCATCAAAGGGCCCGCATGCTTATATGCCTCTGCTGGCTTCCATTCTATTACAGTGTTCAGCAGAGTGCAGTTCTGAAATCGCCTTTGACCGAAATCGTTTGGATGGTATATTACACTTACAAATTTATATCCCCAGTTGCAGACTTTGAATGAGCTGGGACTTTGGAGTCTATATTTTTAATTTGTCTTTTTGGAAGAGAATTTGACAATTCGATTTGTGTGTGTGTCTGTGTGTATGTGTATGCTTGCTTTTAAGATTAAAGCTAAGCTTCTTTTGGGGGAGTGTATAAAACCTTTCAGTATTTAGTTTCTAATATCATTTTAAGTTTTCATCCCACAGTTATCTCTGCAGTTTGTGTTCTAAGAAAAACAAGTTTTCTAATGGATCATACATACTCTTTTGGCTTTGGATGTTTCTTAGCTTAGAGCATTTTCCTCCCTCAACTTGTTTCCATAAGATAAAAAAAAAGCTATTTGTCAACACCATGTTGGAATCTAATATATACTATATATTATATATATATACACATTTGTATCTTAAGAATGTTGTATGTGGCCGGGCGGTGGTGGCGCATGCCTTTAATCCAAGCACTTGGGAGGCAGAAACAGGAGGAGCTCTGTGAGTTCAAGGCCAGCCTGGTCTACAAGAGCTAGTTCCAGGACAGGCACCAAAAACTTCAGAGAAACCCTGTCTCAAAAATCCAAAAAAAAAAAAAAGAATGTTTTGTGTGTGTGTGTGTGTGTGTGTGGTGTGTGTGTGAGAGAGAGAGATGTGGGATTCCCCTCTGTATGTTGTGAATAGCATTGGTTAATATAGAAACTGTCTTGGGCCTGTGCAGAGCAGAACTTAGGTAGGCAAAGGAAACTAAACTGAATGCTGGGAGAAAGGAGGCAGAGTCAGAGCGAAGCCATGTAGCCACGCCTGAGACAGTCACCAGAACTTTAGCCAGTAAGCCCACATCCCTGTGGTGATACAGATTAATGGAGATGGATTAAATTAATAAGTAAGAGCTAGCCAATAGGAAGCTAGAGCTAATGCGCCAAGCAGTGATTTAAATAATATATTTTCTGTGTCATTATTTTGGGGCTGAGCAGCCAGTAACCAACAAGCAGCCTCCATCAACATGTGTGTAAGGACAGTTGAAAACCCATGTTCATGCTAACTGCCAGGGGACTTTGTGGTGAGACACATACAGTAGACAAGGACTGCAGGAGGGGAAGGGAGATGCAGGGGAGGGTAAAGCTGTTGTTGGCCAGCTGCTGCTGCTGAGATGCTGAGCAAAGTTATATATACACATATGAACTGTACACTGGCTATTACTGCCTGTGGTGGTTTGAAGAAAATGGCCCCAAACACAGTGACACTATTAGGCCTTGTTGGAGTAGGTGTGGTCTTGTTGGAGGAAGTGTGTCATTGTGGAAGCCGGCTTTCAGGTCTCATATATGCTCAAGCCATGCCTAGTGAGACAGTTCACTTCCTGTTTCCTGAGCAAGATGTAGAACTTTCAACTGCCTCTTCAGCACCAGGTCTGCCTGCAGGCTATCATGTCCCGCTGTGGTAATAGACTAATTGAACTGTAAGCTACCCAATTACATGTTTTCCTTTATAAGGGTTGCTGTGGTCATGGTGTCTCTCACAGCAATAGAAGCCCTAACTAAGACACTGCCCTACCTCCTTACAAATCTCACAAGAAGCCTTCTTGTAATCCACTCTAATGAAATATACAAGAAAGTAAATTCCTCCTAGCCAAGTTGATACATTACACAATTATCAGATGCTAAATGCTTTGTGTTAAGGAGGGAGAGCAATCTCATTGGTGAGATGACATTTGCAGTGTTTTCATGAGATGGTATCTGATTTCCCATAGAAGGTTGAAACCTTTCTAATGCTTTGACCCTTAATACGGTTCTTTATGTTGTGGTGACCCCCAACCATAACATATTTTCATTGCTACTTCATAAGTGTAATTTTGCTGCTCTTATGAATTGTAATGTAAATATCTATGTTTTCCAATGGTTTTAGGCTACCCCTGTGGGAGGGTCATTCAATCCCTAAAGGAATCGAGACGCACAGATTGAGAACCACTGCAGGGAAGGGAAACAATCTAAAGGGCAAGGTAGACATTGTAGTGTCTGTGATAATCAAGTGATGGTTGTCATATTCTGTTTTCACTTAATGTCTTAACTGTGACAAGACTCAGCACCCTAGGGCTGGAGACATAGCTTAGCCGTTAGCAGGTAGGCTCTCATCCATAAACATGTCAACCCATTCAGTGTGAAGAAATTTAAATGTTTTA
>NC_022021.1:53435066-53437266 GCF_000317375.1 Microtus ochrogaster
AAAAAAACCCAAGCAAACAAAAAAACAAAGAACCCATGAGGAAGGGAACAGTAGACTCTGATAAGGTCAGGTATTTAGCCTCAAACAGATTAACCACGGCTGGGCAGTCTCACACAGGAACATTGTGAATCCTCTGTAGCCCGGCAAATTAGACAATGAGGTGAGGCAATCTGGAAAACAGTTGCTAGGTAGACAAAACTTGATGAAGGGATGACATATTCGTCATAAAATACATTGGTTGTTCAAGGCCCAGTAGTAATCTCTGGATTTTCACATGGGATTATGGGTATTCCAGGTGCCACTGTAAGAAATGATTGATTGGCATTTTTGGATTGCGCGGGTGCTGTTTCCTGTGTCGCAGTTATTTTATTACATTATTCTGGCTAGTACTGTCTTTATTGCTACATCTAATGAAAAGGGCTTAATTAAGATTTTAATTTCCTTAGCTGACACATTAGGGGAGGTTTCATAGAGATGAATGGATTACAGCCTCAACTACCTTATGTAGCGCTAAAGAGGATTCAGGTAGCTTTCATAACACCTACCCCTTAAGGGCTTGGTGACAGCCATAGTAGATTTGCTGATAACTGACTTCAACATCTGGGAGTTGATGCTGATGATTTTATTTTTGCAGTCAATTTTTAGGGTAGCCTACACAGTAATGGGTTTCATCGTGATAGCTTCATTATAAGTATCATTACTCTTGTATTTCATTTGTCCCTTTACCCACTGACCTCCTCTTCACCAGCACCCCTCTCCAGCAGGCTGAGTCCTCCCCCAGTTTCCCTTCTGTTTCCTTCGCTAATGTCTTCCATCTCTGACTATCTTCTCTACTCCCTTAGGATCTGTTCCTCCCATCTCATGACCCCCTTTCTAGTTTCATGATTCCACCCACACACACACACCTAAGTCTAATTTTAGTTTCTTATAACTGAAAACACACAGTGTTGTTTTTTTTTTCCTGAGTCTGTCTTAGTTCATGTAACAAAATGATTTCTAGTTCCATACATTTTCATGCAGATGTCATCGTACTTTTCTTCATGGCTGCATCAAGTGCTATTGTGTATCTGTATCACATGTTCTTTCTCTGTTGCTCTGTAGATGGACATCTAGGCTGGTTCCATTTCCTGGGTGTTTATAAAATAATACATCAATAGACAAAGATGAATGCCTGTTTAAACATTCTCTCTCTCTCTCTCTCTCTCTCTCTCTCTCTCTCTCTCTCTCTCTCTTAATTTAAGGAAAGATCTTATGTAGCCCAAGAAGGGCTGGTGCTCACCATGGGGAGTTTGATCTCCTGATCCTTCCTCACTTCCCCAGGATTACACACATATGCCACCATGTCAATCTTATGTGGCTCTGTGGACTCAAAAGATCACACTTTATAGACTGAACTACACCTCCAACCATAAACTTGGTTATTAAATGCTGTCTATAGCTTTTTTTTTTTGGTGGGGGGAGCAGGGGTTGGAGGGAAAGGACATTGCTTCTTTTCTTTCTTTCCTTCCTTCTTTCTTTCTTTTGTGGTTGTTTCATGTCAAACAGAAAAGAAAATTTCTATTCAGAAGGTATATAAACTGTGATTTTAAATGTTCATATGGTAAAAATGATGAACAAAAAAAAAAACCTACCGAGTGTCAAAGAATGGAAGGATATGTTCTTGATCTAATTTTTGGAAGGAAGAAAAATGATGGTCAGAGCAGTATTATCACTGTGAATGTTGCTGTTGGGTGAATTCCCAGTAATCAGTGCGGGTAGTATGTGGCTGGGGAGGGATCAGAAAGAATGGAATCTTAGTCTTCACCGCCCTCAGATCCAAACCACCAGTCTCCAGAAGCCAGGGTCAGAAATGGGGGAAATAAGACCTCACCTGCTGCAATGCTTTCTCCCCACTCACGTCTTTATGTTGGTCTGCAGAGAGGGAAATCACACCAGTTTCTCCTGTTGCAGGTTGGGTCAGCTCCCCTGGCTTACTTATGGAGCTTTCCTGTTCCCTGACTCCAGACCAGTGGTTTTCAACCCATGGGATGAGAACCCTTCAGGGATGTCACATATCAGATATCCACACTACAATTCATAACAGTAGCAACATTACAGATGATGGAGCAATGAAATAATTTTATGGTTGGAGGTCACCACAACATGAGGAACTTTGTTAAAGGATCACAGTATTACCAAGGTTGATAGACAGTGTTCTAGG
>NC_022021.1:53437662-53439181 GCF_000317375.1 Microtus ochrogaster
TGGCTAACACAGACAAGAATTATGGGTTAACTTAAGATGTAAGAGTTAGTAAATAAGAAGCCTAAGCTATTGGCCAAGTAGTGTTGTAATTAATATAGTTTTTGTGTAATTATTTTGGGTCTGAACAGCCAGGAAACAAACGACCAGTCTCTGCTTACAGCTTTTCACATTGGTGGTAGTGAGATTTGTGCTGCTAGCTGTCTATAATGGACAGGTCTTCATCTGAAGTCTTATTCATTTGCTTCATTTTTACTTTGTGGTTCAAATTGCTATATAATCTCATACACAAGGTTAAGTTCTAAAAATTTTGGTAGACTTAAATCTTTTCTATCTCCCTTTGGCTTCAGGTATTTTATTATCAAAACCATATATTTATAAATCACCATGCTTGTGATGATCGTGAAGACAGTTTTTTTTTTTTAAATAAATGAATGATAGTTGAATAAATGTTCTCTAAGCTTCTGGGTAATTTACTATACCCAGTCTCTGTAGTTTAGATGAGAAAAATTACCAAGCTTCTGTCAGTTGTATAAAGGGATAGATAGATGGCCTAAGGGGTGGCAGGGCCATTAAAATTCCGTAAGACTTTGCACAAAGAGGAGGAGCGAGATTTCTAAAGTAAAGCAGAATTCACTTGTTTGGATCTGCCCTGTGCTAGTCATTTGTCAGCCTGATTATAGAGCAATCAGAACAGTAACAGTAAGAAATTACACAGCACGGGGAAACCTTCCCAACAGTCTGCTTCCCGAGCTCACAGCTTGCTTTTCATCAGTATGTTTGTGGCCTGTCTGTTGTGATTCAAATTAATACCTTAATCTGTTCCACATCTCCTTCCCCTCAATTACTCTCAAGTACTTTTAAAGTTAGGCATTTGCGGCTTGAACAAAGTAAACTCTAATAAACATTTTGACTACCTCTTAGAACAATGGTTCAACGAATCGAACAAAGTATATAGAGTTGTGAAGGAAACTGGAAGCACTGAAAAACATCAAAATGTGTTTGAAAATGAAGACAAAGTAATACATAGACTCTTTATCACAAATAAAATAACCCACCAAGCATCCAAATTATCATAACTTTGAAGTAGTGACATAGCATTCTGAGGTATCTGTAACAACTGAGATGTGAAAATACTTGGAGTTTCTCTTGGTGACAATGCTTATACTGAGCTTGCTATGTCACCTTCATATTGGCAGCATCTATCTATAACTCTGGACCTAGGGTATAAAGCAACTCTGTTTCTGCCCAGAGTCTTTGAAAGTCTCTCACAAAAGTTGGCCGATCTTTCAACACTGGGGAGATGGTTTAGTTAGTAAAGTGAGGACCTGAGACCCATGTGCAGCGTCCATGTGAAAAAGCCCAGTGTGGAGGTGGTACATGCTTGCAGTCTCAGCATTGAGATGGTGGAGACAGGCTGACTCCCTGGGGCTTGGTGGCCAGCTTAGCCTAAACTGAAAGCCCCATGTGCTAGTGAGAGACCCTGTCTCAAAAACGGAGATGAATAGACCCTGAGGAACAA
>NC_022021.1:53440370-53443129 GCF_000317375.1 Microtus ochrogaster
TGTCCCATAGGTCTTGGACTTACCTACTGCCACAATCATGAATTAATCCCTTTAATCAGAATTCCTCCCGTCCCTTTCTTTCTTCCTTTCCTCCCTCTCTCCATCTCTCTCCATCTCCTTCCTTCCCTTTCTCCCTTCCTCCCATCCCTCCTTCCTTATTTCCTTGCCTGTCTCTTGTAGCTTCTGAAGGCTTTTTGGCATTGCTTGACTTTCTTGGTCCGTGAGCCCATTACTCCAATCTTTGTCCTTGAACTGCCTCCTCAGCGAGTCTTTGCAAATCTCGCTCTGTAGATCTCTTATAAGGACACTCCATGACATTTAAAGCTCATCTGGACAAATCAAGACAATTTCATTGTCTGAAAACAAGGGCTACAGGTTCTGGGGAGTAGGCCATGGGCATATTTTAGGGGAATATCTTCAGCCTACCACATTAGCTTCTTGTAGTAGCCAGCACATTTTTGACCTCTCTGTCTCTGCATCTCTCTATCTCTCTCTGTGTCTCTGTATGTGTCTCTCTCACTCTCTGTGTCTTTCTCATTCTCTCTCTGTTGTATGATTGCAGGTAAGGAGAGGTGAGGATCCCACTGTGTGGCCCAGACTGGTCCAACCTCATGTTCTTCCTACTTCCACCTCTCAGTTACTGGGGTTACAGGTGTGAACCACCACTCCAAGCTCCTCTTTGACTTCTCTTAATCACACTGACAATTTTTAGTATAGTATACTTCTATAGTTCACATTCTTAGAAGCATTCTCTGCAGATTCAATGGTATGATGCTGAGATTCTATATGAAATGGATCTTAACACATCATGCATAATGTATCAAAACAATCCCTGGGACTGCCAATGCAGCTCTGATGGCAGAGTGCTTACCTAGCAAGGGCAAAGTCCTGATCTGACTCTCCACACTTCATTAAAAAATGTGTCTTTATGCACACCTATAATTTTAATATGCAGAAGTTTAAGATCATCCATGCTACATAGCCAGTTTGGGGGCAAGCGTGGTGTACATGAGATCGTGCTCCTCCCCATGAACAAAAATAAAATCATGACCAATCAAACAAGCACAGCAAAGAGTATTTATCATTTAACTTCTGGTGGCCATAAGTATGGCTGAGATATTGAAATGTCTAATTCCAAGTCCTTGTGAGATAAATTTCTTAGTAGGATAGATATTGGCAATGTTATTAGTACATTGACTATTAGTACAAGGTAGAAATCATAGCCTTTGTAAACTATCAAGGGTTGGAAGATTTTCTACAACATTTTAAAAACAATAAAAATTCAATTGCTTGATATTTGCTGAATAAATGAATAGGTTCCACAATATTATAACAGAGTTGCAATCTATGTGTTACAGTTTTGCACTTAGTATAGTTTACCTTAGAATTACAGGGAAGGCAAACTTGTTTTTATTTTTATTTTTGGAATTTTTTTTAAAAAATGAATTTAATTCTTTTGTCCAGACTCTTGCTTGTTTTTTTTTTTCTTTTCTTCCTTTTTTTTTTTTTTGAGAGTGTCTCCCTGTGTAACCTTTACTATCCTGGAACTCATTATATAGACCAGGCTGGCCTTGAACTCACAGAGATCTGCCTGCCTCTGCCTCCTGTCTCCTAAGTATTATGGCGTGCGCTAGCACACAAAGAACTATTTTCAGATTTTTTGAGATGGGCTCCCTTGTTGTCTAAATTGGCTTAGAATTTGCTATATATCTGAGGATAACTTTGACTAGATAATCCTTTTACCCCCACCTTTTGAGTATTGGGTTTACAGCCACATGCTGTCATGCCCAATTTTGCAAATGTATTTTGGGGAGAGGCATGCACTACCACACCCAATTTTGCAACTGTATTTTTGGAAGGCATTTTTCTTTGTACCAAGGATCTATGTTAGGAAATGTGATGTAATTCATAGTTAAATTTATTTTTCTTAGGACAAATAATCTACAAGGAAGATCTGCCATCCTTTTTGGAGTCAACCTTCACATCAGTATCCTTGAAACTGAGAAATAAAGGGGCAGGGGAGAGGGTCCAGTCAGTAATGTGCTTACTACACAAGCTTGAGGACTTGGGTTGGGATCCCTAACATCTGCATTAAAAAAAAAACAGAAAAAACAATGAGCACACCTGTAATCTTAGAGCAGGGGAGTAGAGAGACAGAGACAAGAGAATTCCTGGGGCTTGTCTAGTTAATTCGTGAGCTCCAGATTCACTGAGAGACCCTGTCTCAAAATAGAAGTTGGAGGAATGATTTAAGAAGACATTTGAGGTTGACCTCTGATACACACACACACACACACGCACACACACACACACACACGCACACACACACACGTATGCACATACAGAGTAAGGGGGGAGAAACAAGTTTTCTTATTGGGAGTAATAATTAATTTGCATATAATTATGTCACACTTACCAGTGGCATTTACCTACTGAAAAATGCCAGTTGATAGGCACAGTACAGTAGAGTGCTTGCTTAGCACATGAAAATCTCATGTTTGACCCCCTCAGTATTACAAACACACACACACACACACACACACACACACACACACACACAAATACTAGATGATTAGCAATACAAGCCTACCTGATATGAATTATGACTTTGTTTTGAAATATTAATTTAAAATGTTTGCATTTAAAAGCCTGATTTTTATATTTTATCTTAAAAGTTACATTTCTTTTTTTTTTTATTAAATGTGTATGAGTGTTTTGCCTGCAGGTGTGTCTGTGTTGCACTTGTGTGCCTGCTGCCC
>NC_022021.1:53443589-53448266 GCF_000317375.1 Microtus ochrogaster
TCCCTCTCATTTTTATTCACGATACCTGTGTGTTAGTTAGTTTCCATGGCTGAGAAAATATCTCAGAAAAGGAACTGAAATCAGGAGAGCGGGTTTTTTTTTGTTGTTGTTGATTTGTTTTTGTTTTGTTTTTTAATCATCTGGCTCAGGAGTTTCAATCCATCATCAGCGGCTTGGTCAGTTTCAAGTCCATGGCAAGGCAGAAATGTCCTGATGGCAGAGGAAAGTATTCACCTTGTGACAACCTGGAAGTAGAAAGTCAGATAGAAAGGTGTGGGCCCACAGACGTGAGTCTTGACTAAAGGTCAGAGAGTTTGCTCTTTCAACGTTGTTGACAACAGGTATGACAGGTGTGGCTACAAACAGGAGGTCCTGACCTAGGGTGTGGTTACTTGGTGTTTTGGGCCTTAAAATGGCCCAGGGAGGTGGATACACTCCCCCCTGAACAAAGGTCAGAGAATTCAAGCGTACTTCTGCTCCTTCTTTTAAAATGGGAGGTTTGACGTAGGGAGTGGCTGCTTACAAGATACTCAGTCTAGGGTGCATCTGCTGCATAGCCTGCCCAAAACATCAAAATGTTTAACTCAGACCAGGCAGTGGTCGTGCATGTCATTAATCCCAGCACGTTCGAGAGATCGAGGCAGGCAGAGCTCTGTGAGTTCAAGGCCAGTCTGATCTACAGAAAGAGTTCCGGTACTGGCTCCAAAGCTACTGAGAAACCCTGTCTCAGTCCCCACCCCCACAAAAAGCTTAACCCAGGAAATAATAGTGACTTGATGTCTCAAGTAACTGGTTGTCCTTTGTAGCATGTTAAAGCAGTCTTTTGCGTCTTCCCCCATTTTAGTACTGGGGTATAAAAGCATATGGAAAATAAACGTGGGCAGAGTCAGTATTGACTGAGTTGTCCTCCTGGTACTATCCTCTGTCTCTGTCTATTCTGCCCAACATTTCTAAGCCACACGCCCCTCCCCTGGAACGTACGAACCCACCGTGACTAGACGGTGATAGATGTCACCCCAACGTGTGTCACCCCAACGCTTACGACAGAAAGATGTCAGAGACAAGGCACACCTTTCAAAGGCATACCTCTGGGAACTTACTGCCTCCACCCAAAGCCTCCACTCTCAACAATGCCATCAAATTATGAATCCATCAGTGAACACCCCTGTTAATTAGGTCAGAGATCACATGATCCAACAACTGTCAATGATAGGATTCACCGGCTGGGGAACTGTCGTTACACGAAACTCCTGGGAGATATGTGCATGTCCAAACCATAAAACACGTCCGTACTGGTGGATTTCATGTCCTTTGTTTGTTGTCTTAGCTCCCGCTTCAACTGAAGAAAGCTGATTTTTAGTACATATTGTTTTCCTTGAGGACTGTTTAGGTAATAGAGGGTGCCAGTCAGACCACCAAAGAAACAAGGACAATCTTTCTGAAAGAAAACACAGAGACACGCAAGTATTACTAGTGAATGTGCTCTGCCTAAGCCTTCACAGAAGTTTGCCTGCGCTGGTTGCTATTTTGGGTTGAAGCTATCAGCAGGAAGCAGAAGTGTGATTCTTTCTTGACTCTCAATTTTAGCAGAAAGTGTACACTGGAAGAAGCTTATGTACGGGGGAAAGAGGATTAGAAAATGCCAGCTGTCGCAAATAATCAACATGCTTAACTAAAGATGTTCCACTACTTTGAAATATCCCAAACCTTTATTTTAATCCTACAATAAAATTGCATTTTAAACATTTTTTGAACATTGTATTTTGAAGACATAAACGCTAGACCATGTTGCATAGGCATTCTTCAGAACTCAAACATAAACTCTGTGTGTTGTAGTGTGCTTTTAACATTACTATGTCAAACAACTTGCCTACTAACCGAGTTTTTTTAAAGAATGAAAATAATTATATTTCTCCTTCTTGGATTCAGCAAATCAAATTTTACTGCTAAGAAGGCTGATTGTTTTTAAATACACAGTGTGTATTTTTTAATATTTTATTTTGTCACCTGACTTTGTATTCAAGGTTAGAATTTTTCTTACAATGTAAATCATATATTTTCTTTTTGAGACAGGGTTTCTCTTTAGCTTTGAAGCCTGTTCTGGAACTAGTTCTGTAGACCAGGCTGATCTCAAACTCACAGAGATCCACCTGCCTCTGCCTCCCAAGTGCTGGGATTAAAGGCGTCAGCCACCACCACCCGGCTAAATCGTATTTTTTTTATAAGTCTGGAGCATCAGAAATCCTTAAAAGGATTCAAGTAGAGGAACACCTGGGAGAAGGTAAGAGAGTGTCATGTGTGGTGACAATGGCTGATATATATCACATGATGTGTGACAAGGTCGCAGGGAAACCCATTGCTTTGTATAATTTTATTAGTATAAGCTAATAAAATCACTAAAGAATAAAGAAATACTTTGTTCTTTTATTTAAATATTATGCATCAATTGGATTTGTTTAAATTTTAACAATGAATCATCTGAATGCAATATCTGCATCAAATACTAAAGACAGTATCTCAAATGCGGTCCTGTTTGCATTTCCAATGGAAAGAAAGAGACCTGTGAAAAATATCACAGAGTTTTAAGTCTGATTATAAAGAACATTGTGTAATAAATTTCATGTTGAAATTAATTAGCTCATACAAACGTCCTGTGCAGCTGTATGTTTTATGAGTCTCTCTGTCTACCCACCTACCTATCTAATCACTTATCATCATGTATCTAATAAATATTTGATCTGTTAACATGCTCCTTTATAATATCAGCAATTCAGGTTTGTTCTTATAGTTTAGCTACCTAAGTACCAGATAATGGCCTATGTCCTTTATTTCATGTTTCAGGGGGAATCAACATCTTCAGATCCACTGCAAAAATAACTCATGGAAGATAGTACAGTAGGTTAAAGCATATGAGTAAAAGATTGTATCATTCTTGCTGTTTTGTTCTTTCTTTCTGATATAAGAATATACCTAGGAATCAGGAGACTGAATCACATAATAGACTATGGATATTAGAATCAGGCATGCTTGGATTATGCCTCAGATCTGTTGCATTTTCTCCTACCTTGTTAATGTTTATGACTTCCTCTTCTCCAACTTTAAACAGAGGCAAGTGGAGCAGGGAGGCACATACCTATATTCCAAACATTCGAGGGACAGAGAAGGGGACAAAGAGCGTTTGAACCCAGCTTGGGCTAGATAAGATCCCGTCTAAAACCTTAGTGAAGGGTCAGGCACAGTGGCACACACCTTCAATCCCAGCATTCTCTAGATAGAAGCAGGTGGATCTCTGTGTGGTCTCAGAGAGTTCCGAGCAACCCAGAACTACATAGTGAGACCCTCTCTCAAGAAGTCAAAAGCAAACAACCAAACAACAACAACAAAAACTAAAAGGGGCCAGAGAAGTGGCTCTCTGGTGAAAGGCTTCTTCCAGGACAAAAGATCAGAGTTCGATCCCTAGAGCCCACAAGAAAGGAGAGAACTGACTCCCTCGGTTGTCCTCTGAGCTCCACAAGCTTGCACAAGCAAGAGCACATGCACACTCACGATGCTATTAAAACTATGACGTAAAACAAAATAAAAGAAACCCTAATGCAATACAAGCTTTAAATTATAACACTTGGGAAGCAGTACCCAGCAGATCTCTGTAGTTTGAGGCCAGCCTAGTCTACATAGTGAATTCCAGACCAGCCAGAGTGACATAGTGACACCATATCTTAAAAACAAACAATTACCTTCCAAACCCAAAGCAATTATCTTTGTAAATGAAATAAAAAATGTACATAAAATTTATGTACACATATATAAAATACATTATGTAGACACATACATTAAATACATGTTATAGCAGGTACACTTACAAACATTAGTGTTTTCCTACCTTTTAAACATCTGAACAGTGTTGTAAGGTATCTACCAGAGAAGACTGGTCAGACACAGATTTAAGCCAATAGAAAGTCTTTATTAGGGCTGGAAAGATGGCTCCATGGTCAAGAGCACTGGCTGGCTGCTCTTGCAGAGGACCTACGTCCAACTCCCGGCACCCACGTAGCAGTTCATAATTGTCTGTAACTCCAGTTCCAGGGATTATGGTGGCATCCTCACATAGACATACTTATATGCCAAAAAACAATGCACATAAAATAAAGGTAAATTCTAAAAAATTTGAAAAGAAAATCTGTATTAGCTGGTGAGCTTTTCAGTCAAAAACCATATTCTGAGTTAATGTACTTCAGTTAACAAGAACAGTTAGCCAGAAACAACTACAGAAGACAAAAAACAAGGTTAGTACAATTTAGCAATTTTGAGACTTTCTCAGAGCTATGGACTTTGATGGATTAGGTCTTCTTTTTTTTTTTTTTTCATTTTGGCAGGTGGAGCAGTCTACATGCTGAGTTTTATAGCCTGAATAGTATTTCTATCATGGAGTCAGTTGTGCTAAGGTTTGGGGGCTTACTAAGGTCTGGGGCCCTGTTACAAACAGGGGCTGGAGAAATGGCTCAGCAATTAAGAGACTTTGCTACTCAACCATGAGGACCAGAGTTTGGATTTCCAGTATCCGTGAAGAGTGACTCACAAACACTTGTAACTTCATTCATTGTAAGGAATCTTCTGGCTTCCTCAGATATTTGAGCACACATGTATGAATACAATCACAGACACACGCACACACACACA
>NC_022021.1:53449291-53454587 GCF_000317375.1 Microtus ochrogaster
ATAAATAAATAAATATTTAAAAAAATAATACCAAGCTTCATATCACCAAAAATAGTTACTGTCCATTATGTGTTTCCTCCTTTTAAAAACTACTTGCCTGGAGAAAATTTAAGTTCAGGGAATGGGGTGCTGTTACCCACAATTCAGAGTTTGTTTGTTTGTTTTTTTTAACTTTGGTAGATGTACTATTTTATCACTGTAAGCTTACCTCTGGGACAGATGGTTCTTTTGTTTGGGGTAAAGCGCAACTGCACAGCAAATTGAATTTTTTTTCTCGTTCTTGGTGTGGGGAGGGAGACTTCGTAATGCAGCTGAGTGACTCAGGGATAGATGCTTGTCATAGAGCAACTCTGTGATGTAATTTATAGAAAATCCATGTCTCCCTTACTCTTCCCCTTAAAAATAGGACTTGGGCCTCTATTTTGGCCCTCTTCCAGGTTCTTATAGTCCATAATTTCTGCAAGCCCCAGGAACAAATCTACATGAAGCCTGATTTCCCACTCACACACTTTCTGGGTATCAGGACCTTTAATTTCTACCTCCAAACTCATGAGCCTTCTTGGAGGATCTATGAAGGCCTCTGTACGGCATCTGACTTATTGAGAAGACTCCTAGGATTAGGATCAATGTGGAGTGTCCACCAGCGGGCCCCTTGGGACACAGGATGGAGTTAGAGTAGAGATATCTCGCCCTCGGTACCACAAAGTTATGTTGGAGCTCTCAGAGAGGTACAGAAAAACTACTGGAAAGCCTTGTTTAAAGGATGACTCGTTCGGGCCCTGATAGCAGAAATTCTCAAACAATGGAGTCCGAGAGAGTGAGTCCAAGCAGCATTTAATAAACACTATCAGCACCACACTCTAGAAAGCAATTCTTTTGAAATTTTCATTTTCTTTTATTTGACCTAAGAAATCCAGTATAGATTCTTTTTCCCCTCTTGTTCTTGTGGAGATGGAATGTGTAGTTATTTGTCTCACTTCTGTGGCAAAATAGCTGATCAAAACCACTTATGGAGCCGGGCTGCGGTGGCGCACGCCTTTAATCCCAGCACTCTGGAGGCAGAGGCAGGCGGATCTCTGTGAGTTCGAGGCCAGCCTGGTCTACAAGAGCTAGTTCCAGGACAGGAACCAAAAAGCTACGGAGAAACCCTGTCTTGAAAAATCAAAAAAAAAAAAACAAACAAACAAACAAAAAAAACCACTTATGGTATGAAGCGTTTATTTTGACTTACTGTTCACAGCGATACGATCCCTCATGGCAACGAAAGCATGATGGCAGGGGTGGGTACCAGATTGCCATGTTGCATCTGCAGTCAGGAAGTAGCCAGAAAGGAGATGGAGCTGAGTTATAAACCTTAAAGCCTTCTCCCAGTGCCTCGCTTCCTCAGGCAAGGCTCTACCCCCTAAGTTCCAAAAACCTTTCAAAACAGTGCCACCCCCTGGAGGTCAACTGTTCAGAAACATGAGCACATGGAGGAGGGGGGATGGGCATTTCACATTTGAAGAGCTACAGTATGTGTATGCATATGTTTCTTCTTTGATAATTTTTCCTCTGGACTACCAGATGTAGGCCCCCTACCCCCAACAATCACTGCCACAAAAATCATAGTATATATACTTAAAGTTGACATGTTACATTTTTGTTGGGGAAGCTCTTTGGGGAACTTAAATGTGGGTACAGCCCTGACATCATGGTGTTAAGACTGCCATAGGTCATGTGGAACAGGCTGATAGTGGATAGGATGGTATTTGGTATCAATCTCAAGAGGTCACGTGGTGGAAACAGAAAGAAGTCAAATATAAATGGCGTGACTCTATTTAGTCACAAGCAGGAGTTGGGGGTATTTGGGTCACTTTCATGACATCAGGAAAAGGGGAAACGTAACCATAAAATGGTGTTTGATGATAAAGACAAAAAAATATGCAGAGGAAATTGAAGCCTGGGTGCAGTAATAGATTCAGAATGCCGGTATTGCCCAGGAAAAATGAAACAGTTTACTGTTTGAAGGGAAATCAGAACCTGTTGTCCTGGAAAGTCCCCAACATTTTTTAAAAAGTGAGGTATTGTGGAAATTCACAGGGTTATGAGGAATAGAAACACATGTAGTCATTTGCTCAGGAAAGTTAAAGGCTTAGGAAGTGTCGATGTGGGAGATTAAATCTGACCTAGCTTAGTGTTTTCTGCTTTAGTCTTGGAGGATGAACTATGCTTCATAAGTGGCCTGGGCCATTCTTCAAAGGGTGACTGTGATCTCTCAGTCTGTAAAACATATTTATGACCTTAGAACGACATGAAAACAATGAAGCAATAAATCAAAACCTGTACTTAAGTATTCTCTAAAATGTTTTTTAGGGGTCTAGGGTCTTATACATCCCAGACTGACTTTGAACTTGTTATGGAGGGGGGACAACATTGAACTGCTGACCTTCCTCCTTTGTGTTCCAGTCTCAGGGATTACAGACATGCACTAGCATACCTGGTTTTATGCAGTGCTGGAGATCAAACAAGGCTTCATACACGCTAGTCTAACACTTTACCACCCGAGCTACATGCCAACCCTACAATTTAATATAAGGTTATATTTAAGAACAAGTTCAATAACTAAATATGTAATCAACTCACTTTGATAAATTGTTTGCATCCTGGGCTTAAATGGATTTAAATATCCCAATTTAAATATCTAATTTATTAAATTGCTTAAGAGAAAGCTTTTTTTCACTTTTGGAAATCTTTCATTTATTGAATTTGTTTAATATCTTTTTTATAATATTGTTGACAACTTAATGCATGTGTACAATATACTTGATCATACCTCCTCCATTCCCCTGTATCACCCCTGGTTACGCACAGCATGTCCTCCTCCCATTTTCCATGTCCTCTCTAATTTTTTTCTCATAGCCTACTGAGTACAGTTAGTGATGTGTGCTGATGTGTGCTGGAATACTTAGACCTTGTTAGCCTGATCTTGAGCAGGTAACCGTAGCTGTAGTGAGTTCATGCCTGCACGGGGCTCCTCCCATCATCTGGCCCTTGGCATCTTTCTGCCCTCTCTTCTGCGATGCTCCCTTAGTCTTGGCAGGGAGGAGGGTGATAGTGATGCAGATGCCTCATATATGTTGAGCTGAAACAGTCCTTATTCTCATTTTTGACAAGTTGTGGGTCACTGTCACTCCATTAACTGCTGCAGAAACATGCTTCTCTGGCTGAGGCTGGGAGCAACAAGGGTCGAAACTCAAAGCCACCAAGTACAAATCCTAGATCTAGTACTCCTTTCCTGGCGGCTTTGAGTAAGTTACTCAATCTCTCTGTTCATTTTTCCTTCTTGTACTATGTGGATAACAGTACCAGTGTCTTAGAGTGTTGTCATGAGCCTTAAATGAGATAATATAAGCAAAGCACATAAATATTGCTAGCATAAGTTCAGTGCTTAATAAATGCACATTATATTACTATGAGTCTTAAAACAAAAATCTTTAGTCTGCAGTAAATAAAATTATATCTGTTGCATCACTGGACAGAGGTCTTGTTAAGAGGCCAGTGAAGGAGATAAAGAGGCTTCACTTGGTTTGTCTCAGCAGTTACTAAGTGGAAAACTTGAGTTATTTGAACCTTCTATTAACTACACCCTATTAATCTAGAACTTTAAATAAACTTCTCAAGAGAAGCGTGATGTGTGTTCTCTATGGATATTTGCTCATGTCCTGACGGGTTTGCCATTAGCACATCTGCAGAACCTAGAAATGAAAAAGGATCCGAACTTGCAGGTTAGCATGAGGACTGCTGCTGCGTTCACTGGTTGACAGAGCTGGTTGAAGTTTGAAATCACTGTAGTCCATTGTGTGGAGAAACCAAGTATGGAAGCCGATTGTGTTGGTACCAAAGCTGAACTCTATTTTCTCCTAATGAGAGACTTGGGCAACATGCATTCATTGCTCATCCTCTTTCTATACAAGAGGATTAGAGGGAGTGAGCGGAGGCGAACTTGAGCAATAAAAAAACCACATCCCACAGTCTACCCACATCAGAAAACCTTCATGTGATTCCAAATAATAGAACTACATGGGAGGAGGAAGTCAGTGTATTCTGATATTGAGTAGAAATTGCAACATGCTGCATGTGTCATAGTGAACACAGAGCCCAAATTCAGCTGAACAAGAAAGTGAGGGTGTAGTTTCTATAAATTCACAGTTAAGAGACCTGTGGAATTTAGGAATCACCAACTCTGTTGTTAATTGGATGTTGCTTCTTATTTTAAGTTAATATCCCATCTGCTGCTATAAACTAATTGAATTATATGACACCTCACCCCTAGCCAGTCTCTGATGTATTCCTGTTACGTTTCAACAAGACTCATTTGACTTTGCTTTTCATAAAGACTCCCAAGGAATGGATTTGATGACGTCCCTTGTTAGCTTCCATAGCTGTCAGCCCACATCACCAGGAAATCTTTCCTTGCATCTTTTAGGAGCCTCCCTCAAAATTAATGAGTAACTAAATCTTGCTCCTGAGTGGGAAGGGAAGACAATAGATTACGAGTGTGCTGAAGTAAAGGCAATGGAGCCTCAGTTCACCACCTGACATTGGAGTTTCTAGAAGGCCGTGATGCAGTATCTGCAGCTGAATCATATGTGGGAAGGAGATGTGATTGGTCCCTAGCTTCTTCTCTTTGGTTTAGGAAGAATGAAGTTAAACTGAGCCAGAATACTACTGCAAAACAAAGCAAAACCCCAGTTCATTTGTGAAAATTTTTAGGAATTTGGAGATAGTCATGGATACAGGATTTATATTGTAAGCAAGGAGAACTTAAGTCTCCCTCCTCTTATTTTTAAAGGCTATATATCATCTTTCTTTGTATATATTTATATACAATCTCAATGGCAACCTAAAAATTTTAACATATATGATTCAAAATAGAATGGTTTACTAGAAAGTTTGGCATAGAATCAAAGTTGAGGGCTGGTGGAAAATATATGTCTTAGAGATGGCTAGGGTGAATGGGTGATACTACATATCATGACTGTTATAAGAAAATATATGTCTTAGAGATGGCTAGGGTGAACGTGTGATACTACATATCATGACTGTTATAAGAAAATATATGTCTTAGAGATGGCTAGGGTGAACTGGTGGTACTACATATCATGATTGTTATAAGAAAGGAAAATCCAATATATTTCCAGATGAAATCTACAGAAGAAGAAGAAGGGGATGGAAAAAGGAAGAAGGAGGAGGAGGAGGAAGAACAAGAAGAGAAGAAAAAAGGAGAAGGAGAAGGAGAAGAAGAAGAAGAAGAAGA
>NC_022021.1:53454687-53461149 GCF_000317375.1 Microtus ochrogaster
AAGAAGAAGAAGAAGAAAAGAAAGGAGGAGGAGGAGGAGAAAAGAGATTGAAAATCAAGTCCAATTTAGAAGCCAGAAATTGACAGGTTGGGAAGTTGAGCAACATCAGTCCAGGCAGTATTTTAGGTGAAAAAGACAGCCGGGGTCCAAAGATCATCAGCATGTCCCCAACTGAGGCCCCAGATGCAATGTTCTGTGCTCGGAGTATCTGCAAGGATGGAACAGTTGATAGCACAATTGACAGAAAGTGAAATCCAGATAAAGGAGAGCAAGTGACAACACTGTTCCTAGTGTATTTCAGGATTCTGTGGTAGGTGTGAAGAGTTGAATGAGCCGCAGGACAATGTCAATGTCCATTCACTGGGCTTCACTGCTTGATAGATTGTAAGCAGTTTCCTCTGAGATTGAAGCATTCCATCTCTCAGAGAAGCTCCTGAGAAAAGAAAACAAATAAGTCAGAAAGAGCTTCAGGAAGTCCCTAAAACTTAGATCAGGAAAGTGGAAGGACCAGAAATTCCTCAACAACCAAGTGTTAAGTTCTACTGTTGACTTTGCAAGATCTAGAATCACAAGGAGGCAGATCTCTGGAGACAAATTTTCTCAGTGAGATTGACCTGTGAGCATTCCTTTGAGTACATTAACTAAAGTGGGAAGGCCCACACTGAATTTGAGCAGCACCTTCTTCATGACCCCACATATAAGGAGGTCTTTAGCCTGCTTTCCTTGGCATCTCACTCACTCCCAAATTCATCTATTCTGTCTCTATCATTGCTGCTGCCGCCTCTGCCATTCTTCACTGACATCAGAACTCAACTTCTTTGGCCCCCCAGTGTGGACTGAAGACCAGTGTGGCTCTTAAGGAATCCTTCAGGCCTTTGGTACCAGATCGGGACTTCTGAGGCATCCAGCCTCATGGACCAAGCCCTTACTGGTGCTCGGCTACTCCAGTGTGAAAAGAACCACAGATGGACTATCCAGCTTTATCATGTTTGTTGATATAATAAATCCCTTTTTAACAATCCTTTTTAAAATACATATTAATTCTATTAGTTCTGTTCATTGAGAGAATCCTGACAAAATACACAAGGTATTCACGAGTTCTAATGGGTCCATGTATCCTGTGTTGGCTGTTTCATTTACTCCTGATTAAAACCTATCAGCTCTGTTTCCCCTTACCCAGCACCTTACATCCTTAACTATAGTCAGACTAGTAGCTTGGGAGACAGATTTGAGTTAATGTCAACTGTTAACCCCTGCCCACTTTTGTTTTTCAGGAAAACAAAACCAAAGCCAAACATAGTGCTTGTCTTAGGGATTCTATTGCCGTGAAGAGACGCCATGACTACAGCAACTCTTATAAAGAAAACATTTTATTGGGGTAGCTTGCTTACAGTTTTAGAGATTCAGTCCATTATCATCATGGTAGAAAGCATGGCAGCCTGCAGGCAGACATGATGCTGGCTACATCTTGATCAGAAGGCAACAGAAAGTGAACTCAGACACTGGGCAGTATCTTGAGCATAGGAAACCTCAAAGCCCACCCCCACAGTGGCACACTTCCTTCATCAAGGCCACACTTACTTTAAGAAAGCCACACCCTCCAAATAGTGTCAGTCTCTAAGAGTTTATGGGACCAAAATTTGGCTTATCATTCGTAATGTGTTACTTAGTACAAAGGGCCTGAGTTTGTCCCAGGAAAAGAACAAAATATGATGAAACAAATATTATTTTCCCCCAACTTTGGGAATTTAAATAACTTTCTCAAAGTTCCAAGCAGTAAAAATCAAGGATTGAGTCCCAAGTCATTGAGATTCCACTCTCAGGTACGTGAGATTTATGGTAGTGCATTGCAGTCACCGACCAAGGTCTTCTTTTCCTGACAAGATAGTTGGGCTTAGCAATGTATTCAGGTTCCCTTGTAACTTATGCAAATAGCAAAGCTGGCTGCACAATAGCAGAGAGAGGGCCAACGCTGGCACTAATTTTAGGGCAAACCACAGATGTCTTTGATGTTTCCATTGTCCGTGAGAACAGAGCCAGTGATGACAGCTGCTGGCTGGGCCTCATCAAACATGCAGAAGCTGAGGCAGCTTTATCGCAGCGCCTAATTATCACTGGCATGGGGAAATTTGTTTTGCAAAGGAGGTGTCAAATGGCATAAATGCAATGTATAACCAAATGTAATGGATTGCCTCATTTGATTTTTTTCCAAGGCTGTTCAATCATAGAATTCTTTTTTAATGGAAAAGTGATATTAAGTGGTGGCCCAGCTAAACCTAGGTGACTAATTTTGTTTTAGATAATATGGGACATATCAACCACTTTACTACCTAGACCTTCAGCATCTTTTCTTCAAATGTGAAATATACCTTAATTCTTTAATTCCAAAAGGAAATGCTACTATATTGTATTATAATATTCTTATCTAGGGCATGCTTTTATAATGACATAAAGAACATGAAAGTATTATTATATAGTAATGTCTACTGCTGAAAGTTGTTTCATATTTATCATGACAGAAATGCTGGTATAGTTGCTACTTCAGCAACCAGTGACCACAGCTGGATGGGGCTCTGCCATTTCAGCAGCATGTAGCTCATTGTTTTTGACAATGGCTGCCAGCCCTGGGCAGTTGAAACAGTATATGCTGCACAGGTCTCCTTCAAGGAAGAACTTGTTGCCCAGATGTGCGCTGTCGCTCCAGCTGTTTGCCCCATATGGTCTGTCTCAGCTACCATGAGATGCCATGCCTTCGACACATAGTGACAGTCAATGACTGAGACGGGAGAATAGACATGCCAGATGTTTTAGCCATATAGCCTAGTGTGAGAAACAGCTCTCACTCTAGAATTCTCTGCTTCTTCTTCCTTGTACTGATCTCTGAACACCTCACACCTCACATTCCATCTTGGCATTTCTTGGCATCTGCTTCTACAATACCCAACCTTTGACACCCATAAAGCAGGTCACTTTTAAAACAGTTCTACCTTTGTGAAAGGATAGTCTTTTATCTGTCGTTTTGGGGGTAGAATGAATATATATATATATATATATTTATATAAGCCTAACTATTATATATAATTTACTTATTATAGAGATAGACAGATTACATTGATGTTTAATAGTAACGTGTTACATTAAAATGTATCAATTAGTTACATACCAGAAGCAGTTTATTTCTCATTAAAGTATGTTATGAAAACAAAAAGATCACCTCTCCTGTTTTTATTTAATTTTTCTTGGATTTCAAGTCTTTCACGTGCTTGGTTAGACTTACCGCTAGGTAGTTTATATTATTTGTGGCTATTACTAAAGGTTTTGTTTCCATTATTTCTTTTTCAGTGAATTTGTCATCTGTATATAAGAAAGCTTCTCAATTTTGTGAGTTAATTTTGTATCGAGCTACTTTGCTGAAAGTGTTTATCAGCTGTAGAAGTTTCTTAGTGGATTTTTTTATGTATCATGGTACATCATATTGTCTAAAAATGAAGATACATTAACTTCTTCCTTTCCAATTTATATCCCTTGATCTCCTTCAGTTATCTTCTTGATATAGCTAAGACTTCACATACTGTATTTAATAGGTGTGGAGAGAGCGGACAATCTTGTCCCTGATTTTAGTGAAATTTCTTTGCGTTTCTCTTCATTTAAGCTGATGTTCACCATGGGTTTATTGTAAGCTGCCTTTTTTATGTTGAGGTATCTCCCTTGTTTCCCTGATCTCTCCAGGACTTTTTATAATGACGGGATACTGGATTTTATCAAAGGCCTTTCTGCATCTAATGAGATGATCATGTGTTTTCATCTTTCTGTTTGTTTATATTGTGGATTACATTTATTGATTTATATATGTTGAACCATCCCTGCATCTCTGGGATGAGGCCTACTTGATTATGGCAGATGATCTTTTTGATGTGTTTTTTTGATTCAGTTTGCAAGTATCTTATGGAGAATTTTTGTATCTATGTTCGAAAGGAAATTGTTCTGTAATTAATTCTTTCTTTGTTGGATCTTTATGTGGTTTGGGTATTGGGATAACTGTGGCCTCATGAAATGATTTGGGTAATAATCCCTCTTTCTATTTTGTGGAATAATTTCAAGAATATTGTCATTAACTCTTCTTTGAAAATCTGGTATAATTCTTCACTAAAGCCATCTGGTTCTTACCGTTTTTTGGTTGGGAAACTTTTTATGACTGCTTCTATTTCACTAGGGAATATAGGTCTGTTTAAATTGCTTATCTGATCTTGATTTAACCTTGTTAGGTTGTATGCATCAAGAAGAAAATTATCCATTTCTTTTAGATTTTCCAATTCACTGAAATATGGATTTTTTAATTATGTCATTCTGAAACTCTGATTTTGTCAGTGTCTGTAGTTATATCCTCCAGTTCATTTCTAATTTTGTTAATTTTGATATTCTCTCTCTACCTTTTAGTTAACTGGAAAGGGTTTGTCAATCTTACTGATTTTCTCAAAGAACCAACTCTTTTATTGATTCTTTGCATTGCTTTTGTTTGTTTCTATTTTATTGATTTCAGCCCCAAGTTTATTTCTTGACCTTTACTCCTTTTGGGTGTGATTTCTTCTCTTTTGTTTTAGAGTTTCAAGAGTATGGTTCAGTTACTAGTATAATATCTTTCCATTTTCTTTCAAATGTAGGCACTTAGTGCTATAAACTGGCCTCAGAACCACCTTTATTGTGTCCCATAAGTTTGTGTAATGTTGTGTATTCATTTTCATTCAATTCTAGAAAGTCTTCCATTTCTTTCTTGACCCATTTTTCAATCAGTAGTAGTGAGTTGCTAGGTTTTCACAATTTTGTAAACTTTCAGTTGTTTCTGCTGTTACTGATATCCAGCTTTAATCCGTGGTGGTTTGATAGGATGCAGAGAATTTTTTCAATTTCCTTGTATCTGTGGAGACTTTCTTTGTGTCTGAGTAGGCAACTAATTTTGGAAAAGGTTCCTTGAGGTACTGGGACTTTTTTGTTTGGGTGAAGTGTTCTATAAATATCTATAACATCTATTTGGTTTATACTGTCAGTTAGCTCCCAAATTTCTCTGTTTAGTGTTTGTCTGAATGACCTGTCTATTATAGTGAGAGTGGGGTATTGAAGTCTCCCACTATCAGTGTGTGAGGGTCCATGTGCTTTAAGCTTTAAGTGTTTCTTTTACAGTCATGGGTGCCCATGTGTTTGGTGCGTAGATGTCAAGGATTGCAATATACTCATGGTGGATTTTTCCTTTGAGTGTGCAGTGTCTCTTCTGATTAGTTTTTGTTTGAACTCAATTTTTCACATCTTAACATGACTACACCAGCTTGCCTCTTAGGTCTATTTTCTTTGAATACCTTTTTTCATCCTTTCACACCAAGGTGATACCTATCTTTGTTGCTAAAAGTGTGTTCCTGCAGAAGGAAGGGTCCTGTTTTTGCATTCATTCTATTAATTTGTGTCTTTTTATTGGGGAATTGAAACCATTGATGTTGAGAGATATCAAGGAACTTTGTTGAGCAGTGTCTGTTGATTATTGTTTGTTGTTGTTGTTAGGGGTGGTGGTGTTGGTGGTGTGTGTGTGTGTTTCCCTTTTTTTATTTGCTAGTCTGGGGTTATTTATTACCTGTCTTTTTTTGGGTGTATTTAACCTCTTTAGATTGGAGTTTTCCTTATAGTGCTACTGTGGGACAATAGTCTTGTACCCTGTAAAGATTTGTCACTTGTATTGATTTAATAAAAAACTGATTGGCCAGTAGCCAGGCAGGAAGTATAGGTGGGTCGACCAGAATAGGAGAATTCTAGGAAGAGGAAAGGCTGAGTCTGCAGTTATCACCCAGATGCAGAGGAAGCAAAATGAGAATGCCTCACTGATAAAAGGTACCAAGCCATGTGGCTAACACAGACAAGAGTTATGGGTTAATTTAATATGTAAGAGTTAGTTAATAAGAAGCCTGAGCTAATAGACAACCAGTTTATAATTAAAGTAAGCCTCTGTGTGCTTCTTTGGAACTGAACAAGTGAGGGACCAGGCAGGACAGAAACCTTTGTCAATATAACACTTTTGGTAGGGCTGGATTTATAGATAGATTTTGTTTAAATTTGATTTTATCATGGTATATCTTATTTTCTCCATCTATTGTGATAGAAAGTTTTGCTGGGTATGGTAGTCTGACCTGGCATCTGTGGTCTCTTAAAGTCTGTAGCCACATCTGTCCAGGCCCTTCTGGCTATGAGTCTCCATTGAGTAGTCAGGTGTAATTCTGATAGGACTGTCTTTATATATTACTTGGTTGCCTTACAGATTTTAATATTGTGTTTTTGTTCTGTATGTTAATGTTTTGATTATTATGTGCTAAGGGGACTTTCTTTTCTGTTCCAGTCTATTTGGTATTCTGTATACTTCTTGTACCTGGATAGGCATATTCTTCTTCAGGTTAGGAAAATCTTCTTCCACACTTTTGTTGA
>NC_022021.1:53462725-53465455 GCF_000317375.1 Microtus ochrogaster
CAGGCTGGTCTCGAACTCACAGAGGTCTGCCTGCTTCTGCCTCCCGAGTGCTGGGATTAAAGGCGTGCGCCACCACCGCCCGGCTAACTTTTTTTTTTTAATTTAACATTTTCTTTGAGCTATTTGTTTCTTCTATTGTGTTTTTAATGACTGAGATTCTTTCTTCCATCTCTTGTAATCTGTTGAGAGGCTTGCCTCTGGTTCCTGTTAAAATTCCTAAATTTTTCATTTCCAGATTTCCCTCATTTTGAATTTCTTTATTGATTTTATTTTCACTTTCAGGTCTCAAACAGTTTTATTCATTTTCTTATAAATGTTTTCGTACATTTCCTTAAGGGGTTTATTTATTTCCTCATTAAGGACCTCTGTCATATCCATAAAGTCTGCTTTAAGGTCTTTTTCTTCTGCTTCAGCTCTGTGGTATTCAGCCTGCTGTGGTAGGGTTGCGGGGCTCTAATGGAGACATATTATCCTGGCCGTTATTGACTGTGTTTTTATGTGTTCTCTAGGCATCTCGGATTGGGAAGATTGTAATTCTAGGTGCTTGTATCTTGTCTTATCTTTGTTAGGTGGGTGTTTTGTTCCTTGGTTTCTGCTTCCTCTGACTTTAGGAGAGTGTGGTAGCTGTGTGGTGGCTGGCAGGAGATACTTCTGGGGTCATGATAGGCATGGTCCCTGGTGGTTCCATGTAAAACATGTTTTTGGGTGTTGGGAGGTGACATTTAGAAATAAGGATGGGCTGGAGTGTGTGAGGGCGTCCACGGGTGGGAGGGAAAAAGGGTGTTCCTCTGGGATCTGCTCAGTCCCCTGGGAATGGGGCAGAGAGTGAGGAGAGGCCACAACAGAAGGTCTGGTGTAGAGCTGGGGATGAGACTGGGGGATTGGACTTGGAGGAACAGAGGGAGAGGTGAAGATTTGCAGTTAACCTACCTGCTTCCCTTGTCAGAGTGGCCTGTGGGCTCCCAGGGGGTGCCTGCTGGAGTTTGGGGCCGAGATAAGCTAGGAATTGGAAGAAGATTAGAAGGAAAAGATCTCTGAGGGGAAGGGGGGCTACAGCAGGACTGGATTCTAAGGAGAGCAGGAGTTGGGGGGAGTGGTGTGTGTGAATGTGTGCATGTGTACATTCGTGTGCGTGCTCATGTGTGTATGTGTGCGTGTGTACATGTGATATGTGAAGCTCTGCAGTTAGCCTGCCTGCTTCCCTGATCTCATGCCATTACTTTTTAATGAACTAAAATATATATATATGTTCATTTGCCATATAGATGCTATGCAAGAACCTTTTAAAAACTTTAATCAATAGTATGTATCAATACACATATTAATATCTATCGGCTTTTACTTTAAAAAGTTATATATGGTGTGGTGACATGGCTCAGTGGGAAAAGGTATGGCCCTCAAGATGTCTGACATGAATTCGATCCCTGAGACCCACATGGTGGAAGGAGCAACTGGACTCTCACAAGTTGTATCCTCTGACCTCTGACCTCTGCACTTGTGCTGTAGTATACTCGCACTCCCCCACAAAATAAGTAAAACTTTAAAAAAAGTAAAAGTAAAACCCCTCAAAAATTATGAGGATATTTATTTTTTAAAGTTATATATTACATAAAATTATATAAATACAATATAATATAATCAACATCATAATATTATATAACAATCATATTATATATGATATAATATTATACATAACATTATGTAATATATAATAAATTTATATGCAATTATATAGAACATTTATCATACTTAATATTATAATATAGCATAATATATAATATAATATTTATGTATGTTATAATATATAATTCCATGTAGTTATACAATCATGTAATAACATATAATAGTATAATATTGTATGCAACTTATAATAATATTTTATGTAATTATTATAACATTGATATTAATTATAATTTTTATATTATATAAAATCAGTTTTATATGGTTTTATGATATGTAGTATTTGTTATGTGTAATATATAATTATATAAACTATGCAACATAAAATGTATAATGTACTCTATCACTATTTTAGATATAAATTTCTATAACTACATAAATTATAGGTTCTATAAAAGTAATGATATTTAAATTATAGATAGTATAACATTTTATATGTAATTAAAGTATTTAATGCAATTTGTAAGAGGGAAAGCCAATGGTGTTGCTGGTGGGGACTTTTGAGTAAGAAGAATGTTTGTTCTCCGTGGAGACCTGACAGAGTTTCCACCTCTGCAAACTGATTGTCAACATATGGGTAAATAACAATCTGCTGAGTTTGAAAAATTAGTTATAATCCATTTCACATAATGCATGCAAAGCACAGCAGGCGGCGGCTCATAATGGAAGGATTAGTTTGGGGCCTTAGGGTAGTTTTTAAAATTCACAGGCTGATAGAATGTGACGCCCCATATGGATCCTGCTTATTCTCATCAGGAAGTTTCCAGTCCTCCCTTCCCTCCTACAGAACCCTGTGTGTTCCTATTACTGGAGAGACCACTTCCACCATCCATCAGGGCAACAGCTGGAGATATCTCCTGGTGATAGGTAGGCGGGAGGCTGAAAGTGCCTTTTAGGAATGTGAATAGATTTGTAAAAACCTCTTAGGTCATTTCTAACTCTTTTGCTTTCTAAGCCACAGTGCAGCTTTTCCTTCCTAGGCCTATGACTGGCATTTTGCTAAAATCCCCCTGTACGCGCTGCTCCTTGCAGATTTTTTTTTTTTTTTTG
>NC_022021.1:53465555-53469506 GCF_000317375.1 Microtus ochrogaster
CCGCCTGCCTCTGCCTCCCGAGTGCTGGGATTAAAGGCGTGCGCCACCATCGCCCGGCTCTCCTTGCAGATTTTAATGGCTTGCCAGCACGGAATAAGAGACTGCCCGCATGACCATCATCATTTCTCTTTCTCCCCTGTTTTTTGTCTCTTTGCTCCCACCTGTCTGCTTCAATTTGAACCATTCCCTCCTCTCCAGTCTGCTTGTCCTTGTAGGGGTCTTTTTGACATTCCTAAGTGGGACCTTTCAGCCTCCAACTCCGCCGCTCTAATCCTGGCTTGCGAAGGAAGAGAGCCGCAACTCTGGCTGCCCCTACGTACAGTGTCTGCTCCTGAGCTGGGGTGTGGGCGTTTTTGTTTTTGTGAGCTATTCTCCTGAGTATGAAATGCCTGAACAAAGAGATGATTTAGCAGGCTGGAATCACACACTGAGCTCTTAGCAACATGCTCCTACTAGCAACCAGAGATTAGAAACATTTCCCTGCCAAGTGGCTTTGAGTCAGGTGGAAATGAGAGAGCAGTGGGTCTCGGTTCACTTTGCTGGGAACGACAGGCTTCATACCTTCCAGGATGTGTCCCTTGCATGCCATCAAGGATAGCTACGCATGCAGCCTGACATAAAGTCACACACTTACTTCAAATGTGAGAAATCTCTTTTGGCATTCATGTTGATGAAGTCCTCGGTTATGAAAACTTTGTAGGTGACAATGTCATGTTGCGGTGTCCAAAGGTTGGACACACCTGCTTTAGAGTACTGTGTCATGTCAATCCCTTCAGGAGGCAAAGCAAACAAGTCTCTAGGTACTTACAAGGCTTTACGTTATTGTTAATGCTAGCGTTGGAGTTTGCAAGTAGAGCTTGTTAATCACCTCCTCCATAGCTTTATAAAACAAAACTAAAACAAACTTTAAGGAATCAGAAAGAGCTGAGAGTGGTGGCTAATGTCTGTAATCCCAGAATGCGGGAAAACAAGGCAATGTGACTGCTAAGGTTTGGGGCAATCTTGAGTCATATGATGAGTTCAAGGGAGCCTGGACTACATAGCAAGAAACTGTCTTGTTAGAAAAAGTAACTGGGGGGAGGGGGCAGATACCTATAGTGATAGCCAAGTCGGAAGTGCATTAGACATATGTTTGAAAAGAATAATGGATTGACTGACATTTAACTTACTTTGATTTCCGCTAGAAGTTCAGTAATGTTAGAAGTGAGCGATTGAAAGAAATGATAAACATTTCTGCTGGGGGATGAGGAGTGGAGGAGGAGGTCAGACCAGGAATGACATCCCTTGGAGAAAATTTACAAACTAGGCCAAAAGCGCACGTGGACTGTGTGACTTCATTTAGCTGGAAAAGGAATTCGGAGCAACTCAAGTGCTCTCCGCTGTCTTCTTTCAAGAGAAATTAGCTCTTTTCTGGGAATGGTACAGCACCGAAAGCTGATTTATCTACACTCGTCTTGTAATATTATCTCTTTGAGACATCTTTTTTATGTGTTATGACAATTATCTTTTTATGTCTCTCTCTTACCTTGGATGTCCACTCATTCTAGATTGCCTGGGACAGTTCTTGTTTTCATGCCTGTTGGGATGGTTTAACCAGGCAGAGTTCACATTTTGACTCTTAGAAATGCCTGGGTTTGAATGATAAGTGACAAGGTTGCTCTAGTCTTAATCCAGTGGAAGTGAAAAAAAACACTTGTGTTAGTCAGGATGCCGAGCGAGGGCTCAGCCTACTGGAAATCTAAAGCGTCTCTAAGGAAGGATGTTTTTGCAGATGTGTGAGTTCAGTCAAGGGCATCAAAACCGATGTTAAGATATGAAGCCTGAGAAGGGGAAAGAAGGAAGAAATTAGGGGAGCCCAGTAGAGAGGTGAAGCCATAGTTGAGGGGGCTCTAGAGATGCCATGGCCTTGGGAGGTCTCGATTACTGCGAACTGACCATGTTACCAATCACTCTCTCCCTACCTGTTTACCTCCTGTTTTGCTTACTATTTGATAAACCAAAGTGTATATCAGAGGGCAACAGCGTCCTGGCAATGGGGTTGGGAGGTAATGATGACCTGGGAGCTTGGCTATGTGTGCTATATGGCTATACATGCAAAACACCACGGGATAGGAATAAAGCCAGGCATGGAAGCAACTGAAGGATCACCCTCACGATTCATAAGAAAGTGAATCTGAAGACTGAACATAGATAGCAGCTGAACACATGTTAGAGCGATTGCTTAATGGTACACAGTTGGGGTCAGGTTAGTGGAGCAGATTCAAGTGCTAAAGGAGTTTGGAAGCAAACAGGCTGCTATGGGCTGGGGCAATGTGAAGGATTGCAGAAGAGGAGAGGTTTAGCACGGCGTTGAAAACGGTGCATCTTCTGCGGGTAAGGAGATGTTGGGCTTTTTGAAAAACAGCCATGAATGAGAACACAGGTGCCTGCCAAGAATCCTGGTTTTTGCTTAGCTTGGTTTTTGCTTTTTAATATTTATTTATTTTAATTTTATGTGTTTTTGCATGCGTGTCTGTCTGTGTACCATATGAGTGCAATGCCCACGGGGACTAGAAGAGGGTGTTGGATCCTGGAGTTAGAGACAGTTGTGAGCTTCTGTGTGTGTGTGGTGTGTGTGCTGGGAACCAAACCTGGTCCTCTGCAAGAGCAACAAGTGCTCTTAATTGGGACACAAGCTATAAACTTCAATGTGAGGTTTTAGAGATTTATTTTGGGATGTGGGTAATGTGGTTGTGTGATTTTCAGGTGTGTACTTTGTAGATGATGGCTTTGTGTAGCCATGTCAAAAGGTTAGACAACCCGAAAGGAAGTGACACTGGGGCTCTAAGAGACCCGGGTTGTCAGCAACCATCCACTCATTCCTCCAGTAGCTGCTTGTTGAGAACACTGTCCTGAGAGTCATTGATGCCCATAAAAGATGACGTGGTCCCTTACCTTGAGGCAAAGAATGCGAAAGGCAGCCAGGAAGCGAACAATTATTTTGCCAGGTGAAGACTGGGGTGTGCAAGCTGAGGCGCAAGCCCACCAGCTCTCGTCTGTACAAGACTCAGGCAGAGAGTAGGGTCACGGGGAATTTTTGTGGAGGTGGCAACAAACCCTGGGTCCCAAAGGAAGGATAGGAGTGTCGTAATCGCGTTTTTGTTCATTTGTGTCTCTCATGCTGCATTCTAAAGAAAGGAGCAAGAGGTGGTTGACTTAAACTCAGAGCAGAATAAAGAGAAAATTAGATAAAGCTTGGGGGTGGGGAGAGTCCCATATAAATATGTATATGTGTATGTATATGTATGAATGCATATGCACACGTTCTCGACATCTTTTGATTTCATAGCAGCCTTGTGAGGTTGCAATTTCGTTCCCATTTTATCCAGAAGGAAGCTGAGGTCTTGGGAATAAAGTCCTTTGTCCAGAGCCCACAATCCTAAAGGTAGAGCGGAACAGTTCCACGCTGGTTTCACTCCAGTCTGTTGTTTTTCCCAGCATGCTCTGGTACAAGAGATGCACTGTAGCTTAGGCCGAAGGTATCGATTTTGGACTCTTGAAGGTGCTTCATGGCCAAAGGTGTTTTCCAGGGCTCTACGAGATAGTAGTACATTTGAAACAACTGAAGGATCAGGCAAGTGACTGGAAAGGCGTCTGGGGGCAGAAGAAATTATGTCCAAGGGGAGAGGTTGTATGAGAGAGCAGAGTTTTGGGAGGGTGGGAATTAGCTGTGTGTGACTGACAGTTCTGAGAGGAACGGTGAGGAGCGGGGCTGGAAGCCACAAGCAAGAGACAAATTGGAAGCTTCACATGTTCCTTCATTTGTGGGTTGCTGAGGGATCAGGAAGGAGTTTAAGCAGAGCGTGACACAGCAGCTGAGAATTTCAGGAACCTTGTTAGGAGAGCAGTGTGAGGAAGGCAGCCAGGACAAGACCCGAGTTAAGAGACCAGTAAGGGGCTAGCTGCAGCCCC
>NC_022021.1:53469606-53489108 GCF_000317375.1 Microtus ochrogaster
TGTGTGTGAAGTGAGAGGGAAGGGTTCACGCTGGGAGCTGTGGTGGAAAAAACATTAGATGGAGCTGGCCCCCTGCATTAGGGGGGTAAAATGACAAATATTTAGACAGGTAGGTAAGAGATATCATTCACGAGATGGGGGGCACTGGCAAGACACCAGTTTGTGGATTAGGGGCAGTAAGTTCTTTGGAGACTGATCACCATGGACAAAGAAATCTAGCTTAGCTATTTTACCTTACTGTCTTGCTTAGCTTGTTGTGGCCTTAGGAGAGGACACTGTGATCTCAGAGAGAATGATACTTGTCAGGAAGAGTTCGATGTGATTTTAAATTTAGCAAAGTTTATTGTTTCCATTGTAAGGTGACATATCAGCATAAAATTAAATATGGTACAGACAATCCCCACTTTGAAATAGTTCCCTAAATAATCTTACAATGATATGTAACATTTTGGTGTATATACTTTCAGTTTTTTGTTTGCTTATACACACACATACATACATATTCCCTAATAAGATGGGTAATATATCACTTCTTGGTCTTTTTTCTTAATATTTATTTATTTATTATGTATACAGCATTCCTTCCATGTATGTCTGCAGGCCAGAAGAGGGCACCAGACTCCATTACAGATGGTTGTGAGCCACCATATGGTTGCTGGGAATTGAACTCAAGACCTTTGGAAGACGAGGCAATGCTCTTAACCTCTGAGCCATCTCTCCAGCCCCACTTCTTGGTCTTTTGGCTAAGATCAAGTGTAATAAGTCAGGTAACATTTTTATAATTAAATATATTCTATACATCTTCTAAAATTAATAATAAGGTTAGTTTGGGCATTGATGACTTCTATTTATAAATACAGCATATTCTTTTGAACTGTGTTCCTGCTGTAGAATAGTTAAGTTCCAGTTTTTTGTCTATTTGTTTTGTTTTTCAAGACAGGCTTTCTCTGTATAGCCATAGCTATTCTGGAACTCAATCTATAGACTAGACTGGCCTTGAACTCACAGAGATCCACCTGCCTCTGCTTCCTGAGTGCTGGGATTAAAGGCGTGCTCCACTACCTCCTGGCTTGTTTTCAATTTTTAAAAAATTCTTTTATATAAAATTTATTTTATTCCCACAGATGGGTGTGTGTCTGTATATCTGTTACATGTGTGCATGCATCAGTGGGGGCGGAAGAGGGCATCAGATTCTCTTGGAGCTGGAGTTACAGGGTGTTGTGAGCCACCTAACGTGGGTACTAAGAACTGGAATCAGGTGTTCTGGAAGGCCGTAACAAGCACCCCTAACAGCCAAGCCTCCCCTCTAACCCACTTTTAACTGTCATAATTGACACTGAAATAAAGTAATTACAATTTAAATTTCCTAATTAACTTTGAATTTTTCATGATACAGTTTGAATTTAAGACAAGTTTGGGTATGTTTTATTATTAAAATGTGATTATGCAAAAAAAGAGCTGTTCATAAAGTTACCTGGAAGAAATGTATGGTGTTTTCTTTAATTTGAAGGTATAAGGACAAACTTGTATACATTGGAGGGAAATAATTCTGAAGAAAATTAACATGGCTGCTACAGAGGAAGTATGGAAACTATTGTGAGCTGAGCCACTCTGTTTTCACCAAGGACAGGGACTACCTTTCTTCGCGGGATTCCTTTGCTTTACTGACTTTTCAGTGTCTCCCAAGGGAGCATAAACATGCTGTCAGCTCTGCAGAATGATTTAGGGATTGATCAGCCTTGCAGATAAGTGTGGTTAAATCCACCTCCTGTTATACCGTGTGCAGTGATCTTGCTCACATCTTTTAAATTCTTTTCTTGATTTAGAAACACCGCTGGGGGAGAGAAAGTGTATTATAGACTAACTTCTTTGGACTGACCATTGCCCTCTTCTTCCTAACTCTACAGACCATACTCTGTGCTGGTGTCTGCCCTGTCTGTCCTTGCCCGGCTTCCAAGAGTCAAACAGCAAAACTCCTTCCTCAACAAAGATGCTGTACATGTCTGCTTTAGAAACAAGATGTTTATATTCACCTTAATGTGTATGAGTGTTTTGCCTACATGTATGACTGTGCACCATGTGAATGCCTGTGGGGGTCAGAAGAGGGCATTGGGACCCTTACAACTAGAGTTAGGAATGGTTGTGAGCCACCAGACAGATGCTAGGAATCAAGTCCCAGTCCTCTGAAAAAGAGGCCAGTGTCCTTAACTGCTGAGCCACCTCTCTAGCCTCCCACACATTTCTTGGAAGATTTTTAGCTTGTCTGGATAGTTAGGTTTTGATAGCAGTAGGAAAGGGATCTAGGAGGTCAGTGCTGAAGGGTCATTTTCAGCACACAGTAGGACATATAGATTGTGCCCGTGTTTAGGCAAACACCAATGCCTATGAAATCTAAGACATTTTGGTTGGATGTACATATATTTTACCAGTCTCGATACTTTTATTGCAAGTATTTTCTCTTTAAAACAGAACAAATAGAAAGTGTACTCTAACCTCACATATAATTTTAGAGGGTGGTATAACTAGGTACAACATAAAGGAGAAAGTAGGGAAAATGGTTTGCAATAAATGTGTGTTGGGTCAAACACTTATATTTATGCTTAGCATCACAGTGAATGTGACAGCTACAAAGGCAGACTATTATCACAAAAGAACGTTGTATTAATGACTCAAATCTTACAACTGAACTTTGAAAATATTATTTCCACTCTGAGTTACGAGTGAGACAACATCCAGTTTTCTGCTCATTTATGTGGTAGGTGCATTCCTAGAAAACGTTGTGTTTTCAAAGCCCTCCGAAAGGACTTTGGAGCTGGGCGGTGACGGTGCACACCTTTAATCCTAGCACCTGGGAGGCAGAGGTAGGCAGATCTCTGAGTTTGAGACCAGCCTGCTCAACAGAGTGAGTTCCCAGATTGCCAGGGATACATAGAGAAACCCTGTCTCAAAAACAAACAAACACCATCACAAAACAAAAAAAAAATACTTTGAGTTTTGTATGTAAATTAAAAGTAGGCTGTAGGTTCAGGTTATTATAAAACATGTTCTTCACCTACACGAATAACATTCTGAACTTGTCTCTAACCTAAGACAGCTCTTTGTTTGCAGGTTTAAGCTGAATATTATTGGGCATCTCTAGTCTCCTGACTCATTTATTGTTAAAGCCAAAACTACCTACACAATTTTTACTAGTGGTCAGGGTCAGCTGTTTCTCCTTTCCTGGCCTCATTTTTAAAAAACTGAAAACAAGAGAGCATAAACATTTGTAAAAGAAGAATTATATTTGGAGCAAAACAATAGCACAGATTATAGGGGAATGCACTGTCAAGATCTACATCGTACCGTATGAGAGAGAGTACTCAGGGGCCCAGGCTCTCTTTGTATGCAGTCTAAGGAAGGAGGGTTTACCTACGGGAAGGAAGAGCTGCTTAAATAAGTGCCCAGTTTGGGTGGTTTCTCTGTTTGATTAACGGATTAGGTCATACATTCACTTTTCCTACTGCGCATATCCTTTTCTACAATGCATCTGATTTTAATTATATGCAGGCCCAATTAGGCGTAGGCATACAATAATAAACAGGGATCTCCTTGAAAGATTAATAAAGCACACAATTTGGCCTTACCATGCATGCACTCAAAACCAGTTCAAACCAGACTGGCCCTTCTGTTCTTCATACCCAGGCAAGAAACCTTTGTTAATAGAAGCTGACTACATTTGCTTGATACTTAGGGGTGGGAAAAGCTATACTATTGCTCAACTGTGAGCTTCTGTAACTGATGCAGGCAGGAGGCCCGGGGGTTCTGAAGTGGCTAGTGACATTGTTCTGAGAGGAGTACCTGCACAGTCCATACAGGGGAAGGAGGGCGTCTGCCAAGTGCACTGTTAAAAAAGCAGAGGTAATGTATAAGCCAAATCAAATGGGGTCCCAAGCTAAACTATCTCCTATGTTTGCCTGCCTCGAAGTTACAAAATGTCCCCTAGGAGGGTCTTTATCGTCGTCTCAATTACAGTTCTCAGTTAGCAGACACTGATTTTTTTAAAAAAAATAATACATATATGTTTATTATAGCTTCTCAGTTGAGTAATATTTGAGTAGAGTTACTTGAGTTTTTTATTATAGAACTTTTTTTATGTCTTATTTCACCTTCCACCTGTTTCCTAATTTACATTTAAAAACGCTCCTGAAGTTTTATTTAATTGCTGGTTTGTGTCTTTATCTCATTTAAATATATGCTGTTTCATTAACAAGTTTACAACATGCTTTATATTAGTTAATTAAATTTGTTCTTTCATCACTTCTTATACATATATAATATGTTCCAATTGTCCTCACCCCTCCCCTATCTGCCTCCTACTCCTATCAACTCCCAGGTCTTTTTTCCCCACACTCATGTCTTCATGTTTTGTTTTGTGACCCACTGAATTTAACCAGGCCCATCTACATGGCCATGAATTCGCAGCTATCGGTTGGAGTCTGGTGGGTTCACCAATGGGCATGCAACAGAAGAAATGACTCCCTGATGCCCAGAGTCTATCAGTAGCTAATAGTTCAGCAGAAAGGGTAAGGTCTCATAAGCCCTCCCCTCACCCATGACTGACTGTTGGCAGGGCCAGTCTTATGCAGCCCAGGGCAGGTGACTTTAGCTGATATAAGTTGAGCTCGTGATTGCAAAGGCTATCCCAGCCCTTCTTCCTATCTTCCAACTTTTCTGAGCTATTCCCTCAGCTTTAGAGGGGGTCCTATAAATGCCATATTTAGAGCTGAACTCTTTCATTCTTAGCATCTTGAGCAGCCTTAAGTCTCTGATTTTTGTTGATTTAGCAGATTTTGTCTCTGAGGTTGAGAGTGATCTCTTGACTTTTAAAGATATTTCTAAAATTGTACTGTTAAGTATTTACATAATAAAGTTTCCAATTCTAACTATTTTTAAGTGTACATTTGAGCGGCATTAGACATTCATATTGTTGTGGACTGGTACCGGCATCCGTGTCCAGAACTCTTTCATCTTTGAAATCATATAGTCTGTTTTCTTTGGGGTTTTGCTAGGTCTTCTCAGTGGCAGCTGTCTTGGGTATTGACTTGTCTCTTGACTCTAATTAGTTCACGTTTGTGGCTTAATTTTTCTCATTTTTTGATCAAGCTGGCTCTGATGTCTGTCTGTGCTGGCGGTTACTCTCTCCCTAGCCATGTGCTCCCCGTAACTACCGCTGCAGCAGGCCTGACCTGCCTTGGCTTTGCCTCTGTGGTTGGGTTGAGTGACTCATTGCCATTCATCTTTCTGGAAAATTCATTTTTTCCTGAATACATCTCTTCACATTCATATCGGCTCCCGTTTCTGCTTTACCTGTTTTCCTCTGCCCATCTGAAATCCTCCGTTCTCAGGCTGCATATTGGCTAGAGGAGGCAACTTGGCAAGGCATCGAGGGCCTTGTATGAGGCCATAGTATGAGGGAATGTTGAGAATAGTTCTCTCCTATACTGCGTGACAGAATGTGTGAGCTGTCGCTGCTTTGGGTTCCATTGCCTCGTTTACACGCGAGAGAGCTGGAGGAGACAATCATCAGCCTAAAAACATACAAACTTGTGGGAACAGGAGGAAGTCCTGAATGAATGTGTTGTGTAGACATGAGCACGATTATGTCAAGGATCCATGACAACAGCCAGGCCTTCCCCTAGTCTGAGTATGGATGCTGACAAAATCTGCAGAAAGTATCACCCATCACCCACAGGTTCCCCTCCGGGATGGCTGCACACAAGACTGTCCCCTACAGAAAGCCTCTCCTCAGGGCTGTCAACCAGCATCATTCAGCTGTATTTAATAGAAGAGCTAAGTGTCTGGGCTGCTGGGACATTTCCACCAGAGCGCACCACACCCTCGATCCCAGTTCTTCTGTTGTTCCTTTATTACTTGTTACCCCAGTCAAGTTGATCCCAAAGCCACGTGGGTCAGGGGACACATTTGTGGAATGTGGATGGGGCTCAGCTTGTAGAGCATGCAGGAAGCCTTACCACCTATCCCCAGCACCCAGCATTGCATTAAACTAGGTGTGGGCCCAAAGGGGTGGCTGAGTGGTTAAAACACTTGCTGCACAAACTTGATGACCTGGGCTTGATCCCTAGATCCCAAGGTGGAAGGAGAGAACAGACTCCTAAAAATTGTCCTCTGACCCCCACAAATGTGTCAAGGCACACATGCGCCCATGCTCACACATATCATCATCACACACGATAATTATAAATACAATAAAAATAACAAAAAAGCAAAACAAAACTGATCATGGTGGTCCAGAGCTGGAGTCCCAGCACTTGGGAAGTGGAGGCAGGGGGATCAGAAATTCAAGGTCATTCATAGCTATGTAAAGACTAGCAGGCCAGCCTGCACTCCATGAGACCCTTTCTCAACAACAGCAAACAAGCCTCCTGCCAAGTCTGTAAATTAATTTTTATAAGAGAGAGCATCTATTTGTAGAACTTCGCAAAGTGTCCAATGTAAGTGAAAAATCACAAAAGTATAAGGTATTTCTACAAAGCTATTATTGCAGTACAGATGCTTCTTATATAAATATACACCATTAATTGGTATTCTGACGCTATGAGGCTGGTTAACATAACTTCAAGCACAGGATGGTTTGCTTACTCAGTAGAGATACGGTGTTCCATGGTGTTTGCTGAATGGATGTTGTCAAAAATTTATGCGAACACGCAATTCTCAAGTATTCAGGGCAGAGCAACTCTCAGAAAGTAGACTATGATTTGGAAGGCCATCCTGAAGTCCTAGGCATCTGCTGAGGTATGGAGTAGATTTATTATGGCTGCGGTGAGAATATAAGTTCGCTTTATAGTCCGTCAGGGACATTCTCTGCAAAAGTCAGCCTGACAGTGAAACTTGCTTATGAAAAGAGAGACAGCACCCAAAGGAGCTGCAATAGGAACCCTGAGGAGTCAGATATTATCAGATATAAGATGCTCCCCTGTCAAATGTGTCAGGCTAGGGGTCAGAGGTCATGGGTGAGCCAGTGCTGTGCTAAGCCATTTCAGAGTCAGCATGAAAGGCAGAAGGTGTGCTGTGTACTGGATAATGCATAATGGTTTTATGTATTTAAGAATGGCTACTGACTTTAATATCATTAAATTTGATTCTATTAAAGCCATGTAAGCAAATTCTTAATTAATTGTATTTGGGGTACGAATTAAATATTTAAACTAGACATGATGCAAGTTTTAGCATGCCTAATCTAAAATTCTTAAGTATTTTTACTTTGATTCAGAAAAGAAAAATCCTAAGTGCTTAAGTTTTTAACATACAGCTCTTATAATAACTATACATTTTTAAAAACCTGTAAAGAGATGTATGTAGGGCGGATGCTCTTTACTTTTCTAACCCGAGGTTCTACCAAGGTTTGGCATGGCACCAGCAGATCTTGACTTTATTTAAAACATTGCTATTCTACACTAAGACAAAAGTCCCCATGGTGGTGGCACCTCTGCTAGATTGTCATAAGCCCTGTGACAACCCTGCCACATTCACCCTGTGAGTGAAGCAGATATTACACCAACAATGAAGCATTTATAAACGAGAGGAAAAACAAAACAAAACAAAGATTTCACAGTGCCCACCTTCCCCACCTCTGGCTCTGCTTGTCCGCCATTGCGTATCCAACTGGGTTTCCCCCAGGATTTGCTTGCAGCTTTTGAAGAGACCCTAGCCAGCCTGGGCCTGGCAAGCATGGCTCTGGCAGGCCTTGTCCTTCTCCCCTTGTTCCCTCCCTCCTTCTCCCTCATCCTCTGTCTCCTGTCTTTGTCTCTTATTCTCTCCCCTTTCGTTCCCCTGGGGCAAATAAATCTCCTCTGGACTGAGAACTTGGTCTTGGGGTCCTGAGCTGATACCTGGTCCCCACAGCTTTTACTCTAGTCCCAAGCAAAGATCAGCTGATGTGCTGAGACTTGTGGAGAGGATACTGATACTCCAGGCGGAGGAAGAACTTAGACTCCAGTCGTGGGCCTGAAGGACACGTGATCAACCGTGAGACGAGCATTAGTATTTAAAATCCCAGGCAACAGCTGGAAAAGCTTTCTAACTTCAGTTCCCTTCTGATCGATTTCCTGACCTGTTTTTTAAAAAGTGTTTTTTTTTCTCTCCCTTCTCCTCTTCCTCCTTCATGTATGTATGGTGTGTGTATGCATGTGTGTACAGGCACACACATGCCACAGCGAATGGATAGAGAAGGTCTATGGACAATTTTGAGTATTGGTCCTTACCTTCCATCTTGGCTGAAACCGGGTCTCTTGTTTACTGCTGTCTATCAGTTCAGCTGGTCCCCAAATGTCTGGGGGGTCTCATATTCCCACCCCTCACCTTGCCGTAAGATCTCCGGGCTTATAGATGTGTGCCTGGGCCTTCAGCTTTAAAATGTTCTCTCCACTGATCCATCTCCCCAGCTCCTGGCCTTGTTTTTAAAAACAGAACCCATGGGCTGAGAGATGGCTCAGCCATTAAGACTAGGCTCAAGACCAAAAATTACTGCAGTGGCCCAACTGCTTTTCGAGAAAAGATAGAATTAGCATTCAGCAGAAGAATGAGTTCTTGTTTGGAAGTGCCGCTTTCTGCTTCAGAGACTTCAGAGCCATGGCTAATTCCTGCCATCCTCAGAGTGAGAGCTCAGACGACCTGGCACCTCTTCTTTTTTGGAGAAAATGTCAGCAGCTATTGTCTAAATGTAGGTCACACACTGATGCTTAGCACCAACTCCTAACGCTTTGGGTCATACAAATAGATGTCACTTTTGCACGGTTTCCCTAAAGTCAGTAGGAAAGTGTCATGGTGTTGAGGTGAGCATGTGGCTCAACTAGCAAAGACACAAGGCCTACGGCAAATATTTCCATTCAGTGACCCGGTGAGACTTGCTGGGGTGCCTCGGTGTTTTGTGCCACCCACGCCCCATTCACTATAGTCTGGGATTCCAAATCCTTTTATGTCTTACTTTACCCGTAGCCTGCTTTGATCAAAAATAGCATTTTCCCCTTCTGAACAATGCAGGCGACTTCCTCTTTTGTCCTGCCCTCCATAGCTGACACTACTCTGTATGTACAAATTAACAACCACCCTGAGGATATGTTTTGTGTTCTGTTAGCAGATTTTGGTGGGACCCTTTCAACAAACGGCTGGTGTAAGCCAGTCTTCACTCCTTTTCAAACAAACAAACAAACAAACAAACAAACAACAGATCCTACCTAAAGGTTATTTGCGCAAATGGTACAGGACACCAGCGCTTTGCAAACAGCACATAGAAAGCGTATGTGTAGGAGTCACTGGTCCATCTGTGTCACATGGACAGAGAGAGGCCTTTGCTGTAATAGGAGTCTGAGCTGGAGCTACAGATTTGGCCTTGGTTTGAGCCATTGGCAAAGCTTGTGACCCTTGGCCGTCTAGCAACATCTGATCCACAAGCTTGGTGTGGGCAAAAGCAAGTCAGTGGAACTTGTGGTTGGGATCCTTTGGCAACTTGGGTTGAACTTCCTTAGGCTTCTTGAGGGCCTTGATGGCCTCAGCCTATGTGTCTGTTGCCTTCACACTGTTTACCTGAATTTTCAGCCCCTCTTGGGCTTCCAGGAAAAAAATGCATGTTCCTGGGGGACTTGGGGTTGACTCTCGAGAGAGAGAGACTCATGTATTTGTGACCAAGGTTTCTTGTGACATTTCTATGCCACTTTCAGGACTGGTGTGTAGTGCAGTTGTTGGACTTGGCTATGTCTCCATGGCAACCCTAAGCTCCCCAGTGCCTGGGACAGAAAAGAAAGTAAGAGCCCTTCACTCTCTTAAACCCGTGGAAACACCTTTAAGGCCAAAGGCTACATCCACTCTATTCTCCTAGAGACTGAGAGACCTCACAGGGTCATTGGCAGTGTTTGTTTTCCTAGGAATAATGCATTAGTTAAAGATTATATTCTTTGATTGGGGCATTTGGTCAAATACTAAACAATAGGATTTGAGAGCAGACATGGCAATATGGGGTTTTAATAAAATAATAAAAATGATAAAAATCTGCCCCCTCCCTTCTATAAAATTAGCTTACTGTGCTGTTACTTTAGTTCTGGGATTCTAATGGCTGATAAATGTACTCAGACACTACACAGAATGTAACTCCACTGTGGTGTAGATTTGTTCTGAAATGAATATATTGGTGATAATGGGCATTAAGCATTTAATTAAGAACAATTTTGCTTTTTTTTAACTTAGAAAAGCATTTCTGTAGCATTTTAGAAGGCTTGGATTTCTTTAAAACATCTGTCTGGGGAAATTTGGGCTAATTTCTCTTTTATTTCTTTCTTGTAAAAAAATCCCATTAGTAAGCAAGTGCATTCAAAACTGTTCCATTGATCTTATAACTGTGTTTTATAAAAATATTCTGGAGTGTTTCCCTTTTGTTTCCCAGGCTGAATGCAGCTGTGTGTGTGTCATTGGCACACCAGCATGCGGAGGCCTGGGAAATTAGGGAGTGCCGTGCCTGTAGAGGGATCCCTGGGCAGTGTTTCCAGAAGCACAGGAGACCAGGGGCAAGGGTCTGGCTTTGTCTGCTTTGCTCTGATCTTGTGCCTGAGGCACATTATGAGAAGTACAGACAGCTAGAAGCCCTCATAAAATGGTAGCAGAAGTTAGCAGTCATAAAATGTTCATTTAATGACAAAAATCACAGTTGGCCACTGTTTTTAAAAGGCTGTGGTAATAATCCCTATAAAAAGTAAAGCTACCCACTCCAAGTTTCACTCTGCTTTGTCTTTATATTGAGGACTGATGTGAGATTTCCCCCTCTGTATGCTGTGATTACCATTAATGAATAAAGAAACTGCCTTGACCTGTTGATAGGGCAGAACTTAGCTGGGGGAAGGGACACTAAACTGAATGCTGGGAGAAAGGAGGCAGAGTCAGAGAGAAGCCATGTCGCCTCACTGGAGACAGATGCTGGGAATTTTACCTGGTAAGCCACTGCCACATGGCGATACATAGATTAATAAAAATGTGTTAAATTAATATGTAAGAGCTAGCTAATAAGAAGCTAGAGCTAATAGGCCAAGCAGTTTCTGTGTGGTTATTTCGGGTCTGAGCCACCAAGTGGCTGGACCAATCAAGCAGCCTCCTTACAACAGGGGACCTTCTGGTCACACCAGTTCAGTGCTATGATAAAGACACAAGTACACAGTGACATTTGGGGCAGGAGAATTGTTCAAGTTTCCTGCTATAATTATTTTTTCCTTAGCAATTTTTGAGGTTTAGGGAAACTGCTGGAGTTGGAATCAAGGGCCTCATCCTTGTAGTGTAAACACCGGACCTCCCAGCTATGCCCCAATGCTCTACAGACAATTTATCAACCCCCAGACAGTTTGACATGGCCTCCTTCCTCCTCACTTCTCCTATCAGCTTTCCAGTTCACTTTTTACCTCTTCACCCAGTCTCGGAGAGAAATTTGACTCTTAAAATTACAGAAGTATGTTGAGTACTTAGCACGTGCCGGGTCCTATGCTCACTGTATTTAACACGTCATTGTGTTGAATTTCTAAGTGATTATAAGAGTCTCAGTCTCTCCTTCCAGCGAAGCAAGCTAGGGTGCAGGAAGGCTCGTTAACATTTATCAGACTGCGGATATTAAGTGGTAAACTCAGGTCCTAACCCAAGTCTGTCTCATGTGCTGTTCATGATCCTAATCGCTGCATGGGAGGGTCTTGTCCTTGTCTGTCCTTAGACATAATCTTTGTTTATGGTATTCTATGAGGCAGCTCTAGCTTCTGATATGTGTTACTTGTGAAATTTATGCTTGGGATCTAGTGCAATATTCTCTACATCCAAACAATACTCTTAAAAACAAATATGTTTATAAACATTTATTGTTTAATTTTATGTACATGGGTATTTTGCCTGAATGTATGTATGCGCACCACGTGCATGCCTGGTACCAGTGAATGTCAAAGACATGTGCCCTAAGATGTGGAGTTACAATGATTGTGAGCCGCTGTGTGGATGCTGGTGCAAGAGCCAGTGTTTGTAACCACTGAGCCATCTCTCCAATCTCACAACCAATTTTTTCTTTTTAAAATTGTTTTTATTGAACTATATATTTTTCACTGCTTCTCTCTCTTCCTTCCCCCTCCCCTTCTGCCCTCTCTCATGATCCCCACACTCTCAATTTACTCAGGAGATCTTGTGTTTTTCTACTTCCGATGTAGATTAGATCCATGTATGTCTTTCTTAGGGTCCTCATTGTTATCTAGGGTCTCTGGGATTGTGAATTGTAGGCTGGTTTTTCTTTGCTTTATGACTAAAAGCCACTTATAAGTGAATACATATTATATTTGTCTTTCTGGGCCTGGGTTACTTCACTCAATATGATGTTTCCTAGATCCATCCATTTGTCTGCAAATTTCAAGATGCCATTATTTTTTCCTGCTGTGTAGTTTTCCATTACATAAATATACTACATCTTCTTTATCCATTCTTTGGCCGAGGAGCATTTAGGTTGTTTCTAGGTTCTGGCTATGACAAATAATGCTGCTATGAACATAGTTGAGCACACGTCTTTGTGGTATAATTGAGCATCCTTTGTGTATATACCCAAAAGTGGTATTGCTGGGTCTTGAGGAAGGTTGTTTGCTAATTTTCTGAGAAATTACCATACTGATTTCCAAAGTAACTACTATACAAGTTTGCACTCCCACCAGCAATGGAGGAGTGTTCCCTTTATCCCACATCCTCTCCAGCATAAGCTGTCATCAGTGTTTTTGATCTTGGCCATTCAGACAGGCATAAGATGGATTCTCAGAGTTGTTTTGATTTGCATTTCTCTGATGGCTAAGGATGTTGAACATTTCCTTAAGTGTCTTTCAGCCATTTTAGATTCATCTGTTGAGAGTTCCCTGTTTAGGTCTGTACCCCATTTTTTATTGGATTATTTGTTCTTTTGATGACCAATTTTTTTGAGTTCTTTGTATATTTTGGAGATCAACCCTTTGTCTGCTATAGGGTTGGGGAAGATCTTTTCCCATTTTGTAGGGTACCATTTTGTCTTGTCGACTGTGTCCTTTGCTTTACAGAAGCTTCTTAGTTTCAGGGGGTTTTATTGCTCTAGAACCTCAAGTACTATATTGAATAGTTATGGGAAGAGTGGACAACTTTGTCTTGTACTTGACTTCAAAGGGATAGTTTTGAGTTTCTCTCCATTTAGTTTCACAGTCGATTATATTGGGCATTTCTTTGCACAGGTAAGTCTGCTTGAAACCAGGGTTTCCCTGGGAGATAAAAGCCTTGAGAACAACGATCTGTCATGAATTGCTATTGAAGTGTGAAAAGTTCTGGCTCCCCTCCCTTCTATTATCAGTTGGGTGCCTCAGGAATTCTTCACCCCTATTTAGACTCCAAGGGAGTGGCAGCCCAGCCCCATTCTGCTCAAAGTAGTCTCCCTGTGGTGATCCCCTGCCAGCACCGAGAGTGGACAGCTGTGGGGCCCCTCTGCAGAGGAACTCACACATCCCCAGACAGAGCTTGCTCTCATCCTCTGTGGCAAGCCTAATGTCTGCATTCCTTAGCTAGACTTTGGAGAACAGTGGCCCAGGCACTCTGTACCCTGAAATGGGGAGTGGTTTTGAAAAACTTCCATATTCACCTTCAGTTTGTATAGTAGAGATGACTTTCTTCTCTGCACACATTGTTCATCTTATTACTACCCAAAGTGGTTTAACTTTCCAGTGTCATTCCTTAAAGACCTTAGTGCCGAACTGCACAGATGCTTCTGCCTGCAAAGCCAGAGAGCAAGAGATGTCAACTCTGTTTGTTTTCAGCATCTCCTTGTATCAGGTTCTGTTCTCTGTTATGAGCTCCTGTCTACCATCTACTTCTCTTTATTTTCCACTGCAGAATTTAACACTATGCCATGTATAGCTTTGACTGGAAACCCTTGTAAAATATAGCTAGTGATAAGAAGATCTAATGCCCATCCCATGGGACCACTGTGAGCACAGGATATGGACAGACACCTTCCCTGTCCTCACTTGGAGCACCTGTGCTACTCACCGGTGGAGTACAGGGGAAGCTGAGGTGAGGTCATTTTCCCCATGTGAACTTTCCAGAATCATGTCTCAGCAGCTATAACCTCCACCACTACTTCCTTCATTTATTGGAGTCAAAATTTCCCATGCCAGTGGTCAAAGAAATGTTACTAAGTATTAAGTATATGCTACAAAGTGCTTAATACTCAAATAAGTCTGGGTAATGGTGGAGTTAAATGAAGCTAAGCGGTTCTTTTGTTTCTTTTTTTGTGGCAGCTGTTGAGAGCATTTAACATGGAGTGTCCATTATAACCTCCCAAAGGGGTCCGTCAAGTGCAGCATTCCCTAGTTATTTGACCACAGACTGTATTTTTTTTGTCATAGTAAGTCTATTAATAACTGCGGGTGCAGAGTTCCAACAATTGCAGTACAGGAAACAGAACACGGAAAGTCTTTGTCAGATGCTTTGAAGCTTCTTGTCAAAAATACATGTATCACCCAGGAAGGAATGCAATTGACCACCATTATCCGAGAATAAGCTGGCTGCAATCAGATACCTAATCTCACTTGGCAAGACCTGAGGACAGCTTCAAGCTCCTTCTGCTTTCAGTGTGAACCCCTGTCCTGTCAGTACTATGTTCCTGTGGCTGATTCTGACCCCACTACTTCTCTCTGTTCCTTGTAACTTGTGTACCTCACAGGGTTACGGTGGCCTCAGAGATGACACAGCCATAGCCACCCTTCCACTGCTAAACCCCGCTAACTAGACACTGTAAGAAGCCCTGTCTGTTGCAGACATTTAAAAGGAAGAAAGTTTCCTTCCAACCTAATGGACACTAGTCCTGACCTAGATCTTCACATAGCTTTGTCACCACTGAAAAATGTGACCTTAATCAAATACAACTCTAAATACAGGGCAGGGTGTGAGGTGGTGATGGGGACTGGAAAGAAGCAATGTTGAAGGCTATTGTAAGTAAGATAGCATTTTCTGGGCAGTGTGTGTGTGTGTGTGTGTGTGTGTGTGTGTGTGCGCACACACACATGCATGTATCTGTGTATCTCTCTCTGTGTGTGTATACCTGTGTGTGCTCATGTGCATGTGGAGATCGGAGTTCAATGTCCCATGCCGTCTACCCTTGATCTCCACCTTATCTTTTGAGGTAAAATTTCTCAGTGAACTCAGCACTCACAGACTGATGGGCAGCTCTGGAAACCAACAACCACCTCCCCTGTATGAGGACAACACAGTCATAGAACCACACCTCTGCTTTATGAAGTGGACACCGGATCAGTATCTTCACACTTTAGCTGTAGGCCCTGTATGAACTGAGCCATCCGGCTTCCCACTTCCCAGCCCTTCTGGGCACTGCAAAAGAGGCAGCATCTTGGTGGCATTGGCTTGGATTTTGTGGAGATCTTTTCAGTTGTTGGGGAAGGTGGGAAGCCTCAACAGACCTTGGGTTACAGTGACAGGTCACCAGGATGTAACTTGGGGCTCTTTGTGGTGTGGACTCTGTGATCATAAACTTTTTGATGCAAACTTAACAAACATCTAAATAAACAGTTTCAATTGAGATTGTTTGTTTTTGTTTTATTGAGGCAGGTTTCTCTGTCCTGAAACTCATTCTGTAGATTAGGCTGGCCTTGAACTCAAAAGATCCACCCGCCTCTACCTCCTGAGTGCTGGGATTAAAGGCACATGCCACCACAGTCCAGCCAGAATTGACTTTTTTCAGCTCATTTGAGTGTTGGACTTCCTGTGTACGTAGCTCTTTGGGTTTGAAAGACACTGTCACACTTCTTATCCAAACTTGCTCTTTCCCCTAAGCTTTTGCTCCCTAGTGCACTGTTGAGTTTCTATAAAGCACACAGGGACTTCCTCATGTCTGGCCTTTATTCGCCCCGGGTCATTCCATTACCATCTCCCATAAGTGTGGGATACTTGATCCAATTGATGACCCAAGGTAGATGCATTTAGATAAAACCCATAGGATAGAGCTGAGAAAGGATGGTGGACTCATGGCATGGGAAAAGAGAAGGTAATGGTGGGAAAATATAATCAAAATCAATAATATATGTGTATGAAAATATCATAATGAAACCTACTATAATGTTTAATTAATATATGCTAGTAAAATACTTAAGCTATATTTTAGGCTAGGGTTTTCTCTCCTGCATCGTTCTGTGGGCCTCGGCAGGTGTGAATGTCAGTGTCACCCATTGTAGCATCATTTGGAACACTTTCATTGGCCCCAAATTCTCAGTGCTTTACCTGTTCATCCCGCACCTGGATCTACTGGCCTGTCTTTCTATTGCTGTAGTTTTCCTTTTTCACAGAACCACAAAACCGGCTAAGTTGATTTTGATCCTTATGACAGCCCTATAACCTAGACAAGTTTCATTGACCTCGTGACAGTGGGGATAAATGCAGTGAGCTGAAGTGATGTGTCTGTCCCACAGAGGAGAGTGCCTCGAGCCAGGATCCAGATAGATGCTGGGTGACATTGTGAACACCTGCCAATCTCAGAAAGGGGCTAATTGATGAGCTTACAGGATACCCCTGGCCTTGGCACTGCGCTTGCTGGGAGCCGCAGGAAGACTGCACATCTTCAAAGGAAACGAGATGTGTGATATCAGCCAGCTGAGGTCCGGAGGCGGCGGCAGAGACAGTGGGTCTAGTACCCGGTAGTTAAGTCCCTGCCCGACTCCCAGGGCTTTCCTGAGTCATCCTATTTGTCCGCTCTGTTGCTATTTATGGACTTCCCAGTTGCTGACATTTTGGTCACACAACCAGCCTGGCCTGAAGCAGTGTCTCTCTCATGGGGAACTGAGAATAAACAGGGTGGCAGGTGTTATGGGAGAGTCATTTTAAAAGAATATTCAGTAGCTGATTCTTTTTTAAACAACCACATGCTTAAAATACAAATACCCTGAAAGAAACGCCTCCATCCTTTTAGCAGGGCGCTTTGGAATGTTAAGACTTCCGGGGAGTGCTGGCCAGGCCGAGGCAGTGGTCAGCATTGTTGAAGTTGCCAAGGAAAGTTCTGGAAGGGAGGAGAAGGACAATGCAAAGGCCAACTGGAGTTATAACAATAACTCCCTCAGAAACAATGTTTCTCTGAATTTATCACTAGAAAGCAATAGCAGCAAACTTCCCTGAAAGGAAGGAATACATATCGCCCTGCAAAAGGCGTGATTCAAGAAAGATGAATGAAGGTCCACACCTTCATTCTGAGAAACATCCCAGAGCTAGCTCAGGCCTGCAGAGCTGAGGAAATGGGTCCCTGCTAGAACCTGGAGAGGACTGGTTAGCCGAAGGCTGCTTGGCTCAGATGGGTCCTCAGGTGGGGGAAAGCAACCAGTAGGTACCCATGAGGGAGTGGGGGGATGATAACACCCCACTTTCTGCTTTCCTTCATTCTCTCATCATGGCTGATGCCTCAAACTCCAAATAGGACAGAGACGGAGAAAACGCATATGGTATGGTCCATGGATCAGTGTCTTAGACAATAGCATTGGCAGGGTGGCAAGTGCTTACTGAGGCCACACAGAGAATACCTTCCACATTAGGGACACGGATTATGTCAATGCGTTAGGCATTTTGTCAGACTCTTTCTTAACCCTATATTACCATTAAAATGATTATTCATGAAGTAGTTAACTATTGTGAGGAAATATATTGAGTATACAGCTTTAAATCCATACATTTGCGAATACTTAGAAGTGCCTGTTTAGAAGTGCCTCAGTCTCCTGTTGAAAATTATTCCCAGGAGGCGAGACAAGGCTGGCCCTGGTGAAAGCTGAGCACATGTCACACAGCTTAACGACAGGGATACATCCTTAGATCTCATTATTGTGTAAATATCATAGGATACACTTATGCACACTAAGACAGCTTCCATGTTAGCAGGCACTGTAGTCTGATGAGACCACTGGGGTGAGTGGGGTCTGTTACTGATTGAAACCATGATGGAGTGTGCAACTAAATCCAAGGAAAAATCTGAATCAACCCTCTGGTGCTGCTTGGCTTCATTTCAATGGCTTTCATTTCAATTTTGGAGTCCTTACAGACCAGTTGTATGTGTCTCTCAAACTAGCTTTGTCATAGCTGACCCCTCCGACACGTAGATACCCATAATTATAGTTCATCAGGTAACTTTTCAGGACTCGAAGGTTACTTCCGTTGAAACCTCTGACTTCCTTAGGGTTTGCGCAGGAGTCTGATGGGCGACCGTTTGTTGGTAGAGGATCCCAAACTATCCTCACAGCGTGCTCAGACTGTTAGGAAGTCTCGTTTGTGTGCTCAGGTTGTGAATTTTCCAATCCCCTTTCCCATGTGAGGAAGTAGTGACCCTCCTTCATTCCAGAAATACCTTAAGTGCTACCCCTAGGGAGAGGGAAGGAACTTCATCTTTTGTGTTGTGAGGCTTGTGGTTTTGGTGATTGGCATACTACATGCCGACAAACTGTACTGGTTTGGTAAAAACTGTATGTGGAAAGCATGCGTTGAACAAGGGGGGAGGTGGGTGTGGACATGAAGGTGATCTGGCCGCGGCAGCTGTCACCCCATTGATCTCCAGGGTTGATTCAGCTGATCTGGCTGGCTAGGTGGGTGTCCCCTTCCTCCCTCACTGCTCCATGTGTATACCTCCCCAAGACGTGCTCAGTAGAAGAGGATGACCTTCCTCCCGGAAAGAGGAGGACACGCCTTCGGGCAAGGATACACGAGTGGCTGCAGCCCCCTGCTAGAACCTCTACATAAGCTCTCAAGAACATGAGCTGCTCTTTCAGAGGACCCAGATTTCGTTCTTAGCACCCACATGGTGCCTCACAAGCGTCTGTAATTCCAGATCCTGGAGTTCCAGCGCCCTCTTCTGGCCCCTTTGGGTACTGCATGCACAAGCTGGCCAAACGAACATGCAGGCAAAACTGTAACAAACAAAATAAAGAGATATTTAGAAAACCATCAGTTAATTGAACTAATTAATAAAGGGTTACGCCAATCACTTAGATTTAGCTTATGTGTGTTCATTAATTCATTCAACAAACACACTTGCTTGGTGAATATAGTAACTGCAGTACAAAACAGGTGCAATAACTCTCTTTTTCTAGGAACACGTGCCTTCTTTCTACCAGCTGCCACAGACAGGACTGACTGACAGGTGGGGGTTAAGGTCTCTCTGGAGAGGCGACAGGTGAGCACACTTGTAAAGCAGTGAGGGAGCCATGGGGTGGGGGAGGGGATGAGAAATGACTTGCGCCAAAGCCTCAAGGTTTCTTTGAGGAACAGCAGAGGAAGATCCTCGTGAGCATTAGGAGATCTGATTAAATCTTACTCTCATAGGGACTTGAGGCCGACTGCAAGAAACGTGGATTTCCACTTGGGAGGCAGAGGCAGGCGGATCTCTGTGAGTTCGAGACCAGCCTGGTCTTACAGAGCTAGTGCCAGGACAGGCTCCAAAGCCA
>NC_022021.1:53489208-53498806 GCF_000317375.1 Microtus ochrogaster
GGGAGGCAGAGGCAGGTGGATCTTTGTGAGTTCGAGTCCAGCCTGGTCTTACAGAGCTAGTTCCAGGACAGGCTCCAAAGCCATAGAGAAACCCTGTATCGAAAAAAAAAAAAAAAAAAAAAAAAAAAAAAAAGAAACGTGGATTTCGTTTTGATGGTAATTTCTTCTGTAGAGAGAGATCAGGGCGGCTATGCCAGCTAAAGAGAGCTTAATTACTGGTATCCGACAGCCTGCTTCAAATTCACCCAGGAGATTTATTCAAAAGGTGGATTTCACAATCTACTCAGAAAATTCTGGGTCTCTAAGGCCTGGGAATCCACATTTTGCAATTGAATCTGAGAATGGCCATTTTAATAGTTAGCACCACCCCCTAGTGGTGCATATTTGAAATTGCAGATGAAGCAAATTCGCGGCAAATATTTTAGGTTGAATTTTTCATATATATGTATATGTTAGGTATAAAATGGCAACATTCCTTTCACCTATATAAGAATGCTGGCGAAGGCCAGGCGATGGTGGCACACGCCTTTAATCCCAGCACTCGGGAGGCAGAGGCAGGCGGATCTCTGAGTTCGATACCAGCCTGGTCTACAGAGCTAGTTCCAGGACAGGCTCCAAAGCCACAGAGAAACCCTGTCTCGAAAAAAAACAAAAAACAAAAAAATAAAAATAAAAAAATAAAAAAAGAATGCTGGCGAAGTAAAGCTAGCTGTAAGGGATGGTGCCTCCTTCTCCAGTGCTTTGTGGAGACAGCTCTCAGAAATATTCACATGAAAATGTGAGCTTGGTAAACAGTAATTAATTGGCTATCCTGATGTTAGAGAGCAGTACGAGCTTTGAAACCCCAGCCCAGGTGATTATTAGGATGCTGAGAGATTACTGTAATTGCAACTGTGCAGGCAAGATCAAAAGATACCGACTTTTCCTAAATATCATACAAGATCACACTGACTTCTACAGCTGAACTCAAACCAGCCATGACCGAAGGGCAGCTTGGTCCCCAGGGGTGTATAGTTCACTAACGAGGCTCGAACAAGTTCTTGATAGAATTCTAGTAGTTTCTCAGTTAGGGCTGACCATGTCTCCTCCAGAGCTTCAACCGGAAGCAGCTCTCCTGCACCACCCCCACGGTTCTGTCTTTCCTCGGGTTCAAACCCCTTCCTTTCCTGGACTTGTCATACCGCAGTCGGGTCAGCCCAGTGTTTGAATGCCCTGCCTGGCCAAAGCGAAGGTAGGGGTCCGAGCTCCTATATATATACCTAGGAGTATATAGTTTCTACAACCAGCCCCCGCCCCCCCCATGCTTTCCCTCATTCAACACGGTCCCACTTTTGAATTAGAAGATTACCTAGTCCAAATTGCTTTCATTCCAGATGAGAAAGCAGCTGTCTCAGGAAAATTGCTGAGGTTCCAACTACCGGACAGCTGTCTAGGGCTAATGCCAGGACCACTTGGAACGAGCCAATAGGACCCTCAGACCAACTTCTTTTCGGAGACTGTCCTTCAGCATGTATGTTCTCCTCTCTCCCTTCATACGAACCCCCAACTCCTTCCCACCCCTGTTTTTTTTTTAAATTATTATTTATTTGTTTCTTCTAATCTGTCTCCATTCTCGTCTTGGGTAGCTGTTTACATGAAAAATTGAGAAAAATCAGGCATATTATTTTAAGATAAACCCTAATGAAACGTCAGTGGTTAAACTGTCACTAACTAAATTGTGCAGTTTTTATTTGTGTTACCTCCTCTTGATTTGTTTTTGTGGGTTAAACTTCTGACGGAGGTGGCTGGGGAGGAGGCTTATTTGTTGCAATCAGAAGAAGACTGGGAAGGAGGAGATAGAAAACCAAAGGAAAGGTGAGCCGAAGGATCGGTCACTAATGAGGGGAATACAAAAAGCCAATCTGGACATGCCCGCGTGTATTTTTCCATTTGGAAACAAATCCAGGCCATGGCTGGGGCTGGTGCGTTTAGTTCCCTCTAGACTCGCCGGCCCTTGAGGTCCAAGTGCTCCGCCAGAGACGCTAGCCTGCCCTCTGGTGGTGGCTGAGGACACGCACTCGAATCCTAGTGCCCGGTGTGGCGCTTGGCTGTCCAGGGAGAGGTGCTCAGAAAACTCATTCGGAGGGAAAACCTGTGAGCAACTCTCCTGTAAATACAGTAGATGGAGACACACACTGAAAAGCTGGATCCTACTGAGCCTCGCTTTCGTTTGCGCTGAGAAACTGATGGGCGCTTAGACTTAACTGAAGACAGATTTGAATTTAATGTATGTGTGATGTTTCATGTGTCCTACCTGTCTCTAATTTGTAAAAAAAAGAATACTAACATATGATGATTTTTAAGTACCAATGATAGCTAAATCTGTTGACTTTTTACACTAGTAATATGTGTAGAGCTTTTTAGCATAGGAAGACCCAGCGTAAGAGACCCAGCTCCCATTTGAAACTGCCATCTGATGGGAAGGAGTGCATACATATTTGCACAGTTAAAATACAGGGCAGAGGTACAACAAGGGGGAGAGGGGAAGTGTATACCTACATCTCATTCAAGGTTTATCCCAGCGGTCTTTATACTGTAAACTTGTCAGTGCATTCATTTTCTGTTATCTGGGTAGGATTCTGTAACACAATGGTCTCCCATGGCTAGCAACAAAGACCTTTCTACCAAGAGTTCAGAAAGGCTAAGTGATTTGTCGTAAAGCAGCAAAGAAATGTCAACGCTAGATGGATTCAAATCCTGTCTTTTCAGTTAGCTTTGTGTCAATTGACAGGCGTTGAGGGTCTTCTAGGTCCCAGCTCTGAGATGCCAAGACGAGACTGCCATTACTGGCTGTAAGGTCAGGGTCCTGCAGGGGACGAGACTGTGAAGAAATGATAGCACTGTATCGTGATAGACACCGTAGTGGACGTATGCAGACTTTATCTCTGCAGCTGAGCAGCAGAGCCTGCTACACCTAAGTACCAGGCTTCTAGTCACAGATCCTGATATTGACTGTGATTGAACTGATTAGGAATTTGTAACTTGGCCTAAGGCAATCGTATTTAAATGGATAGATCTAAGATCTATCTGCCTGGGGAGAGAAGGCCACTCCTGGATCCAGGTGTTTTACACAGCTGACAACAGGAGAAGCTCAGGAAACTCCGGAACTGAAGTGGAAAGAAAGAAAGCTGGTGTGAAGATTCAAGTTCATGGTCATCCTCAGTTACCTCAAACACTGGAGTCAGCCAGGGCTACAAGAGACCCTATATCAAAAGACAAAAGCAAAATGAAACAAAAGAATTAGGACTAAAAGTGGAGGATTCAGCTCTAGATGAACCCGAGGGACCTTGGAGCAGCTCCAAGGAGCCTGAGAGAGCCATGGAACATGGGGACTGTGGAGGAGTCTACGGAGCCCACAGTATTTCCGGAACAACCAAAAACCAAACCAAAACAAAAAAGGCAGTTCTTAAAGGAGGATGCTTTAAAAAAAAGTGGTCTCATGAAACTGGAAGCTTAGGAGAGGCGAAGGGTGTAGGAATAGTATGGGATCAGACAAAGGGATTAGTCACAGCTGAGTTAGAGTCTTAGCTGAGTTAGTTCTCAGCCTGATGGGAGGGGAGGGCCAGGAGCTGGGCCTTTGCCTTGCTGCAGAGGCCAGGGCTGGTGGGGGGTGTGGCCCAGTGCTGCAAGCCCAAGATGGTCACCTCCAGTGGTGCAGAGGGCACTGAGGTGTGCAGAGCCTGGAGCTCCTCTGGATCCTGCCCCTGGACTCACTGCCCAGCCTTAAGATCACTCTGACTCTGGGCAACAGCAGGATAGCTGAGACCAGTCTAGGGAAGAATCCAGTATTTATGGTACTTCAGAGCCAGAAACCTTGAATCAGACCAATGACTTGTTGCAATGCGTTAAGCCGTTAGAGTAACATATATATACAGTGTGACAGTGTAGTTTGCAATGCTACTGTGAGAGCCAAAGTTACATTCTAAGTTTTAATTACTCTACCCAAGAGCTCAGTGAAACAAAGAAGCCTCTGAGCCGCAAGCCCAAGGACAGAGAGTTCCTGAACTGCTGGAGGCTGTTGTTTATGGGAGATAACAAGCACTGTGCTTTCACTCCCCTAAACAAGTTTGTTTGACCAGTCTGCGCTGAAGTGCTTGATCACAACTGGGCGGGAGGTTCACAGGCTGGAGGTATTTCAAGATGTATGTTTGCTCCTGATTGGACTTGATGGGAAATGCAATGTTTTTCCTTCTTAAGCCCTTGTACTTGATTCTGGGCCAGTTTCCAGGAATCTGGGCACGGACCTGGCCAGAGCCCATTCACCTGGCCAGTATTTAATGAAAGCTTGCTTCAAATTTGCTTTAAATTGTGGCAATGGTCTTATTCTCCCTGCTGGGATTAATACCATTTCAATGAATAAACATGCGCGATGGAGAGGTGGGAAAGTGGGGAGCATGGCTGGGGATAAGTGGGGGACATGTGTTTTCGAGTAGGGCTGGTGGGGTGGTATGCAGCAGCCTGGAGTCTAGCCGGCTCTGGCCCCAGACTCGATGCTTAGCCGCTCTGTTGAACAATGGCAGGAAGTCTAAGATGGAAAATGGGCCTGTTTTCTGTATTGAGCATCTTCAAAAGACCTCCGTGGTCAGTTCCACTGGAGGCCATGTGGGTGTCTGTGGTCCAGGCTGTTGAAGCAGGCTGTGTTGATGCCTGTGGTCTGTTTCCACTGGAGGCCACGTAGAGGTCTGTGATCTGTGCTGCTGCCCAGAGACCTTGTTGGTGTCTGTGACCCGTGCTTCTGCCAGAGGCCGTGTGGATGTCCATGCCCAATCTGTGCTGCTGCCTGAGGCCGTGTATTACTGCTGGAGGACATATGGATGTTTGTGGTCCTTACTGTCACCCAAGGCATTGTTGTCTATGGTCTGTGCTGCCTCCAGAAATGTTGTGAAAGTTCCTGATCCATGCTGCCTATGGCCATGATGGGCAAGGAAGCTTCTTTGGCAGTGGTCTGGATGACTGCAAACTCATAGCCGAGAATGAGAAACTTTGAAGTATTCTGTGACAACCTTGCTCCCCTCACCCTCCCTCCAAAAGGCAGGGGGAGGGGGAAACACAGCATAACTATCTCTCACACACACACACACACACACACACACACACACACACACACACACACACACAGAGACAGTCCGGACAGGAAGAGAATCCTTAGAAGCTGTGATAAAAATGCTGAAGTGTAGCTCTTCATAGTTGATGACTTATAGTGGGGGCGGGGCAGGGATGGCGAAGCACTCACTGATCTTTAAGGGGCTGGCTACCAGGAGTTGGACCATGCTGCAATGAGTATATGGGGAACACAAATTGGACTTGGTATATTCTTTCTCTCCAATTTTGTGGGGGGGCGGCACAAAGGTGGGAGGGCAGACCTGGGAGGAATGGGAAGCAAGTGTGTTGGGTACATTATGTAAAATTCCCAAATAATCCATAAAAATATTATGTTGGAATTAAACAAAAAAAAATAAATAAAAGAGCAGGGAGCTGCTGAGCAGGTAGGGCAGAGGTGAAGGAGTGTGGATTGGGTGTGACACTCAGACTCCAAGCTGCTGTCACTTCCTTATGATGTTACAGGGTGCCACGGAGCAAGAGGGACCTTGTACTTTCTTATCGACGATGCTCGCCCTCAGCCACCTACCTCTTCTGAGACGGGAGAGCCCGGCCCTACCCTAAGAAAGCCTCACTAAAGGCGGATGTGATGAAGCCTGCGCAGGAGCAGAAGCCCAGCAGAGTCAGCGGTGTCCCTGGGAGACAAACTCACTGAAGAGGCTGCAGTATTTCCGTGGTTCTTCCAGTTCTGAATGTGCACAGTGCCCAAATTTTAACACCAGGTTCTCCTCCCAGAAATTCTGACCCCGGAAATTCTGTCTTCAGGAACTGGCTAAGAGGAATGGGAAAGGGGGACTTCCCCTTCCTTGGAGGTTTTTTTAGTGCTGAAGCTTGGTGGTTCAGAGTTTCTGGTGTGGCCTTTGTTAATGGTGTATCCATAACCCCTGGGGTGTCCATAGCTTTAGATAGTCCGGGGATAGTACAAAACTACAGGATACATGCATAAACCTTTGTGGGCTGTCCTTATCATTGATGGTGTGGGGAGGGGAGAGCATTTACAAATAAAATATTGTGATTTTTTAAATATTTATTTCATTTTATTAGCATTTTGCTTGCATGTATGTCACTTTTATGCACCAGTGGTACAGATGTAACACTCGTGATTTTATAAATGATGAGAGTCATTAACCCCATTCCTACCCACATTTCTTGGTAAACCTGGGTAGAGCAGGGTTTCATGGGGATCTAGACATTCTTAATAAGGCTTTGAAGCACTCAGTAGGACCAAGGCCACAAGCAACACCACACCGCACCACACACTGGGAAAGTCACTGAGCCCTGACACTTAGATTTTCATAATCCTTCAGTTTTTGCTTGTATGACTTATGAGTTGGCTTATTGAATCATTTTCTTTGCAGTCACATTTGTAAACATCTAGCAGCCCCGTGATTCTACTACGATACCGTACTCAGAGGAATACACATTTTTCCCTTTAATAACAATTACAAAAATAAACCTTGATCTAGTGGAAGTGCTATCCAAAATCTGCATGTAATTTATTGACAAAACACAAGCTTTCCCTCCTAGCTATGGGCACCAGACCAGCTGGATTCACTTTTCTCTGCCCTAAAGGGACTATCAGGACAAGTTGGAGGAGCACTAGGTTAAGCTCTTGCCTTAGCTTCCTTGTGTAGTCTGGATTCTTCCCAATGCACACCCACAAACCTCTGTGTGCTCACTAGTGAGGGAACACTTTCTGGAAACTGTGGTTGAACAACTTTTTTGAAAAGACTTATTAATTAATTAATTTTATTTTTATTTTATGTGTATGTATGGGTGTTTTATTTACATGTATGTCTGCTCATCACGTCCATGCAGTGCCTGTGGAGGCCAGTAGAGGGCGTTATAGATGATTGTTAGCTATCATGTGGATGCTGGGATTCAAACCAGAGAAGAACACGGAGTACTTTTAACTGATGAGACAGCTCTCTAACCCTAATTGTGTGCGTATGTGTGTGTGTGCGCACATGCATGTGTGCAAACATTGTAGAACATTTATTTTATTTTATTTATTTATTTTTATTGTAGAACATTTTTACACTCACAGTAGATCACTCTATGTAGGCTCTCCATACAATCAAGACACATGGTAGACATGATATTTGTCCGTGCTGGCAAAACAGTTTTTTTTTTAAAAAAGATTTAGTTATTTTTTATCTTATGTGTATGTGTGTGGCCCACTCATCTGTGTGTGTGCCATGTGAATGCGGGTACCCAAGGAGTCAGAAGAGGGTGCCATTCCCCTGGAACTGTTCACCAGTATTGTGAACCATTTGATGTGAGCACCGGGACCTGAACCTGCATCCCCACAAGAGCAGCAAGCGCTCAGTGCTGCCGAGCCATCTCTCAAATCCCCATGACACGATTCATAGGATATTCTGTGTGCAGTCCTATGGCCAGAAACCAGGGCTTTGAACACTGTAGGCAAGAATCTATCATCGAGCTGCAATGCACCCTGAGTCCTTATGAAGTCATGACAGTCACTGTATCACTGGCTATGGGAATTTTTCAGTCCTGTTTTTGGGTGAGATTTTATGTGAGCCATGGTTTAAAATTTAACATTTTTTAAATTGTGGTAAAAGCAGCCTAACAAAGAAGTCAGCATTTTACATTATTATGTATACAATTCAGTAATTCTACACCGGTGTGGGAGGGCCTTCTGTCTGTGTGTTGCTTTTACTGGTTAATGAATAAAGAACTGCTTTGAGCCTGTGGCAAGGGCAGAACAGGACTAGGCAGAAAAGCTAGGCTGTATGCTGGGAGGAAGTGGGCGGAGTCAGAGAAATGCCATGGAGACACCAGAGACAGATGCCAGTCAGAACTTTAGCTGGAAAGCCACAGCCACGTGGGGATACACAGATTAAAACAAATGGGTTAAATTAAGATGTAAGAGTTAGCCAACAAGAAGCTAGAGCTAATGGGCCAAGCAGTGATTTAATGAATACAGTTTCTGTGTGATTATTTCAGGGCTAAGCGGCCAGGAACCAATAAGCGGCCTCCTTACTACACTACACTCATTCACATTATTGTACAACAGATCTCCAAAACATTGACATAATGCAAAATAGAAGCTATAAACATATTTAAAAATTCCTCCTTTCTCCCCATAGCCACTCCCTGGTATAATATTAAGTCAGGGTCATCATCCCAGCCCCTGACTCCCAGGCCCTGACACCCATCTTTGGAATGGGCAGCCCCTCCCCGTGGGAGTTGCCTTGATTCAGACTCCACCTCTGGGAAAGCCTGCCAAACGCTGACCCCTCCCCAGGGAGGGTCAGGACCACTCCCATAGGCTATTTAGGCTCGCACCAGAAAAGGAACACATGGTTTCGGGTTTTGCACGTGCTCTTCCTCTGTCTTTTCCAGGCCATACTCCCAGCCACCCAAGAGTGCTGCATTCATTAAACACGGGCATTTTTAATTTGGTCTAATCTGGTCTGATTGGAGTTATTTTACGTCAGCAGAGAGGATCTTCTTGTTTTTTTTTTTTTGTTTGTTTTGTTTTGTTTGTTTGTTTTTGTTTTTCGAGACAGGGTTTCTCTGTGGCTTTGGAGCCTATCCTGGAACTAGCTCTGTAGACCAGGCTGGTCTCGAACTCACAGAGTTTAATCCGAGTGCTGGGATTAAAGGCGTGCGCCACCATCGCCCGGCTCAGAGAGGATCTTCTTAAGATTTCTCCCAACATCTGGTTGGTAACATTCTTCCCTCTGTTTCTATGACTTTTTTTTTTTACTTAAGATACTTCAGGTAAACAGAATCATGCAACCTCTGTCTTTTTGTGCCTGGCTTGTTTCAGTTAACACAATGTTATGTGTCATAGTGTGTGGCAGGCATTCCTTTTCTTCTGAGCCTAGTATTCCACTGTTGCATATACCTCATCTCTGCATTTGTCTGGTGATGCCACCTGCTGCCCCTTACAGCTAACTCTGCCTAGAGTATAGGTACCCTGAATCATAGGTGGGAGTTCTCATTAGAAGTTCTTGAGCAACTTCCATGCTATTTTCTTTAGAAAAGCACATAAAAACTTGTATTGATTGATTGATTGTGTGTGCACGTGTGTGTGTGTGTGTGTATGTGCATGTATGCAAGAGTTCATATAGCACATGGAGGTCAGAGGTCAACTTCTATGAGTTGCTTTTCTCTTTCCACCATGAGGGCTTGGGGTTTGAACTCAGGCTATCAGACATGGTCGCCAGCCCCTTTACCCACTGAGTCAACTCACCAGCTCTCCACACTACTTTCCGTAGGCTTTACATCACTTTCCATCTCATGACACATGCACACAGTTTCCGTTTCTCCACATCCTTCCCATCCTGATGTTTGGGATAGTGAGCATTCTGATGGGCTTGAGGTAGCAACAGACTGATGTAAAGTACCAGTTTCCCTTGAAGGGGCACGAGGTCCTCTGAGCTACCAGGCAGCTGGAACCTTTGGTTTTAGCAGTGAGCTGATTATTCAC
>NC_022021.1:53499697-53500278 GCF_000317375.1 Microtus ochrogaster
TCTCACTAAACTCTTCAGGCTAGATTTGGTCTCTAAATCCATCTGCTTCCCTATTCACTGGGATTGCAGGCCTACACTGCCAGGCCACTACAGGCCTATACCATTGGGCTCAATTTACAGTGTGGCTTCTAAGATTTACAAATAAGTGATTTCAATCTCTTTTTTTGCTTTCCCGATAATATCAAGCTTACCACATCATTCCATGAATCAAGCCATATACATTCCCTTCCCCCTGCTCCAGTGGCCTGTACTCGATGCCCAAAATGTCAACACCTTAGTATCTGTTTTTCAAATGAAAAATAGCCTTAGCATATCCTGAGGGGGGCATGGGTTTGTAGGGGTGAGTCATTGGTCTGCAAGTGAGACATTCCCAGTGTTTGTCCTGGGTATATCACCCAGTAACCTTATGTCTACAGTTCAATAATGCTTTCCTAAAGCCGACGTCACCGAACACCTGCGTTCTCTGGAGGTCTGCATCAAAATTCCTATCCAAGAGGATGGTTTATTTGATCATGGCTTCGCTCCATGATTCATTGCCTCGTGCCTCTCACCCGTCCCTAGTCACCCTGGACCTCCTCACC
>NC_022021.1:53500569-53501295 GCF_000317375.1 Microtus ochrogaster
CATCAAGGCTGGGTGGGCCTTCAGTGGTTTTACTTTTCTTCTTCCATACTCCCCCATCAACCTTACTCTTAAAGCTTCTCTTGTTGGTTCAGATATGTTGAAGAATATTGTATTGTGGGGAGCAGTAAGATGGACCCCAAGGCCATCCTAGATAGGAAGTGGAGACAGGGCAGCTCGAATGACTTCAGAGCTTTGATATCAGAATAGTCACAGGAATTTTATGAACCTTTCACGTCAGAATAATTGAAGGGAAGCCTATGAAATGGGCTGTTTACAAAGGTGTGGCTGTACCGAAGGGACTCACTCATATAGCACAGTGCAGAACAACGGGGTTCAGTTATAACTCCTGGGCTGCAGAAGATGTGGGGAGGGGCTCATTACTGGAAGCTGGATGAAGACAGTCCTACCAAGATGGTGTAAGACAGCCCATTGAGGAAGAACAGAGGTTCTCCCCGAGCCACTACCTCTGCCCTCCCCCAGCTGTCAGGGATCCCTAAGGGGCAGAATCCAGCTGGCAGTCCAGGAACAAGGGAGTCCATTGAACGAATCCATCCAGGTCAGTGTCCTCTGGCAGAGAGTAGGGTAGGATGTGTGGCAAACAAGACAGCATGGGCAGCTGAGTCCCCCTGCTCATGGGTAGCTTGATAAAATCAGGTTGAGGGGAAATGCAGAACAGAGTTGAGGGAAGGGAACACGACTTCCTGGAGGGACACACACTGGAGGAGA
>NC_022021.1:53502270-53507790 GCF_000317375.1 Microtus ochrogaster
CAGTTCCAGCTGTTGTTAGCGTGGAAATCACACCCCCTCAATACTTACTACTTTTCTGAGCCAAAACTCTGGTTCCGTTGTAGTTTTGAATCCATGGAGTTCTGGGTTGAGTTATTGATCCACTTTGTGGGTCTCTGGGAACTCTTGTAGGGCTTAATCCCAGTGGGAACTTGGAAAGGTAATATCAAAGTCCTGGGAATAATTTGGGTGGGGACAGGAGAGGCTGGAAGAGGACAAGAAGGACAGGAGAGGAGAGACTGTGGCATGGGCCATCGACTTGTCTCACTGAGGGGCAGACACAGGCAACGTGTGAGGACCAGGGTTTACAGACAATGGAATGTGCTTTATCTGGAGAGATCCCACCTGCACTGTCTGGAAAGCACCCACAGACTGAGAAGCTGCTGGGAACTTGGGTGAAGAATGCAAAGTACAGGACGGCGGCCACCTTCAGAGTCTTGCAGCACAGTGTCACTACAGGTCATCAGCATTCTCTCTTGAATGCTGTTACAATACAGATGTCCAGCTTTTGCTTTAGTGGAGAGGGACATGGACACACACACACATGCATGCACACACGTGCACACACAGAGGCAGACGGCAGACAGGCAGACAGGTGTAACAGGAGGAGCGAGCTGCTTGCCGTCCCGGCTGCCCGGCTATCTTACACCCGAAATAACCACACAGAAATTGTATTAATTAAATCACTGCCTGGCCCATTATCTCTAGCCTTTTATTGGCTAATTCTTACATCTTGATTTAAACCATTTCTAATAATCTGTATGTCACCATGAGGTTGTGGCTTACTGGGAAAGATTCAGCATGTCTGACCTGGCGGCTCCACGGTGGCTCTCTGACTCTGCTTTCTTCCTCCCAGAACTCAGTTCTGTCTTCTCCACCTACCCAAGTTCTGCCCTATAAGGCCAAGCAGTTTCTTTATTCATTAACCAAGGAAAGCAACACATAAACAGAAGGACCTCCTACACCAGCCGGGCATGGGGGGAGAATACTTGATGGTGTGACTTGCTTGCTGGGAGTGAGTTGGTTCTTGGTGGCCCCTTCAGACCAAACCAGGGTTTTGTGTTTGTGGGTGGAAAGGGCAGCCAGTAGATTGAAGGGACAGAGTAGCCTGTGAGCAGAGCAAGAATTTAGAAACACAATTGTTAGAATCACACTTTGCTCTCTGTCAGTGTTATGAAACTTTGTACTTAACATATTCTAGAAATATTAAAATCTAATCTGAAATCATCAGTGGCCAGTACTCTTTCTTCATAGCTGCTGGGTAATACCCAAAGGATGGGTGAAGACTGTTTGTTGCTTCTGAGTGTCCATTCCAAAGAAGAAAGAAGAAGGGAAAAAGAAAAGAGAATAAAAATAACCAATAAAAGCAAATGTTTCTAGAATGGGTTTTATTGGCAAATAATTCCCCGAGGGAAAAAGTCTTCTAGTACAAAGCCCACATTTCCCCCTTTCCTTCTTCTCCCCCCCATTTATTCACTATAAAAATCTGTTAATTTTATATTAAAAACAAAATATATTTGCTCTTCTAGAGTGCTCTATAATCATATAGAAATATGTATCATTTCCTCCATATAATTTTGAGAATATTTTTGAAGATGGTGACATAGCCTGACTCTTTAAGAAAAAACAATTCAATTTAGAAGTCGCTGAGTGACAGCGGTCTGAGTTCTGAAGTGATGCTGTTCGCCTCAGCACTTGTTGGAAATGTCATTAGGAAACCAACATATAGGGGGTTGCTATGGCAACCCGAACAGCAGAGTTTATACCATCACTGTAATTAATGTTATCCAAACGTTATTAATCTTTCAGCATCATTCATACTCTCTGAAGGAGCAGAAACCCTGGCTCTCCACGGAGTTTTCAACAGCGCAATCCAGCGCAGCTTCCCTTCTCGTATTATTTTTAAATGAATCCTTTTTTTCTGACATTGCCATAGTAAAATTAGCTATTGTTTCTACTCCTGTACTCATTCATTTTGGCTTTTTTTTTTTTGATAGAACTTGAAGTAGAATGAGAAAAGTGAGATTACAGCTAAGACACAGAATGCTGTCCAAAGGGGGAAGGATTTATATATTTAAATGTGGAAACCCTGAGAAAAATATTAGAACATTTTGTGCACAGACTTTAGTATGAGCTCACATTTGCATAACACTTGTAATTTTAAAGGAGCCTCATATGTATGGCTATTAGCATAGCATTATTTAACACATGAGCCCAAGAAGCCAAGAGTGAGTGTTTTGTGGAGGATAATGTGATCTGTAGTCATGAATTTTTTTTGGTTGTCACAACCACTTATAGGATAGATGTTATGACAAAATATACTTCAATAACACAACACCACCAACAAAAACAGTCAGGTTTAAAGAAAAGACAAAGGACTTGAGCAGACATTTTACAGCGATGTGCAGATGGCTGTCAAACACGAAAAGATGCTAAACATCATTCATCGCTGGAGAAATGCAAATTCAAATTGCAACGAGATATTATATCCCATCCCTTAGGGCAGCTACTGTTTAAAAACCAGAAGGAACAAGTGTTGGCAGGGATGGGGAGAAATGGTGCGGTCCTAGAAAAAAGGGTGGAGGTTTCACCTGGACCAGCAATGCCACAGGTGGGCGTAGATCCAAAATAACCCAAAGCAGCATTTCAGAGAGATATTTCTACACCCGTGTTCACTCAGTGCTAGTCACAACAACCGAGAGGTGGAAGCGACCCAAATGTCCATCAACAGATGAATGCATAAGTGGAATGTGGCACACACATGCATCAGGATGGCATTCGGCTTCAGTAAGAATAATCCTGCTACAAATTGGAATCACGGGGACGTTATGTTACGTAAAATGCCATTTGCAAAGGACAAGTGCTGTACTGTGTGATAGTGTACACATATTCTTAGTACTATTGGATTGTACACTTAAAGATAGCTAAAATGGTAAACTTTATGTCTCTTCCCCTGATGGAGGAAGGTCATTGGTTAAAAAAATAAAGAAACTGCTTGGCTGGCCCTCAGAGGTTAAAACATAGGTGGGAGGAGTAAACAGAACAGAATGCTGGGAGGAAGAGGAAGTGAGCTCAGACTCGACAGCTCTGCGCTCTGGAGCAGAGACGACATGCTCCCGTCCCTGGTAAGATGCGATAGCTCTGCTCTCTGAGGCACACACGATGAAGCTCCGACCCAGGATGGATGTAGGCTAGAATCTCCCTGGTAAGCCACCTCGTGGGCTACACTAGAAATGGGCTAGTCCAGGTGCGAGAGTTAGCCGAGAAGAGGCTAGATAGAAATGGGCCAAGCAGTGTTTAAAAGAATACAGTGTCCGTGTAATTATTTCGGGTAAAGCTAGCCATGCGGGCGGCCGGGTGCCGGGGACGCAGCCCACCGCTCTTATTACAACATCCCCCAACTTGATACTCTTTCCTTTAAAACATGAACCAAATCACCCCCCTTTGAGTGTGGGTTGAATTTAGCAGTCAGCTTCTAAACAGAGCAGTCAATAACTAAAAGACAACGTGAAACTATCGCTGCTTTGCTCTGGTTTGTTGTCACTTGGCAGCGGATAGGGTGGGAAGTGGATGATGATCCAGCCCCAGCTAAGACTTCTTGGTTCACAACTTCATTGCAATCTCCTGCGACACTCAGAGCAGAGGTTACCCAGGTGACCTAACCCACAGAAACGGAGAATGAGAAAGGTTTACCACTGTTTAAAGCCACTAGGCTTGGGATAATTTAGCACACAGGACTAGATCACCAAGAGAAGCACTTCCTCATTGGAAGGTTCAGGGGTCCCTGGAGAACTGAGAGAACTCCCCATATTCCCTTGCTGCTCCGAGGTTTCGGTGGTATGTCCACCGTCCGTCCTTTCCAACCACCGACTCCAGCTCAGAATGAGATCTGTCTGCAGATTACCTACATATCTCGCCTGGCCTCACGGGCTGTCTGGGAGCTGGCTGCTTTGCATCCGTGGGCTGTTGGGTTTCTTTGAGTTGATTTATCATCTCTCTTCTTGTGGTGCCAAGACTATGAATGGCCACGGGGGTGTTCTCATTGAAAATCCAATCACATACACAACCAGCGCATTCAGATCGCGGAGGTCAGATCCCAGTACCGCGCTACATTCGGAGAAAGTTTTTCTCACCTTTGCGAGGAAAGTGAGAGAGCACAATAACAGTGCATCTGGGAAGCAGCCAAAGGCCAGCAAGAAGGGAAAACTCAGCATCATCTGGACTAGAAGGCATGCCGATCCATTCAGGAGTCTCATTTGGGAGTAGCCTGGTTGGACTACATAAAATCTATTCTTCTCTGAAGTGTAGAATTTAAACTATACATTCTAAACAGCGACAAAATTTCACTAACCAAACTGGGGAAACCTATAAGTATAATCTTTCTTTTTTTTTTTTAAAGAGTCCCCCTTAGGCCTTGCACTTGTCAAGCAACTACACCACCACCAGGCCATATCCCCGGCCCTCCATATGATCTGTTGCTGTTTAAAAATGCTCATTTGCTCTCATGAAGTGAGTTAATTAGCTTATATTTATAAATTGTTTTGGTGGAAAAGAAATTTCCCATATATGTATAAAATTAGGATTTTTTTTGAAGAATTTTCAAATTGCATCATTAGAAAAAGGAAGTTGAAGTCTAAATTTATCAAGGTCATGAGAGCTTAGGCTACAAACCTAGACTTTTCCTGCTCCTAACCTCCACGCTCATTTTCTACAACACTGGAGAATTAGAAACTTCGTTCTAGGGATGCATGCACTTCTGGTCTTAACCCAATGCTCTTGTACATGCCTTTATGTATGTTGCTTTCCTATGTACACAGGTATTTTGTGAAGCTCTTGTGGTAAGAATCTGAATAAGGTCCTTATAGAGAATACATCTTGCTATCGAGGAAACATGTTAAGTCATGAGTCAAGTCAGGTCCCTAGGTTTTGAGACAACAGCTTCAAGGTTTTTTCTTTTCGTTATTTTTACTTACGTGTATATGTGTACATCTGCGTGAGTGTGTGCCACACATTCAGGAGTGCCAGCAGAGGCCAAAAGAGCATCTTGGGACTTCCCTATAACGAGCCAGCCAGTGTGGGTGCTGGGGCCAAACTCTGGTCTCCTGCAAGAGCAGCCAGTACTGTGCTCTCACCCACAGAACCCTATATTATCTCCAGCCCTAGGCTTCGAGCTTAAAAAACATTTCCCCAGTAGATTATCAATTTATTGAGGAAATAAGACTTACAATAGCTGTGCAGAAGAATGTCTCACTTTGCTTGCACGTGAAGTTTTCTGAGCGCATTCAAACACAACAGCCCAGGGAACCCCTTTGTCCCGATGCTACTTATTTATTCTGGGCTGGTTGGGAATGAATCTACCACTTCTCCCCAGACAGCATCAGTGTGCTACAGCCAGCATGCTGCAAGTGACTGGACAGATAATTGAGTGACAAAGGGGAGGGCAGAGGGGTTCTCACTCCAGGGACTCAAAGGCACCCTGCAAACTCAGCGAGTGTCCCTCCA
>NC_022021.1:53507966-53508808 GCF_000317375.1 Microtus ochrogaster
TAGCATCCCTGAGATCTTCTCTAAAGTGGACCTTCTGTTATCCCTGGGTGTCATAGCATCCCTGAGATCTTCTCTAAAGTGGACCTTCTCTAGCCCAAACTGTCTTTCCATTGCTCTGAAAATAGGAAGCTATGCGTTTTTTTCTTTTTAAGGAAAAGTATGGTTTATTTCCAGTTAATGAAGGGAATCTGCTTACTACCAAAGAATGCCAGCTGGGAGAGAAGGAAAGACTGAATTAGAAAATGCCCATTTTGTACCCCCTAGTGACAAGTCAGAGCTGTAAACAGTTGCTGGGGAACAGTTCTTTCTTAACTTGTCAATGCAAAAGGAAACCTTGGCTTTCACAGTTGGCTATGGGGGCCCCTGCTACTTCATCCATGAAAGTGTTTTGTACTTTAATAGTGGGGAACCAGGGCTTGGGAGATGGCCCAATTGATAAATGCTCACTATGTAAGTTTAAGGAATTGACTATGTCCCTGGCACATATGTTAAAAGCTAATCATGGTGGTTCAATCATGGAATCCAAACACCGGGGAGATGGAGACAGGGGATACTTGGACCTTTCTGGCCATCCAGTTTATTGTCCCCAGGTTTGATGAGAGACCTTGTCTCAAAATTAATAATGTGGGGGCTGGATGGATGAACCAACAGTGAAGAGCATTTGCTATTGTAGAAGACCTGAAATCAGTTCCCAGCACTTATGATGGACAGTTCACAACCTCTTCAGACTTCAATTCCAGGGGAGCTGATGTCCTCTTCTGGCCTCTGTGGAAACCTACACGCACACGGCACACATACATTCATCCAGGCACACACGTGGAAACTTACACACACATGGTGCA
>NC_022021.1:53509493-53511994 GCF_000317375.1 Microtus ochrogaster
CACATACATTTATTCAGGCATACACAAAAAGAGAAAATGTGGATAGTGATGGGTAAAGAAAACCAACATGACCTCTGGCTTACACACACACATGTGCTCACAAGCATATACATAAACACATTCTCTCTCACACAAAAATATTAGGAAACCAACATTGTGCCCATAGTGAGATGCGACACAAGGAGCTGTGCCCCACCTGGGGTGTTCTTGTCAAAACGGTCCACTTTCCAATTTACAAGGGATCCAGGGAACAGAAACAAAAATTAAATGACCCCAGTAAGAGATAGGCAAATCTACAAGCTGGCCCAATCTGTAGAGCAAATGGCTAAATTTCTTCTAAGATGAATGTCATTAAAGTTAAAACCCTGGAGCTGCATGTGGTAGCACACACCTGTAAGCCCAATACTTGGCAGGTTGAAGTCAGAGGATCAGGAGTTCAAAGTTATCCTTGACTGTGCTTGAAGTTCAAGACCAGCCTGGGAAACATGAAACCCCAATCTCAAATGAAGCAAACACACCCCCTCCCCACAAAAAAAAATCCCAAAAAACCAAAAATGGGAAACAAAAACCTCCTTTCCCAACACCATTTGGAAGGTTACCCTTTATCAAATGACATTAGAACTGATTGGCTCCTGGTTTTTAAAAAAAGTTCCATAAAACGGTACTGATATATTTGAAACAAATGAAGAGACTCAAAAAAGAATGGACTGGCCATTTTCATGGACTTATTTTGTTTTGTTGCTTCAATTATCAGTTCACTGCTGCAGTGGATGGCACAAGCAATTTTCTCGCTGCAGTGCTAAACCTTGCCAATAGAGGGCACAAGAGGGCCATCAAGGAGGAACAGGCTTCTGGTTTCAGAGGTCTGGCTCCCTTTTGCCATAGCCGTCTGATTGGTGGGGTGCCTGGGGCTCTGGGGATGTCTGAGGATGACTGCCTCAGCTTCACATCCAGAAGGCACACACGTGTGCTGTCTTTGTCGTCCACACCTCACGATCACTGTTGTGTGACTCCTCCAACAGCGAAGCTGCTTGCTCTGTTCCTGGTACCTGCATTCTTCTTCTCAGGTCGCGGCTCTGGGGGCTCCAGGAGGGTTCGCTGATGCTGATGCGCCTCAGCATCTGCAACCTTGGCCCTAGAAACAGCCCCCATTGGCTGCAGCCGAACTTTCCATACATTCCCTACAAGGGTTGAAACCAGTGCGTTTGATCCTCTTTCCCAAGTCTATGGCTCCTCCGCCCCCCCCCCCCCCCCCCCCGGTGTACTCATTGAAACTCTGTTTACATTCTCTTAGTTGACCTCCTTTTGTATTGAATTTGCTTTAGACGACTGTGTGCTTTCTGCTTGTCGATTGCATGAAGACAGACGTAGTCTGACATTGGTGCTGCGGTTATCCGAGAGATCCTCAGTTTTAGAAGATGTGTGCTGAAAATCACCGATCTGTCTGGGTCTCCAGTGGGTGATATGAGTGGCTGAGAACTGGAGCTGAACTGCTCCCAGCAAACTTCACTGGTTGCTCATCCTAATGTGCACCCAGCAGTAAGGTTCAGCTGACCCTGCGTCAGTGAGTCCAACCATATCCTACAGCAAAGATGCAGAGGGAAAACGGAGCTCAGTGTGGCCCCACAGATCAGCAGTGTGAGGACCGGCTCATGCTGTCAAGCTGAGACTTCACAGAATCAGCCTCCGTTTGAAAGCCTCTGCTACCCAAATTACAAATATTTTACTCAGACAAAAGGTGGCTTAAGGAAAACACAGCATCAAAGCCCAACCTTGTTCCTTCCTTGCCTCTCCTCCGTATGGAACCCTAGCCCCCATTTGTTCTAGGACAGAAGGCCTGACTTCCTTCTGGCCTTCCCCAGTCTCAGAGAACATCTGTTAATGTAAACTGACTGTTCAGTGTTTCAAACCTTTCATTCACTCTTTTCAATCGTGCAGTAGATGACATTTCTTTACCTCTTGGCTGCTATCCATTATAGAAATAAAAAGGCTGCATGGCCCCTCCAGCATCCTTGAATTCAAGGCATGGGTTCTGCCAGCCAAATGCATCTGTACAGGACTTGGTCTTGGAATGTGGAGCTGTATAGAGGGAGAGCCACTAGGAAGACATTGGTGGTGGCAGTGATGGCAGAAGCATGGCTTGAGGAGCAGGTGGTGTTGCTGATGCCCATCGCAGTTCCAGCAATCTGGTCTCTGGTGTTCGGTGTTGGCAGTGTACAGTACAATGTCCCCAGCTGAGACACTGATTTCTTTTCCTGCCTTTCTCTCTCCCCTTCTTGCTTCCCTCCTCCTCCCACTTCTCCCTCTCTTCCATCACTTGCTTCCCTTCTCCTGCTATTCCTTCTCCCTCTTTTCTTCCTCTCCTCCTTTCTTAATTTTCTTGCCCTCTTCATCCCCCACTCCTCTCCCTCCCCTTCCCACTTGCCTTCCTCTTTCCCCACCTCCTTCTCTTCTCTTCTCTTCTCTTCTCTTCTCTTCTCTTCTCTTCTCTTCTCTTCTCT
>NC_022021.1:53512244-53547092 GCF_000317375.1 Microtus ochrogaster
CCTCTCCTCTTCTCTTCTCTTCTCTTCTCTTCTCTCCTTCCCCTCCAGATTCATTTCTTGCTATCTCCCGTTCTTCCCCTTTCACCTCCACCATTCTCCCCTCCCCTCTCCTCTCCTCTCTTCTCCTCTCCTCTCCTCTCTTCTCTTCTCTCCTTCCCCTCCAGATTCATTTCTTGCTATCTCCCGTTCTTCCCCTTTCACCTCCACCATTTCCGCCTCCTCTTTTTCCTCTCCCAGAGTCTACTTCCGTCTTCTCTCCCCTTTCTTCCTTCTCCTCTTTGGTCTCATTGTGCAACCAGGCCGAACTAGAACTCATGATTCTCCTCATCTATCTTTAAGTGCTGGGATGACAGGCATGTCCCATCATGCCTGGCTAATACGTGAGATTGAGAACATTGTTCTGGCAGTGTGACTTCCAAGTCAGATTTTCTGGACCTGCTGGAAAGTATGTGGCTCACCAATTACCTTTCAACAAATTTCTATATTAATTGCTCAGTTGATTGGCAGCTATCGCAACTAAAAGTCCTATTGATAGGAGCACTTGGTTTCTACTTTGTGATATCACGTCCCACAAAGTCTCATCTCTTGAGGTTCTTTCCTCTTGTACTCTAGTGGTAGAGAGAGGTATCTCTTTATCACATGCTGTATTAGTCAGGGAACAGAATTAGAAGAACAGAACTGATCAAATGAGATCTATAAATGGGATTTATTAGCATCGTTTACAGGCTGTGGTCCAGCTAGTCCAACAATAGCTGTCTACCAAAGGAAAGCCCGAGAATCCAGTAGTTGTTCAGCCCATAAGGCTGGTTATCTCAGCTGCTCTTTAGTATACATCAGAATCACGATGAAGCAGGCTCCAATGCCAGTGGAGGAATGAACTTGCCAGCGAGAATGAGGGCAAGCAGGCAAAGAGAGCGAGAGTGTTCTTCTTCCATGTCCTTTATATAGGCTGCCAGTAAAAAGGGTAGCCCACATTAGAGTTGCATGTCTCCACTCAAAAGATCTAGATTAAAAGTGGGTCTTCCCATTTCAAATGATTTAATTAAGAAAAATTCCTCACAGGTGTACCCAGCCCCTATGGTTTTTGTTAATTCCAGATGTAGTCAAGTTGACAACCAAGAAGAGCCATCACTCAAGGAGACCACAGCCCGTTCCCACAATTCCTTAGCGTTAGCTCTTTTGGCAGTATCCCCTTAAACTCATCCCTGCTCCCTCTGACTTGCAGAATCTCATCTGTATCCAGCCCTTGTTTTTATTCTCTGAAGTCTCTGTATTCACACAGACAACTTGCTGTTTTTCCCCTCAGCTTCAATGACCTTAGTTATGAAATGGTTTGGGGGTGAATTAAGAAGACATTGAGATGGGCTGAGCAGGGCTGCTGCTTGCTTGGAACCATAATGAGTCTATCTATAAGCTAATACTCCCCATTGGTGATGACATCATAACTCAAACCAAAGGAGCTAAGCTGGAGAGAGATGGCTGGAAGGGGAATTTAGAAAACTGATCGGCTATAAAAGATGGACAGGTTGGCATTTAGTGGCTGGGTTCATAATCAAGATCTAAGAGAGATGTGTTAATACATGCAACAACACTATACTGTAAAGGTGAAATAGATGCATTCTATTGCCTAACAATAGCATTTATTATTTGTTATACTTTGCAATTTTATTTTTAGCAACAAAATCCCTTTGAAACCTCCAAATGAAACTATATTATCTGGGGCAGAGGCAATTTCAAGAGTGCACTGCCTGGGAGTGAAGGAGAGAAGATAGACCAGCCAGTGGAAATGGAATGGATGCTGGTAGGGTAAATGGGGAGGCGGCTTAGGTTCAAAGGCATAGTCTGCAGTTTGCCTTCCTGGCAGGACCAGCCACCCTCAGGAACACAGCACTACAATATTCCTCCTTGGACTCTTCCATTGTTCAGAACTACCCACTTCTTTATCAAATTCAGAGCTTGATGCTTGTCTAACACAATGTCCTTGCTACTGTTGCACATTCTTTGCCTTGATAATGACTTTGAGTGTTTGATGACTCTTCTTTCTTTTTCATTCTTCTTTCTTTCCTTATTTTTCTTTCTTCTTTCTCTCATTCTTTTCCTTTCTTTCTTTCATCCCTTTTTCTTTTTCTTTTTTCTTTTCGCTCCCTCACTCCCTCCCTCCCTTGCTCCCTCGCTCCCTCCCTCCTTCCCTCCCTCCCTCTCTCTCCCTTCCTTTCTTTTTTTTCCAAGACAGGGTTTCTCTGTGTAGCCCTGGCAGGCAGTTCTGGAATTCACTCTGTAGACCAGGCTTACCTCAAACTTAAGAGAGTTGCTACCTGGGCTTAAAGCCATGTACCACCCTACTGTTGCTTTCTTACTTTCTATTTGGTGGTGGTGGTGGTGGTGGTGGTGGTGGTGGTGGTGGTGGTGGTGGTGGTGTGTGTGTGTGTATGGGGGATGGAGCTAGGGACTAAGGAGTGGTTTATATGCTTTCAATGTCAGAACTTGTCTAGAAATTGTCGATTGGAGCTTCTTTACATCTGCAGCTTTCTATCCCTTGTCTCCCGTGCTGACTCTGTCTTTTTGAGTAACTCCTATTGTCTGTTAATATTCAGTTAGTATCAGTAATAGCAATAGAAAAAGTACTGTGTCCATGTTATGTTTGATTCTTCTCTTTAAGGCTTTTCCCTCCCTCTATGCACACAGTAGCACTCATAAGTAGCACTGATAACTTATATTTTGAACTTTTAAAATAAAATAGTATCATATTATACAGTTTCTAATCTTAAGAATATCTTCCCAGTGAGCATCTTTCCACACCATTTCCGTGCTTTACACACTTTATTATTTATTGTATACATATATATATGCATATATAATTCATTTTTCTAATTTTGTATTTAGGCCGATTCTAATATTTTGCTACCTCAAACAATGCTCTGATAAGTAATCCTGTGTGTACATCTTTTTGCACCTGTGTTTTTCTGTAGGAAAGCTTCCTAGTAGTGGAATTGCTGCTTTAGAGGATCTGCATATTTTAAATGCTGATAGATGTTGCTAAACTGCCCTCCAAAAAAAAAAAAGTTACTGAAGCTTACACTGTTACCAGGTTTGAATGAAAACGGCTTCTACTCACCTGGGTTGGCAGTCCACCTGGGGATTCCTAGCACTGGATTTTCATTGGTTCTCTGTTTTACTGCCTCATTAACACTATCAGGCATTCCCTACTCCTGAGTTCCCTATTTTATACTGGGTTTATGTCTCAGGGAGTGATTGTACCTGCTCTCTGTCTTTCTCCGTGTGCTGACTTCTCTTCCTTATGTTTGCTGCTTCCTGAGAGTGGCGGTTCTCAAGCTTCCTAATGCTGCGACCCTTTAGCACAGTTCCTAATATTGTGGTGACCCCAGTCCTAAAATTATTTTCATTGCGATTTCACGACTGTAATTTTGCTATTGTTAGAAATTATAATATAAATATCCGTGTTTTCTGATGGTTGTAGGTGACCCCTGTGAAAGGGTCATTCAACCACAACAGGGTTCATGACCCACAGGTTGAAAATCACTGATTTAGAGATTGTTGCTACAGCTCCATTGGTAACGTTCACATCAGAGAAAAAAATAAAATGAAAGAGGTTGATGCCTCCTACATCTCTTTCTTGTACCAGGAAAGCAAAGCCTTCTTCAACACTTCCCAATAAACTTCTACATTTATCTTTTCAGTGATAACTGGATCCTGTAGTAGGGTTTTCATGAATCAATATCTCTGTATGGAACTGGAGGAGGAGGAGAGCTGGGACTTGCTCTATCACCCGGGGTATCTTTGATCTCATAATCCTCCAGCCTCAGCTTCCTGGATATTGGGATCACAAGTGTGTACCATCATTCAAGGCCATAGTCTTCCCTAGCTGCAAAAGGAAGATGAGAATATTCAGTGTTTAGCAAAGTGGAAAACAAAATGGATATGTGCACTCGCATTGATTTATTGTTTGAGCCTAGGCACACTGCCACTCAGAATAAATAAAGGTTCTGTTATTATGGAATGAAGAATAGACATTGAGTAGGAACTCACAGTATTTGCCAACGGTAGATGTTTGCTCAATAGACATTTGTTGCATAGCATTAGAATAAGGCCAGCAACCTGCCAGTAAGTACACTCTTCAGTGAGCGTAAACACTGATTTATGAGTTAATTATTCCAAGTCACAGTTTGTTTCTAAGTTACACATGCTGAGAGTATCTGCATCCAGAATTCTGCGTTGTCCTGGCTGGGGCCAAACTGTGGCTGAGTAAAATTTTGTTCTCATTTGAATTCAAATTAATTTAGTCATCTCTCAGGGGCAGATGTTATGCATCAAATAAGTGACAGATTGCAGCATTAATTTAAAGAGTAAGTAAGATTTAGATTATAATATGATTACTTTTATTGAGGAAAAAAATCTAGCGTTGTTGGCCACTTATTTTCTGGATAAGTGAAAAAATAAGTGTCTACATGTGGTGTGTGTGTGTGTAGTGTAGTATAGTGTGTGTGGTTTAGAGGCAAGAGGTCAAATACTTTTCTCTATAATTCTCTATTTTTTGAGACAGGGTCTCTCATTGAATCTAGGGCTCATCGATTGTCAAGGCTGACTTGCTTGCAAGCCTCAGGGCCCCAACTCTGCTCTTCAGTGTTGAGAATACAGGCCTGAGTTTCAAGAGCATGCACCTGTTTTTATATGGGTACTGTGGTAAAGTGTTTACCAACTGAGCCATCTCCCCAGCCAGCCCCTTACCCCATATAAAAAAAATCTTTATTTATTGTGCATACACGAATGTCATGTGTGCTGTGTGTACACACAAATGCCATGTGTGCCATGTGTGTGTGTACGTGTACAAATGCCATGGTGCTCGTGTGTGTACGTGTACAAATGCCATGTGTGCCGTGTGTGTGTACGTGTACAAATGCCATGTGTGCCGTGTGTGTGTACGTGTACAAATGCCATGGTGCTCATGTGGGTGTCAGAAGGTAGTTTTCAGGAATTGGTTCTCTCCTCTCACCATGTGGGTCTCTGGGGAATCAAACTCAAGTGACTGAAGTTGTCAGGAGGAGTCTTTACCAGCAGAGCCATCTCATTGGCTCATAACTTATTTTCACGTCTTTTAATATACATTGCCAAAGGTGGCAAAAAAAAAAAGACCATGGCAGTCACATAAATGTGCCTTACAATCCTTTACAGACAGAGCTAACCCAAGGTCTGATGAAGGTCACCCTGCTCCCAGCCAATGACCCAAGATAACAGCAGTAATAAAGACAGGCCAATACCCAAGCGCAGTGAGGCTTCTGATTCAGCCTGTAGGCCCCTGTTCCTTACTAAGTCTTCCTCTGGTTGCCAGGAACACCTCCTCCCCCTTCGTCTGGCATTAGACTCTTAGTGGAGCAGCGATCCTCACTTCCTGGTCTTCTTCCATGTCCTCTCACGAGGACTCTTCTCCTCATAGAGTGCCTGTGTGTTCAGCCCAGTTCTGGCCTCTGCGTCTCTGAAGATCCACACAGATACAGTTGTGTTTGCTGGTCCTTCCCACCACAGTTCCCACCCGGGAGTGATGTGAACGAGGACTTGACCCGGTCTTGTCAGCATTTGGTGGTTCAATAGTGTTCAATAGTTCAACACTATTGGCTACTTTGGAAGAGTTAGAACAGCTTTTTAATAATGCAGCTTCCATCTGTGAATTGCCCTTGAGGAGTTCATGGGCACACAACTTTTTTTTTTGAGACCAGGGTCTCACTTCATAGCTCTGGTCAGCCTGTATGTAGACCAGGCTGGCCTCAAACGCAAACTCTAAGAGGGCTGCCTGTCATTTTAAATCTATCTTTTGACAGTCTCACACATGCACACAACATTGCTTATTAGGGGCAGGGAGCACCCGTTAGCAGTTCTGGTTTCCAGAGCAATTGGTGGCCTTCAGCAGCAGACTGGTTTCCACAGAGAGGTGGTGTATGCCATAGTTGTTCAGGAGAGGGTCCTGTTGTGACCACTCTGAACTTCCTAACACTAAAAGACTTCCTCTTCTTGGTCAAGTAGGAAGAATCGGCCACGTGATCCGCACACACACAGTCTGTGGGAATTGGGGAGGCTGTCATTTGCAGATTTGCCTTGCAGTACCAGGTCCCCTCTTCTCTCATCAAAGCTCAAATAAGTTACCATGGTCAAGGGGTTCCCAGTGAGAAGTGTTTCAAAAGTTGTTTCTGTTGCATTTAAGGTTGAAAGTCATGTGGACCAAAGCATGAGGTTTGTCCATTTTACTTAGTTTGGTCCAATGGCCCAGGCTCCTCAGGCCTCAAGCACTGCCTGTGTTCCCATGCTCATTATGCCTTCTGCATTGTATTGTGCCAGCATTTGATTGCCCAGATATGTAAACAATTGATGATGTGAATGTTGACTTAGTCTGATTTTCTGGAATTTACATTGACCAGAAGAACAGACTGTGGTTTCCTCAGACACCCGTGCTCTTCTCCATTCATTGAATTTAAAGACACCCCTGCAGTTATTTCAATTTTATTTCTGCTTGTGTTTGTATGTGTATGGTACACACATGTATGTGTGTGATATGTGTGTGTGTGGGGGGGCAGGCAGTCAAAGGACAACTTGGCAGAGTCAGGTCTCAGCTTCCCACTTTTTATTCATTCCAGGATCGAACTTAGATTGTTGGGCTTTTGCAGCAAGCTCTCTTCCCTGCTGAACCGTCTATGTGACCCCTAAAGCATCTTTTAAAAGGGCTTTTAAAGCAAGAAATGAAGCCCTACTTCCCACAGGAAACAAAGCAAAGCAGGACAAATCCAAACCCCAAATACCTGATCAGCTCGTGAGCAAGGACACACACATATACCTCAGGAGAAAATCTTTGCACCAAAGACCTTTGTGTGTGAAATATTACACAATCCACTCTGAAGTCAAATGGTCCTTCCCTCCTGCTCCCCCAACTTCATTTAGTTTCAGGGTCATGAAAAGACACAGTTACTTGGCCTTGACTCTTCCCAATTTGGATATCCAAGCATCCTAAATCTCCATACCCAGCCCTAGTATTGTACGATGAGTTAATAAGAAGAAAATATGCCTGCTTTCTCAGCCTTCACGTTGCTAATAAAGCCCATATTTTAAAGCAGTATGGAACCCTGCACAGAATCCAGGTTTAAAGGCAAATTGAATACATAAAGAACTAAGTCAGACAGCAAAGTTTAGTTACCTGAGAAACAACTACTAAATTTATCTCTTCCGTCAGGAACTGAAGATAAATACTTTGCAAGGCACACTCTACTTTCGCTTTCAATTTTACTTTAGGCCTTATTAAATAACACCATCAGCAGGAAATGTACGTGTGTAAATTTAAAGCTATTCTGATCAGAGAGCACTGTGATAACTTGGCTATGCACAAAAAAAATTCTCTCTTTTTTGTTACAGAAAATGAAGCTTATCTTCCTGTCAGTTTCAGGAAGGTGATTCAGGTCATGGGGCTTCGCTGTTTTCTGTCTTGAGTAGAGGTAATGTCAGCTGGCTGTGAGCACCTTCACGACAGCCTCCTGTGCGTCCTCCTCACACACCGGAGTCTTCCTCCAGTGAAGGCAAGGTGACAGGTGGCCTGTGGAACCCTTGTTTAGCCCTGACCCCTTCTCTTCCTTTTGCTTCCAGGCTAGCTGTCATCCCCCTTGGATCTTCTCTCTATTTCTCTCAGTGTGCCTGTTTCAGTCAGGGCTGCTACGGCTGTGATGAAATGCCATGGCTGAAAGCCACTTGGGCAGGAAAGGGTTTCTTCGGCTTCCACCTCCACATCACAGCCCATCATCTGAAGGACACCAGGGCAGGGACCTGGAGGCAGACACTGAGGCAGAAGCCGTGGAGGAATGCTGCTTGCTGGCTTGATCGCCATGGCTTTCTCAGCCTGCTTTCTGACACCTCCCAGGAGCACCTGTCCAGGGGTGACACCGCTCACAGTCGGCTGGGCCCTCCCACGTCAATCATTCATTGAGAAAATGCCCCATGGGCTAGCACCCAGACCAGTCTGGTGTTGAGGGTCCTTCTCAACTGACTCTAGCTCATGTCAGGTTGATAAGACACTAAACAGGACACTGCCCAACTACCTAGCCCTGCCACTGTCTGGGGACCAAGTTGCTGGACTCAGTCTTCAGCTGGTACTTCTTTTTTCTGAGGGTCTCAGATGTCATAATCTGTCACAGCTTCTGTGATGAGAGGATGAAAGAAATCAAGAAACCTGATGTCCTTTTGAACTTGGATGCATTTAACTTTCTCTTCCATATAAGCATACTGTGTCTCACGCGCAGCTTCAATGTGCTTAGTGCTGGTTTTTGTTAGGGAAAATGAATATAAACGCACAATGAAGGCTCGAGGCCCCCCCTCTGCTCCCGGTCTAAGTGCTGTTCTCTGCATCTGACCAAGTTCCTGCTCCTCACCACATGGGTGGCATTTTCTTCTTTGGGGAATCATCCAAAAGCAAAAGCAGTCATCTCAATCACTTGTCATTTGCACAGGCTGGGATCGGAGGCTGGTTGTTCGGAGATACACCAGCTGGGCCAGCAACTGTGGCTGGCAGCCTGCACAAGCAGGATATGTGGACTTGCCATCATAACACGGCTCACTTTTTCCCTTGTGCTGCTTCCTTAAACTTGGTTCAGTGCGGAATAATCCTCCCGCTTCCTGTGGCTGCAGATCCCTAACCCAAGGTGCTTCCGTTCGCCCTGAAATGGAACCTAGTCCCAGTGTGAATCCACAGCAGCAGAGCAGCTTCACAATGGGGGTGTTTAGGTTAGTGTTGTGAAAACTCCAGGCCTGTCCCATATTTTTATGGTAGAGGCGGGGAACGGGCGGTCTTTTCACCCTCCTCATTGGTCCTAGCTCCCAATTCTCACTCAGGAAGTGAACTACAGGAAGACCAGGCATAACAACCTTCTTTCTTGGGTGGTAGCTCTTCTTGTGTGTGTGTTTGTATGTGTGTGGTGTGTTTGTGTGGGTTGTGTATATGGTGTGTGTGTGTGTCTGTTTGTGGTTTCAGTTTCATTGGTGTATTTGATACAGCTAGGTTTTCCCCAAAATAATAGAACATGTGTCTATCACACATACATGCACACATGTGTGGACAGGGAGGAGGAAAGAAAGGAAGGAGGGTTATTTTGAGGATTTGGCCCATGACAATTGTGGAAGGACTTTGTAGCTTCAAAATATTTTAGGTTAGGCAGTCAGGCTGAGACCTGATTGGGGGGATTGATTTTCTGGCCTTGTTCCTTTTTGTTGTAGGAAGGACAGATTTTTCGGGTTGCAGATTCTTCTTGGTTCAGCTCTTGAGCATGTGAACTTCTGTCTCTGGGCTTGGCCCAAGTATCAGCTAGAAGGGGAACCAAGTACTCCAGTGAATTACCATCTGAACCTGGTTAGTCTGATCCATTTCTTCAGAAGCGAGGACAGTTTTGAAGTGGCAGGTACTGAATTTGTGTGCGGGCTTATGAACCCTCCCACAGACCTGTGACCTCATCAAAGGAGGAAGAAACACCATTCTCATTTCATCTCCATTACTAGCTGTTATAGATCGAACAGCATCCTGCCCAAGTGTTGGGAACCAGCTTCAACAAGTTCCATTGCTAAAGAATTGTCCATCCCTACCCAGAATGAGACGGGGCACATAAAGAGGTGTTAAGTTCAAATGGAGCAATTAAGGTAGATTCTAAATTTATCTGACTGATGTCTTTATAATGAAGAAGACACATGGACAAACTAAGGGACAGTAGGGAAAGACCATGTGAACACACAATGAGAGGGAGCCATCTGTGTGTGTGTGTGTGTATGTGTGTGTGTGTGTGTGTGTGTGAGAGAGAGAGAGAGAGAGAGAGAGAGAGAGAGAGAGAGAGAGAGAGAGAGAGAGAGAGAGAGAGAGAGAGAGAGAGAGAGAGAGAGAGAGAGAGAGAGAGAGAGAAAGGGCGAGAGAGAGAGAGGCAAACCACCTTAGGCTTCTAGCAGTCTGCAATGGTAGCCAGAGCAAACTCATACCCTGTATCTCAAAAGCCTCAGAAAATGATGAAAGGAGCAAATAAGGAAAGCAGGGCATCCCCTCCAGGAGGCCGGGTAGAGGAGACGCCATGATCAGGAGCGATGCCCAGGGAAATCCGAGGGGAGTGTGTGGGTCTGTTTCTGGGGTAGATGGGAAGACTGCACTAACTCTTTTGTAGAGTTAATCTGGGGAGGGTCAAGCTACCCACAGACACTGAACTAATCCATGACAAGAAGGCTAAGGGCACACAGAAGGGAATGGATAGGCTATTAATAAATAAATGAATGAATTGTTAGTATGGTTTGTGGTGGAAACTGGATAGCCACAGAAAAAAGAGTGAACTTGAACCCTTATCTTATGCCATACACAAATGGCTCAAATGGAGACAAGGCTTCAACAGAAGATCTGTAGTTGTGAAGCTCTTTCAGAACAACACAGAGGACAAGCTACTTGACATTGATCTTGGCCATGTTCTTTTCTTTTTTTTAAGAGATGATGCCAAAAGTATTGGCATTAGAAATCAAAATTTTAAAGTGATTCTATCCCGTCTGAAGGTCTCAGGACCAGTGAGCCATGGTGTAATTCTCAGTTTGAGACTGAAAGCCTGGGAGAGGGGACAGGCCACGTGGAGGTGTGGGTCCTGGGATCCACAAGTTGTAGAACAGAAGGGTGTTCCAGCTCAGAGGTGTGTGTGTGTGTGTGTGTGTGTGTGTGCCCAGCATACACATACATATACACAGACAAGCACAGAGACACAGATATACACACATGCAGAAGGGGAAAGAGTTGCTCTCTTCCCTCTGGGTGTGGTGAGAGTCTCTAGCTGATTGGGTGGTATTCACTGTCATTGAAGAGAGATCCTTGCAGTTCAGTCATCTGTATATGTCAGTTTTTTCTAGAAATAGTGTTTATTTGCTAGATTCATTAATCCGATCAATCTTGTACCCGAATTAATGATAACACTGTAGTATCTCTGAGAAAGGGGTAACCTTAAAAATATAAAGAATTAATGCAAATGAATAGAAGAAAACCAAATAACATTAACAGTTAAGTAACCGGTAAAGGTGTCAGTGGCCAGTCTTCTAAAGGAGACATACAGGTGGCAATCAGTTTATGAAAGGGCTCTCAGTATCACCAGCTATCAGGCAGTTAAGAGTGACAACTGCCATGAGCTACCATATCGCACCTGTAATGGTGTGTACTTTCAGAAAGGAAAGAAAGAACCTGCTGATGAAGAAGTAGACAAAAGGGAGCCCCTGCTCACAGTTGTTTGGAATGTATAGTGAGACAGCCATTATAGAAAAACAGTATGGAGATTTCTCAAAAAATTCAAAAAAAGCTGTTATGGATTCAGCTTTGTCACTTCTGAGTATGTGTCTGAGAAGGAAGTTTACTGAGCATCTCAGAGAGATGTTTGTACTTCATGATCATTGCAGGATTAGCCACAGTTCCCAAGGCATGGAGAAAAAGGGTGCATGCACAGATGAAAGAGAGGAGATGGCTCAGTCAGTAAACTCCTTGTCTTGAAAGCATGAGGGCTTGAGTTCAATACCCAACAACTTCGTATAAATTTAGGTGTGTACTTGTGACCCCAATTCTAGAGAGGAGGACATAGGAGGATCCCTTGGTGTCACTGGCCAGTCAGCCTAACCTTACTGATGAGCCCCAGGTCTGTATTGCAATAAATAAAGGGCATGATTCTCTAAGAGCAATACCCAGTGTTGACCTCTGACCTCCATAGGCATAGACATGTACACAAGTGCATTTGGGCATGCACATTCCTCCCTTCCAACAAACTGACAAAGAAGGAGACTTTAACATACACACACACACACACACACACACACACACAATGAGAATATCATTCAATCCTTCCATTGGGACATCACAAATCAACTTAGAGGAAAGGTTATTATGTGGAGTGAAATTACCAGGACACAGAGGATTAATACACACAACATCATTTCCATACAGAATCTGAAAATCTCAGACTTGGAGAAGCAGAGTAGAATGGTGGTTTCCAGGTACGGGAAGTGGGGAAATGCAGAAGTTCAAGTGTGCGCTGGGTAAGTTCTGGCGATCTAATGTGCGGCACGTGAAGGCAGTTAGGAGCAGTGTGCTGAGTATACAAAGCCTTCTAAGGGAATGAATGGATCCTAAGCTGTCACTACCCAAACGTGTGCAAGTGTACCCAAAATGGCAACAGTGTCGTGTGGTAGAGATGTTATCAGCTTGGTTGTGGGAAACACTATAAAAGTGATCCTCCTGTCTCAGCCTTTCACATTTGGGATTACAGTTACTAGTCACAAAGCCCCAAGCACACAGGCATACTTACAACAAACTACTACACTATGCGCCCCACATACATTTTATTTTGTCAGATACATAGACCTAAAAAAAAAACTGAAAAAAACTCTGTCTAGAGTCTTAACATATTCTGCCTCCCCCTTTTATTTATTTATGGGAGCTGTGGCTTTGGTTTTGATTTGAACTCGAAATGAATTTGCTCTCTTGGTTCTGCAAAAGCTGGAGGTTACACTGCCTACCCATTTAGTATGTCTCAGATGCTGTTTGGTGGGAAGATAGGAGAGGAGCAGCTTTCCTCGAGCAAATAACGTTAAGGGAAAGATCCTAGACCCTGGGTGAAGGATTTCCCCTGTCAGAATCTATACGTTGTCACTGGTGAAGCTGACCGGCAAGGCCGCATGCTTGATGACTTGGTTTTCACATGGACCTTGTGGCATCGACAGTCTTGAGATGAGGTGAAACAGACATTTGTCTTCTGTTAAGTACATTCAGGACTTTAAATACTCTCAGCTGCTTTTCAGGTGGTCTTGGCCTTGGTGATAGGATTTTCTATATGTTTTCGGAACGCCTACTTTTTGGAAGTAGACTGTCTTCTCTACATTTTAACTGCTAACACCAGAGGAAGAATTATCAAAGTATTGGTGAGAAAGGTGGTGTCGATTTTGCCTGCTCGGTGCTGCTCTAATTTAGACACCGAGACCTTTTTTTGGTCTGTAGTCCAGACTCAAAATCAAGGAGAGCTGACAAGATTTTTTTTTTTCCTTCGCCAGCATCACAGGTGGAATCAGGATGCATTTTGGACTTTAATGGGACAAGTGTCTCCTCTGGCTGTGTTCTGCTTGCCAGATCCCCAAACCTGCCCTAGGTCTGGCTGGTATTCTGCACCATTCCCTGATTGTTATGCTAATTTTCTATGAAGCCAGAGCCCTATTGATTGCCTGTCCAGAGAGACCTTTCAAACCTTGACTATCCTTTCTTCACAGGTGACTAAAATCCCACTTCTAGCTGACGAAACCCTCCTGCCTATTTCCAGAGTAACATTCTCCTGACCGCCCAGGAGCCAGACTTGTGTCCTACATTCTAACTTGTGAGATGCAGTCCATCACCAGGTTAGCTCTCCCACTCTGGCCTCTATCGGTTGTTTTATCTTCCTGAATGAGGTTATTCTTTAAGAATGTTACAGTGCCATGGTACTCCATTTCTGATATGTTCATGGTCAGATGGAGACACAAAAGCCAGCTTCATTCGCACTGGAGTAAAATGTTTGTACAGTTTATACATGTGTGTATGTATACTTGCTAGCTGAAATCCTTTTATTTTTCTAAGACAAGGATAATGCCAAAAAGTCAGAGAATGAGAATGTTTTGTCTTCCACAAGTCACTGTTACAATGGTTTGTTGACTGACTATAGTAATGTGTTTCTCCCAGAGCTTTTCAGTGGGATGATACCACACACACACACACACACACACACACACACACACACACACACACACACACGTTTAAAAGAGAAAGTGGATTATGCTTTTTGTATCCTGCTTTTCACTTGAGGATTTAGTACTGGACATCACTGGCCCTCATTTTAAACCTGGAATCTCCTTGTTGGCTTGACTTCAGAGTGGTCTATGATTTAAGTATGAAAGAATAATTCTTCCTCTTTTTATAGGCTTTTGGGGGGGAGTATGTTGGTTAAATTATTTATAGTGATAGGTTCTACAGAAATAGATGCTCTTTATTGAGGCCATCAAAGGCCTCAGTGCTTTAATGATTCTGCTGATTAAGTGGAAAACACACGCAGGCACGTCAACCTGTCAAGCCAAGGAACACACTCTCTCTCTCCCTGATGTGAACGGATCACACCAAGGTCTGATCGCTCACTGCATTAGGCTATGGTCTCTCATGCTCTAAAGACCAGGTAGGTATTACTTTGTGCAGTTCTTATAGATTGTTGAACTTTAAGACGAAGAACCAAATTTTAAAACTGTCATAAATCTGAGTCTGGCTTTCAGGAGGCAAGAATGCTATTTTTAGTGTGTCTGGATTGCGGGCTTTCCCTTTGGTGGCTGCTGATGACTGCACAGTAAGAATGAAAAATGAAACTTGTGGAGATTGGATAGCCAAGGAGATTGAAAATAACACCCAGCTAGTGGAGCCTTTGGGTCACCAATTTGAATTCAGCTCAGATCAGTGATGACTACAAATCGTTCTGTCTGGTGGCGGTGAGGCTTGTGGAAGACCCATTCTTCATCATTAGCTGTGTTAATTATACTGCTGGCTCGCCAAAGCCCAATTTGCCAGCTTTGGACTATAATCCCCTCGAGGGCAAGGGCTGCGTCTGTGCCATGATTTTTTTTTTTTTGCTGTCTCAGTTAAACAAGTGTGGATTAGATACGTTTGGTTAGGGAGACAAAGGAGCGCTCTTTCCCGGGTGTGAACTTGTCACCAGCGAGCATTTCTGTAAAATATGAAAGTAATGTTGCTTCCAGTTTGTTCTGGGTGGCCTTGGAAATGGTTTAATCCCATACAGTGACAAACAGCCTTCTTCCATGGTCCTGTCAGCAAACACAGTGAAAGACAGGCCCCACAGTTTTTGTATTCTGACTTGCACATGTAACTGATGTCTAGTTCAACGCTCATTTATGATAATTTTCTCAATCCCTCCAGTTCCCTTTGATTATAATGTGCTATTAGGGAATTTCATTTACTTTGCCTGGGTTAAACATTATTTTTCACAGATAGGTGTTTCTTTTCTGAATGTGCCCTGTCTTTCCATGTAGAGGTAATTCTTTTCAAGGTTACAGACTTACACTTATATTTTTTGTTGTTGTAAATTTTCCATGTACTGAAGGGCGTCATGGGGCGTCCTTTAGTTCCAACACTTGGGGTGCAGATGCAGGCAGATCTCTGTGAGTTCAAGGCCAGCCTGGTCTACTTAATGACTTCCAGTCCAATCAAGGCTACACATTGTGAGACCTGTCTCAGAAACAAAAAAATAATTGTCCTGTGACGGTGTTGCAACCATAAGACCAATATTAATGGATTGTCTTAATGATATTTTTGAAAAATTAAATAAAACATCTTATGTACAATTTTGCATAGTTTTTCCTCAATAGCTATTAGGTGGGCCACAATTCTTTTTTTGAGTCTAAATTTCATGTTATTAGTGCCAAGAAGACTGTGCCGTAATGATTTTTCAGGTTGAACACTGAACAACTCCACAGGGTTTATTCACATCTATGACAGCTACCGTGGGTGCTCCTGATGGCTCTGACATATGGAGGCCGAAGAATAGGAGCATTGATGCTGAAAGACAAGATGTATGTTAGTAATTGCAACAGGCTAGATGGGGAGAAGCCACTAGGATGTCAATCTTCATACATTGTGTTGGGATCAAACCAAACATGATAGGTAGAATATTTTCATCAATTTATGTGTTCATTTCTTCTGCCCCATTCTGCCCAACAGCTTTGGTGCTGTTACTATTGGGCTTTTCTCCTTGAAGACTCAGTTTATTCCATGCTTAAATAAATGGAAAATCCTTAAATTTCCATCCTCTCTGAATAGAGTTTCACTTTTGTGGGCACAGCTCTTGGGGACCTTGCAATACAGAACCAGGAGGCTATGTTGAGAACAGGGAGGACAAGGCAAGGCAAAGTAATTCGGAGTCCTGATGGCTAGGCTTGACGGGATGTTGGGAGGTTGAAGCTGTGGAGCAGGGAAGGCTGGGGCAGAATTTAAAGGGGTTGCAGATAGAGGGGTTCATGGAGTTCTGTGGAGAGTACACGTTAGATTCCCTCTGACCCTTGTGTGTCAGGACAGGACCGTTCTGCTTAGACCGCAACTGCGAGCAACTCCTAGATCACTGTGGTCCCGTAACCCAAATTCACATCTTGTTCATGGTCTGGTGAGGCCCTGGTGAATTCCTGAGGGCACTGACTTGGTGGCCCCAGCTGCTTTGATCATAGGTTTTCCTTTTAGAAGAATGGCAGGGGAGGATCTTAGGAGAGTCTTTCTCTTGCTACCCATTGCATGGAGCTGCCTCACAGGCTTCCTGCTTTGGAGCCTGTCCTGGAACCTGCTCTTGTAGACCAGACTGACCTCGAACTCTCAGAGATCCTCTTGCCTCTGCCTCAAAAGTATTGGGATTAAAGGTGTGAGCCACCACCACCTAGCTGGAAAGTCTCTTATAGGTGATACCTGTATGTCACTGGGCCATAAAGTATGCTAGGATTTATTTTCCTTCCGTGGAAAAGAACATAATGTAATTGTTTGCGATAAAGTTGCCATAGAAGTATATGAGAAATACAATAAAGTAGCTGTAGTATTGTTTGATAGTATGAGAGCTTTTGAAACTTTACCCCTTTGCTCTCCCTGCCTCTCTTTCCTTTCAGTGAGAAAATATTCATAAATGCTTTTATTCCCATGACTTATTCAAAGGAAGTTTTAAATTTGGTTTTATTTCCTTTGCTTCCTTGATATTCACTTTATTAGGCATCTTAAGATGGCGAAAAGGTTACAAATTCCCTTTAGAGTTATTAAAAAGAAGCCTGTCTAGGATGACATAAATGTGATGGTCATTCATGATCCCTTGGAGCTTTGTGACTCTTCCAAGAAAATAAAACGTCTATGTCACAGGCCTGTTGGAGAAATGGAGCTGGAAAGATGTGCCTAATTGATATCTTAGCAAGCGTAGAGGACAAAGGAATAGAAATAGATCTTCTGGTGGTACGGTTGCTTGATCCAGGGTCTTCAATATGCAAGGCAAGTGTCCTTACTACTGAGATATGTCCCCAGTTATACATTTTAAAAATAAAAGCAGGGTAGGTTAGGAAATGATTTTATGTCTTTCTGCAGTTTTCTCAACAGGAGCAGCTATATTTTTAGGAGACTCATCTGATTACTTGTATCTTGACAAAAATCTCAGCAGCTTCAACAGGTGCACACACCATTGACAACAACAACAACAGAATTCCAAAAACCCCACAACCTTTGGCTGGCATGAATAAGATGCGATGGAATGCTTCAGTGTGCAATTACATTTTCTGCATAATTAGTCATAAATTGAGCATCCAAACATAGATGCATGTTTAATTAATTATGACTTATTTAAAAGCACTTGGGTGGTGACACTTTGTTCTTCATTTCCTGCAAATCAAATTACTGAAGTTTTCAGTTTAATCTAAAGTAATCTTCCTTGCATTATTTTTAAAATTCCACCCAAGACACAGGCTTGATTACAGCATAAGTAACTGAGGCAGTGCGGTAAGTGCCATGTCAGGGAGGGTGGGTAGGGATATAGCGGAAGGCAGAAGATGGCAGAGAATTAGTAGGACTCATTTTGAACCTGTAGAGGTAAGCTGAAACCTGGGCTGTCTGAGCTAGGGAATGGAAGACTCTACATGGTGATTTTGATTGACCAGTCTTAACAGAGCACAACACAGAAATAGTGTAGATAAAAACATCTAATACTTAATGATTTGGAATGGGAGATGAGTCTAGCATTAGTGTCCTCTAGAACATTCTCCTTTGAAACATACTGTCAACTAATGGGTGTTTGTTTTTGTGGGGTTTAGAAGGTATGGATTCCAGACTGTTCCCTTTCTAGCAGACCTTTTGTCATTACTGAAGTGGAGACATTTGCCTGCTCAAGTGTCCCCACTTCTGCATTTTCTGAAATGCTAGTCGACACTTTCAAGTAGCTGCCTCTGCTGAAGGGGTTTTAGTTGCTGGCGCTGCCTCTCCTTGTATGAACAGTCACAAAAGCTGAGATATTAGTATCTCCTATATTCCTCTTTCTGAGACTCCAGACTGGTGATCCTTAACCTTTCCTAGTTAGTATTCCCTAGTAGCATGGACATTAATCAATATCTTTAGATATCTGAGACCATATTCCAGTTTTGTCCTCCTAAAGACAGAGGTTCCTTATTTGTTACATCACAAATTCAAGTGAATTTTAATTCTAGAGTATAGCTTTTTCTGCCTCGATATAAAAATATAAATGATAAACTATGGGGAAATGTGCATTATTTATATCTGATTCACCACTCAATGAATAAGATTATTCAGTAAGATGAGTGATAGGCATCTAGCCCCACACATCTGTTTGGTGTCTAACAACTCACCATATCCTTTCTCTCTCCTCTGTCCCTCCCTCCTCTCTCTTCATCTCCCCCACATTCTCTGTCCTAGGCTTTTAGTTTTCTGGGTTGTGGCAATGCAGAGGAGGAGGCTCAGAGGATTTTCGGGCAACTATTAGTGTAATTTCAGTAGTTCTAGCTTCTGACTAAAAGATGGTCAAGTCCCTCTGGTGACAGGGCCGGGACAAATGTCTTCTCCATTTTCCCCAGCTCATTGAACACAGTGAGAAGATAAGGAGCAGATGTTATGTATGCATCAAGGCATCCTGGGAGGACACAATAGCTACTGTTTTCACCAGACTGTGTAATGCTTTTGGTCCATTCCTGAAATATTGCTCATCATAGATTTGATGCTGCTCATACATGGGTCCATGTGCACCCCTGTTTCCCTCCTTAGTTGTTAAAAAAAAAACAAGGCAGAATGATAGACTATCATTAAGCACTTTGGATACTAGCACAGGACTTCTTTATTATAAATACAGGAAATAAAAACAATTACAGGGAATGCTCCTTTATTTCAATATGCTCTTGAACTGTGGTCAAAGGAATTGGATTAATCTTAGTATCAAGTATAAGCATTAATCAGGCTCATCCAGCAATTTCTTTGGGTTTAGAGTCATCCAACTTGTTCTATGAGGGGCTTAAGTGCAGCCTGGCAACGTGTCCCCCTCTACCCTGGCTCTGAGGAAAGAAACACGCAAAATGATTCTGTTTTGTTGTCACCTAGGTTGGGGGCAAATTTCTCATTCTCAACCACACTGTTCTATTAGCGGCCAAGTTTCCCACCTTCAATTCTGGGGGACTTTGCGGTGCTTAGAATTCTTGGATGATTATCTCTCCCAGCTGGGTCAATTCCTGCAGGCCGCATCCACTCCCACTTCCATTCTTGAAGATGGAGAGTCCTCTGATCTTTCCCAGTGGGAGGGCTTGCGTGAATCCCCTCTCCTTTGCATTTTCCTCCCTCCCGCATACTACTCTCTCTCTACTCTGAGCCAGCTACCTGTCTTCTCCCTTCTCCGAAGTAGAAAGTGTTTTTATTGAACTTTTTCACTTCTTGGGCTGTCATCTTTGAACTTCCTTTCCCTTTCTATTTTGGCTAGAAAAGGAAAATAAATGTCCCCGAGGACTGTTAAGAAAGCAGTGGCAAACAGAGAAACCGTGGACAGATGAAGATTCTAAAATAGAATCCTGTCACGCTGACACAATTTTGTTCAATTTTCTCTTGTCATTTTAAGGTGACCTAGAAGTAAGCTACCAATGCTTCTTGCTTTAAGTGCCTTCCGGGCTGCTGAGATACCTCAGTGGATAAAGGTACACGCCACCATGCATGGCAGCCTGGAATTGATCCTTGGAACCCACACAGTGGAAGGAGAGAGGTGACTCTGCCATTGGTTCTCTGACCTCCACATGTATGTTGTGGTACACACATACCCTCTACAGGTACAGAATAAATATATGTACATAAAATGCTTTTCATGGTCACAGAGTAGGTTAGCACTTTCCTCAACTTAGCCTCTTCCAGTTTAGAAACTTCTGGAGAAAGTCTTTAGGCCTCTTGGTGGGTTGGAAACAGTCTTTGGTTCTTCCTTTGGGCTAGGAAGGACACTGCTCTTTGTTGCTCTTGGTTATCTGGAAGAATGGATAGATGATTATTCCACATGCTGCAGCTTATTGATTTTACTGGATCGAGTGTGAAAATATAGTCCACCTCTCTGCTCTAAGCAGAACTCCCATATTACAAGAGAATTTTCAAACTTCCGATGGGTAGAACCATTTCCAGGAGAAGAATGGCAGGAGGAAGACTTCTGAGCCAGCTTCTGTGAGAGTACTGGCCTCAGACTTGCTCACTAGCCTCCCAGCAGGGTGCACCTCAGCCCTAGGCTTGTGCATCTACAAAGCTGGGGTGGTGGATGCCTGGATTTGAACAAGGGCGGGCTGGCACTGAGGTTTTCCTGTGATAATAAGAGTCCTTCACACACTGTTGATTCGAATCAAAGGGACCCACATCAGTTTTCACATCCCACTGGTTATTTTGTATATGGCCCTGCATGTTCATTTAGGCTCAAAATTGCACCCATATATTTCCTGCTTTCTCTGATCTCCCTTGCTTCATTTGTTCTTCTGAAATATTTCCAATTGTTTGGGTGCCCAATTGTTCGTGAAGTGGTCGTTCAGTTTGTGCTGAAAGGCCATTTTTTTTAAATGAAAAAAAAAAGATTTATCGTCATAATTATTATCACCATGTTATATGTTGATTTCAAAAGGATCTAACCATTGAGGTCCATTAAGACAGTAAATGGTTTCCCCATTCCCAAATCTTGAAATGATCCCTTTTTCAAGCCTATTACTTTGTGGTTGATGAGGTCTTAGACAGTGAGTCGCAGCAAGAGGGCTTTGTATCAGATCAGCCTGGACCTGGGTAGCTTAGAGAGCACCTGTACTCAGAGAAAACCATTTCTTTAGTTCATACAACAAGCGGTAGAGTATGTACTCTTTGCTAATGGTGGCATCAATCAAAATTGAGGAAGCCGTTCTGGGCTCGGGGTCTGACGACAAATCTTTTTCAGACTCCTTGTATGTTTTCCTGACACCCTGCATTTCCTTTACAGCAAACTGAGCTACTTAAGCCCCCCTCCTATCACACAGAAACTGGTCAGATTCTCCCTGTTGATATGTAGGGTCTACGCCACTTCACTATTTGTCAGATCAATGGATGCTGAGCATGAGGGGAGGACCCAAGTGATGGTATTGACCTCAAACTGTCTAGCAGAATGCTGGTCTGGCAGTGCTAGCAAACGCCGCCTGTCTACATAGCATTCTTGCAAATGGCAAGAAAATGAGTTCCCTAGGAAGATGAATTACAAACTCACCTTCTCTTCAGGGTAAATTCACAGTCTCTGAGCTGCTCGGCTGAATTTTAACCATTTCGATTTCCCTCTATTAGGTTTCTTTGTTCAGTGTTCAAATGCACCTTTCATGGCTCCTGGCAAGATGGATATAAGAACCTAAGATGTAATAAGCAGATAGGAGCCCAGAGACCAGGGGAGGAAGAAAGTTCTATTCCTTTTGGAGCACTACTGGGTGCTGACAGGTGGAAACAACAAGAATCTCTCAAATATGTCAAACAATGGGCAGAGATGTTTTCTTATTTCATGTAAGTGGCTTAGAATGTCAGTTTCTGAGCTGAAAGGAGATATTCGTTTCTTTCTCCTTGAGATATGTGTGACTGTCCTCCTAATTTTGCCCAGGAGTGAAAGATCATGGCTGTTGAACGCAATTATATTCTTTATATAAAATTATTTAAAATAGATTTAAAAGTTTAAAATATTTGCATGGATCATGTATTTTCTGTGTATGAGTGTTTTGCCTGCATGTATATCTATGCACCATGTGTGTGCCTGGTGCCCACAGAGACCAGAAGAGTACTGGATCCTCTGGGACTGGAGTTAGAGATGATTGTGAGTCTCCAGGTGGGTGATGAGAGTTGAACCCAGGTCCTCTAGAAGAACAGCAGTACTCTTAACCACTGAGCTATTATGTCACCTCTCCAGCTGTTATAATTACATTCTTTTTAAATAGCAAATGGCTTTTATATTTAACATAACTATGTGTGTGCAAAACCCTAAATAGATGCGAGATTTTTTTCCTCCATGTACTTGTGTTAACTAATTTTGTTTGTCAGCTTGATGACGTCTGGAATCAACTAACACCCAAGCTGCTAGCCATCTCTGCAAGGTTTTATTAATCAGAAGAAGGAAGACCCTTCCTGATCTGGGCCAGACCTTATGGTGACAACCCACAAGAAAGCACATGGGAGAAGGAAGGGTTTTGCTTTTGTCTGCTTATTTTCACTCTCAATGGCAAGTTTGCCTGTCTTGTTGCTGTGGGCAGTATAATTCAACTTCTTCAGGATTTCAGTCAGTCTCTGAGAATCCTCCCAGACTCCAGCACCAGATAGGGAGACACATGCAGCCTCCTAGATTGAACAAATACCAGATTCTCTACCTTTCGGTCACTAGACAGTCATTGGTAGATTATCAGAGTCTATTCTGTAAGTCAGTTAAGTAAATCCTGTAATACATTTATTCTCTCAGTTCTGTTCCTTTAGAAAGCTTTAATAACACATTACTTAACACTGATAATACTTGATCTCTGTTTTCTCCTTTCTACAATTTATGTACCGTTTACACCCAGCTCAAGTTGTACCATCTCCTAAATCTTCCTCTGATTTCTCCAGTTCCACACAGACTTCCCATCCACTCACCATACATGCCCTGCTCTCAAACCTTCCACATGTCAGGTTCCCAGTTTCCTAGAGACAGCCCATCCTCAGAGGTACATCTCTGTACCTCTCCGGTCTTGCAGATACAAAGTAGCTGCAGAAATCTTGTCTAGTGCTGGAATTAAAATCCTGAATCTGCAAGTTCGATTACCCACAACAATCGAGAAAGCAACAGGTTGTGGAAAAACCAAACTCACACCCAACACTAACATTCTCTCAGGCAGCTGCATCCCTGTGATGCTTACAGGGAGAGCTTCTGATATATGTAGCAGGCTCAGTCACATTCACAGGCAGCCTAAGTGGGGTTGTAATAGATAGTGGAAGAACCACATGAGGATAGCAGGATGGTGAAGGAGGGAACGTCTGAGGCCTGGATCATTTGCCCAGGAGGGTGTGGCCAAATAGATATGTCTGTGAGCATTTCAGAATTTGCATAGTAGAAGTCTAGTTAGAAATTTAGGGAATGATTTGTTAAGGGCAGCTAAACCTTCTCCATGATGGAAAGATTTCCTTTTAAATAAGAGACTTGTCTGTTTTCGCTATTTGGTGTAGAAGTATTTGCGAGTGCATTGCAGACTTTTAGGAGATGTATTTTAGATGATCCACTGACCCCACAAATAACTCACTTTCCCTTGGGAAAATTTACTTTGAGAAACAAATTATCCTAAAATTTCAAGATTTAAAAATAGCTAGCATTTATTATCTGCTTCTTTCTGAATCGGGGATCTAGGCATGACTTAGGTGTTTCTAGGTCAAGGTCCTTCCTAAGATTGCAACAAAGTTGTTGGCAGGGTGGTGGTGAAGCTTATGGTTATAGCTGAAGTTTCACTTGGGCAGTGTGTGGAGATCCATGGACCAAACCACTCACTGGGCAGCTGATAGCCCCAGAGGTAGAAATTCTAGGGAGCATGTTGCTTCAGGTGGAAGTCAAAGTTTTTACAATCTAATCTCAGAAGTGGCACCCTTTTACTTCTTTTCGTTTGGCTAATTAGAAGTGACTTCTGAAGTCTAGCCTACATTCAAAAGGCATTTTTACACAAGGACAAGATTTTGCCTCCCACAGACTCTCAGCGGCCATGCCTGCTCTGCTTGTCTGGAAAGAGTGGAAAAAATCTCCCTACTAGAAATTCCAGGAAAGCTGGGAGAGACTTACCCAGCCTCTGCACATTTCTCGTCCTGAAATAGAAAACTTTTGCCCTCCCTATTTCCTGGAAAGGAAGCTAATCTTTGTAGAGAATGAAGCTTTGCAGACAGGAACAGATGATACAGGCAGAAAGCCTTCTTTGGCTTCTCACCTGCCCTTCTGCCTTTAGGTTTTAAGAGTTCTCTCTGTTGCCTTTTTAGAAATTCTCTCCCAACTCCCCCATTCTCAGCTAAGCTCATGCTGGTTCAGATACTTGCATGGAATTCTTCCATGGTATCATAAATGAAATATAATCAATAGGTTTGAAATTTCAACACTTGCAGACATTAGCTTCATATTCATTTAGTGAGTGTGTGTTCTGTGTAAAGCAATGTCCCTAGACAATGGGAAGATGATGAGGGAAGAGAGAGCTTATTATCATACATTCTAGCTCAGTCATTCTTCAAAAAAAGATTTTTAAAATTATGTATATGTATGTGCCTATGTGGGGGTATGTGCACTTGAGAGCAGGCACTCACAGAAGCCAGAAGAGGGTGTCAGCTCTCTTGGAGCTGGGATTACAGGTATTATATACATGATTTTTCTTGTGAATTTAGGTATGAAACAACCACTATGTGTATAAAGTATGAATCTGAAAGTCCAAACAGCAGATGGCTTGGGCATTTCATTTATGTGTTATGAGTGTTTGCTTGCATTTATGCATGATCACCATAGGAATACCTGGTGCCAGAGTGGGTGGGAAGAGGCTGTTAGATCCTTTGGGATAGACTTATAGGTGGTTATTAGCTGTTAGAATATTTTTCCAGCCCCTCTTTGATGTTTAAAACATAGTCTCAAGACTCAGATCTTGCCTCAGATCCCTGAGTTCTAGAATTAGAGGTGTAAACCACTGTGACCAGCTCTAAAGATTTCTTTTATGTGAGAACTGCAGTACACCCTAGTTTATATACTCTAGTGATGTTTGGTAGCATTTTTGGCTACTTCTGTATTTATCTATGACCTAGATATTGGAAGGCATGCCAATGTTCATTACTTTGAGATAACTCTCCTTCTCAGTCAGAAGCTTTGAGCTTATCAAAGTCCTTGTCAAAGTTCAAAATTTTCAAAAATCAGAGTCTGTGAGGAGGTTCAAGCTGGCTGATATAAAGCCTAGTGAATAGGAAGCTGAATTTCTGCTCATCACACAGCTGCTGTACTTTCTTCTTGTTTGGGATGTAGTACACTTCCCTATCTCATTAACTTTTGATTTGACTGAAGAATTTGGTCAGCAAAATTTAAGTGATTAAAAATGGAAGCAGAAGTTTGTCTTAGGATTGCCATTGCTGTGGTAAAAACCATGACCAAAGGTAACTTGGGGGAAGAAATGGCTTATTTGGCTTACATATCCTGAATCACAGCCCATTGACGGACCCCCCTAAGGCAGTAACTCAAGGTAGAAACTGAAACAAAAACTTTGTTTGGGTTTCTATTGCTGTGACAAAAATGCCATGACCAAAGCAACTTTGGGAGGAAAGGGTTTATTTGGCTTACACTTCCACAGCACTGTTCATCACTGAAGGAAGTCAGGACAGGACCTCAAACAGGGCAGGAACCTGGAGGTAGGAACTGATGCACAGTCCCTGATGGGGCGCACCTTCCTGGTTGCTCCTCATGGCTTGCTCAGCCTGTTTTCTTATAGAACTCAGAACTACCAGCCCAGGGATGGCACTACCTATAGTGGTCTGGGGCATCTCTCATCAATCACCAGTTAAGAAAAATTCCCTACAGGTCTGCCAACAGCCTAATCCCATGGAGACATTTTCTTAATTGAGGTTCCATCCTCTCAAATGACTTTAGTTTGTGTTAAGTTGACATAAAGCCAACAGAAGCCAAAGAGGAATGTTGCTTACTTCATCCTGTTCACTCTGTTTTCTTTTTTATGGTTTATTTTGGCTCTGTTTTCTTTTCGTCTTCTTCTTTTTTTAAGATTGATTGATTGATTATGTATACAATGTTCTGCCTGCACACCGGAAGAGGGCACCAGATCTCATTACAGATGGCTGTGAGTCACCAAGTGGTTGCTGGGAATTGAACTCAGGACCTCTGGAAGAACAGTCAATGCTCTTACCCTCTGAGCCATCTCTCCAGTCCCCAGTCTGCTTTCTCATACAACTCAGGACTACCTGTTCACCACTCCCATAGTACTGGGCCCTTCTACATCAACCATTAAGAAAACGCTTCAGTCTCGCCCACAGACCAATCTGGTGCGAGTATTTTCTCCCTCGAGAATCTCTCTTCTCAAATGATTCTGTTTGGGTTGGTTGGTAAAATACTAACCAGGATAGACTTTAATTGAGTTTGAAAAGGATTAGGGGGTGGGGAGACCAAACTTTTCACTGTTTCTCAGCCTGGACCCCAGTTTGAAAGATGTAGAGCAGGCTTAAAAGCAGTCTTAATCTTGGTGCCCAACCATTCAACTCTCAGCCCAAAGCAAAGTTTCTGTAGACAACCTGTAACTTCACAAGTGAGAAAAAAAAATACAAGCTTGCTGCCACGAGCTGTTGATTTTGTTATTATACATTATTGTAGCAATAGCTGTCTAGTACGTTCAATTTATGGGTGCCAAATAATGGAGTATTGTAGAAGACAGGACTAATGTACCCTTCAAAAATGTCCATACCCAATTCTTGGAACCTACAGAACGTTACTTTACATGATGAATGTGTCTTTGCAGAGATGACTAAGGATATGAATGCAGAGCTGCTCTGGATTATCAGTCTGAGCCCAGTGTTCTTATGCTGGGGATGCAGGTGAGGAAAGGAAGGAGATGTGACAACGGAAATTGTCGTCTGGTACTTCCTGGCAGACTCTTCACCCCAGTAGTGAGGGTACTTACAACCCAAAGACAGGATTCCATCCATTCGAGCTTGGTGTACACACGAGCTTATTGGGGTTATTCATAGGAGTATGCATGACTCCAAGGGACTGTACCACTGAAGGATGCTACAAGGAGGGTGGATGCCTCATGAGAAATTGCACTCTTGAAGAGTCTCTTGTGCAGTTAACAGGCAGCTGCACTATTGAGGAATCCCATCCCTATCAGTTGTTATCTCTTTTATCATGTTGGGGAGAAGAGGGCGGTTGTAAGGATCTCAGAGAGTCCTAGAACCCTGTGAACCCCATGACCCTATGATCCAGTGAGCCCCTGTGTTTCCTCTAGGAGGGAATGCAAATAGTCATTTACAGCTGATCACAGCTATTGTGATCCAGGACAGCAATGATGATGTCCAACTTGGAGGAAATAGCTATGGAAAAAACAGCCTGGAGTCATGGGGTCAAGAGATCAAAGACAGTGGACAGCCGTAGAAGTTGTAAAAGGGAAGCTTCTAGGAGATCAGCATTGCTAACACCTTTACATCAGTCATTGCTAACACCTTTACATCAGTCCTATAAGATTTGCACTTCTGACCTCTAGAAATAAAAGACAATAAGTTTGCACTATAAGTCATTAACTTGTAATCTATTATAACAGCAATAGGAAATTAATACAAATTTATTATGATTAAACAGGTAATTACTATCTTTTCTCTTTGCTATAGAAAAATATTTATATTTACAGTAATACATTATGACATTGCCCTACTAATATATTCAGAAAATGTATCTTCTAAAGTACACAAACTCATTTGTTATGGTGGGATAATCGAGATGGTAGCATTACTTGAATGTACATTACTAAGGAAAAATAAACATGCATTACAAAATACATCCTTTTAAACTAGGGATAACAGAACATGGATGAGGGTGGTAAATGTCCAAGTGAATGAGATATCCAGGCACAACAGGACTGAAGCACATAGATCTAGAGTCTGTAGCAGAACGCATAGGGTCAGCACAGGCTTAGGCCAGATGTGGTCTTAGCACTGGAAGAGGGAAGTAGACATGGACTCCCATTCAGAAGCAACAAGCAATAATATCCAATTGACATCCATCTGCAAAGGAAAAACTAATTTTCTTCAATAGAGTCTCACTGTGCATATTAATAACACTTACGGGTAGGCCCCATGCCCAGCAGTAGTTGGATGTCTCTAAACAAACTCAGTGGTATTTTTGTAGGCTTTTTGTCTCATATGGTTTTGTATGGGCATTTTTTTTGTCATACTGGACTTTGCTTGTATATTATATTATGGTTTCCAATTTTGTATTTTTATGCCTTGTATGTATGTGTTTCTTGTATTTTTTTCTTTTCTTAATTTTTTTTGCATGCCTGCCTCTTTTTTTAAATCTTTCTAAAAAGAGAGAGAAGAAAGGGCATGGGGTTGGGTGGGTAGAGAAGTGGAGAGGATCTGGGTGGAGCTGGGGGAGGGGTAACCAAGATCAGCATACATTGTATAGCAAAATTATTTTCAATAATATGTAAAAATATTTTATAACACATGTAGATGTACAGATTTTGAGTATTATAAACTGCTAAAATTACATTAATAAAGAGTTGGTGGCTTGCTCCTCTCTTGAGATTTTGAAAGTTTATATATTTATGTACACACACAGTGATATATATATCTGTATTTACTTCTAGAAGTTTGGGTCCAGGAAAAAACAATCAAAATTCAGGGTTAGTAAAATTTTACTAAAAAACTGAAATGGTAATTTGTAATTTTTGAACACACATGTAACTATGGAGCAGTTTCTCATCTTTGGGAGATTAAATAGTCCCACCTAGCTTTAACGCTGACTGCTGTTTCTCTACAGTTATGTGTTTTAGATACACTTTATTACTAAAAGTTCATGCATAAAAAGCAGCAAATACAGTACCATCACTTCCTATGTCCCATCGCCCAGCTCCAACTCATCCGCACGTCTATTACAAGGTCTGTTACTCAGTTTCCTCACAATAGGGATTATTAAAAAGCAAATGCCAAACATTGTCTTTTAAACATAGACTTCAGTCTGGGCTGTGAAATGACAGAGAATAAAGGAGTCTTTTACGAAGCCTAACCATGCTGAGAGCATCACACCTGATAACTCTAACAATGATTTTAAATATGTTCATAGAACCGGTTCAGACTCTTTATAATCTGTATTTTTAATGAAACCCCACAGGAGGTTCCTGTCTTTTCTGCGAATCCCTGCTTTCAACATTGTTTTATAATGTCCTGTTATGGAAGTACAAGAGAAGCCTTTTAAGGTTTGAAGCTGCTCAAACTCAGCTTATTCTTTGAGCTGTTTGAACATCCACACAGAGCGCTTATAGACATTCCTCGAATCAGTTGTTTATTGAACATTTAGCACATCTTATTGGAGGGTAGGGAGAAGGTGAGAGGCGTAGTGTTTGACTTCCAGAAGATTACAAAATAGAACAAAGAGAAGAGAATGAAAAGGGAAGGAAGAATAGCTTGATCTGGCGGGTGACTATGGGAACATCTTGGGTGGGGATCATGATTCTGAATGGATACAGTGCCAAGATTTGAACAGCCCTGCCTTCTGGATTAGTGGATCCAGCTAGAAGGATCTGGAAGCCAAATGAAGGAAAGACAGTGTTAAAAATCCAGCCTGAAAGGGGGATAGGAGATGTTCCAGGGAAGGAACAGGGCACAGGATAGCAAGGACCAGTATCATGCCTTCACAAAAGTGGGGGAGTATGTGCAAATTCACACTAAACAGAGATACAATGTGCAGATACTTGTGTATACTAGGTGTACATCTCTCTACTAAGGCAGAGAGTGACTTTAGCTTGGATTGGAAGCATGGGTCCCTCTAGGATCCTTGACTAGAGAGAGCACTGTGGACGTAGGCGGCATTTCCTAATTCCAGCTCTTACTAGATTTGATGACAAGGCCCACCCACCTCCTTCTCACACGGTATTTCTGATCTATTACCTGATGTGATTTCAAGGTTTGACAGAGGTAACTCTAGTGGAGGACTCCTGCTTTATCTGTTCTCTCTGGTCACATGACTTCTAAGTCAAAGGAGCTGCTTGAGAACAGAATGGGTAGGGCAGTGACACCCCCGGGGAAATGCTTTGGATGTGGGGCAGTCTCCCGACAAGTTCCTGGCCGTGAATCAAACGTGGGGGTCATTTGGAGAAAAACATGATCAGAATCCAGGACCTCGAAATTAAAGACCTCATGGGACCCCCCATGCATTCTTTCCTAAATATCAAATGGAAATAATTACCAATCAAGCACACCACCGAGATGAATAATGAAAAGCTAATAATTGTTTTCCTTCCCTTTTAAAGAAACACGCCACACTCAGACGCCCATTTACAGATATTTTCAGTTAAAATGTCACATAATATTTGTTATATCAACAGGAGAATGGAAATTGAGTTGGCAGTGAAGCACTTGCAGTGACAACTGTTGCCTTGGAAACTGTAGTAAGCAATCATAATTACAATTAGCAAGTCTCCCACAAAGTCTACATAAATCCTCGCATGCCAGAGATGAGTGCCACCCATCAGACAGCAGAGCATGCCGTGGGGCCGGCCTCTCTTTCTCGTTGACACATCCGTGTAGACATTAAAGTTCTAGCAAGAGACACTGCAGCATCTATGAATGTAGGTGAATATATTTTCTTTATTTGCTGGTTTGGGGCGCTCGGCAAATGACATTAGACATACAGCAGATTACATGGATGGTTCGAGTGACCCTTAGCTGAAGTACAGCTGGTCTTGAATGGACTTTTAAACAAAGCCTGGTCTCAGAAGAAGATGACGCAATTGTACAGAAAAGAAATGATGCCGCGGCGCAATTAGGCGGCGCTCTGGGGAAAAGCATGGTGACAGAGAAGGAACTGGGGGGAGGGGGGTAGAGGGCGACTCAGTCACTCGCTGCTCCTCAACTCCAGCTTTTTCATTCTTGTCTTGGAAGTCTTCCTTTGGATTCGGCCTGCACTGCCAAAGGGAAAGAAGTCACCGAATGAGTGAGGGATGGGCCTGCTCCTGTCTCGACACCTCAGAAGTGTCCTGTCCTCTGAATTCTTTCACAAGCAAGGGAGAAAAGACAGTTAAGTCAGGTGTGGGCTAAAATAAAATTTGTGTTTATTTTCTTTAAGATTTATTTATTATGTATACAGGGTTCTGCCTGCAGGCGAGAAGAAGGTATATAGATATACAGATCTCATTACAGATGGTTGTGAGCCACCATGTGGTTGCTGGGAATTGAACTCAGGACTTCTAGAAGAGCAGCCAGTGCTCTTAACCTCTGAACCATCTCTCCAACCCCATGGGTTTGTGTTTCAAACAACGCTTTGAAGGTGAAGTTATCGTCCTACAAAAACCATTGCTATTTCTAGGGCTGTAGGGTATGCCCCAAGCTCCGTTCTCTTATACACGGTAGAATTTCTTCTGTTCGGCTTGTCTGAGCATGTGGCTGCCTGGTGCTCTCCAGATGAACACGTGCTGTGTGTGTGTGTGTGGGGTGGGCTGCCATGATGTGAGGGGCAGTAGGGGGAGCGGTGCTGACAGGCCTCCTTTGAGAGCAGAGGCCTTGACCCAAGCTTGCACAAAGTCTGTGAAAATAAGGAAAACAAATAGCCCTGGTGTAAACACAAAAATAATCAGAAGAAATCACACAATAGACTCTGTAAGGAGAGAGGGATGGACCAGGAGCGGGGATACCAGCACACTGTCCTCCCTTCTCTAGACAATGTCAAGTGCAGCTGGGTTCTTCCCCTGGAACCAGGCATGCTCAGCAATAGAGGCCAGGTCAGATCAGGTCAGACCTAAGGGTTATGAACTCTTGTCTGCTATATGGATGATCTACACGTTAGATGGGGTGGGGTATCACCTGGAACAAAAGGCATCAGCTATACTACTCCTTCAGTTCCCTACCCCTGGCTCCTGCCCCGGAAACTAAAAGCGCCTGGAATCCTATAAGGTCTCAGTGCCTACAGCCATGTCACAAAATGGATAGGCAGAGTGTCTTAGGTTTCTCTCCTGATAATTTGATCGAGGTAGGAAGATAAACTTGTTTTAGTCAAAACTAAGATTTCGTCTTTTTGTTGGATTATTATTTTATTTTATTTGAGGCAGAGTCTCACGCTGTAGCCCAGCTAGCCTGGAATTGTGTATTTTAGTTGGCCTTGAAATTGTGATACCCTCTTGCCTCAGCCTTTTGAGTGTTGCGATTACTGGTGCGAGCCATCTCAGTTGGCCATTACTTTAGTGGCTCTGAAAGTGTAATTCCTTATTAGAAGGCCAGCCCTGTGTAGGCCTTCTTGAGAGAGGAAAGAGGGATGTCAGGGCTTCAAACTAAAAAAAAGGAAGAAAAAGGCCTGATGTATGGTTGGATAGCAGGACTTAGGACACGTGCTAGGGAAGCATACAGTGCTATTGTGCTCCTTATGTGTTTAGTTTGTTTGTTTTGTTTTTCTTGATTTGACACAATCTAGGGTCAGCTGGGAAGAGGGAACTTCAGTTGAGAAAATACCTTCCTAATTTTGATCTGTAGGCGAGGCTGTGGGCTTGATTAATGATTGATGTGGGAAGACTTAGCCCAATATGGTGGTTCCACCCGTGGGCAGGTGGTTCTTAGTTGTTTAAGAAAGTAAACTGAGCAATCCATGGTAAAGCAAGCCAGTAAACAGAATTCCTCCACTGTTTCTTTCTTTCTTTTTGCTTGTTTCTAATTTTTTATTTAATAGTATTTTTCATTTTACATATAAGGCACAGTTCCCCCTCCCACCCATCTTTCACTTCTTCCCCCCAACATCCCTCCCACTCAATCCCCATCCACTCCTCAGAGAAGGTAAGGCCTCCCATGAGGAGTCAACAAAGTCTGGAATATCACATTGAAGCAGAGCCAAGGCACTTCCCCACTGCATCTAGGCTGAGCAAGGTAACCCTCCATAGGGAATGGGTTCCAAAAAGCCAGTTCATGCACTGGGGATAAATCGTAGTCCCACTGTGGCCCCACAGGCTGCCCAAGCCACAGAACTGTTGCCCACATTCAAAGGGTCTAGTTTGGTCCTATGTAGGTTCCCCAGCTGTCAGTCCAGAGTCAGTGAGCTCCTACTAGCTCGGGTCAACTGTCTCTGTGGGTCTCCTCATAATGATCTAGACTCCTTTGCTCATAAAATCAGTCCCTCCTCACTCTCTTCAACTGGACTCTGGGAGCTCAGCCCAGTTCTTAGCTGTGGATTGCTACATCAGTTTCCATCAGTTACTGGATGAAGGTTCTGTGATGACAAGGTAAGTCATCAATCTGATCACAGGGGAAGGGCAGTTCAGACACACTCTCCCTTATTGCTAGGAATCTTAACTGGGGTCATCCTTGTGGATTCCTGGGAGTTTCCCTAGCACCAGGTTTCTCCCTAACCCCTTAATGGCTCCCTCTATCAAGATATCTCTTTTCTTGTTCTCCCTCTCTGTTCCTCCCCCAACTCAACCATCTCATTCCCTCATGTTCTCCTCCTCTCTCCCCTTATCCATCCCCCTCCCAATTTACTCAGGAGATCTGATCTATTTCCCTTTCTCAGGGGCATCCATGCCTATTTCTGTTAGGGTCCTCCTTGTTGCCTAGCTTCTCAGGGGTTGTGGATTGTAGCCTGGGTACCCTTTTCTTTATGTCTAATATCCACTTATGAATGAGTACATACAATATGATGGTAAAACACCTGTACACATAAATAAAATAAAAAGTTTAAAAGCAAATGTTCTGCACTTCCTCTGTCTTATCAAGAAGGTCTTCTGCTTGGTTATGAACAGGAAGGTTGGGGTACACTCCTAGTTGCCTAGCTTTGGGGTAAGTAGGTTTGAGCTCCTCCTTAGGTGGAGCTCATCTCTGTGGGCAAGAGTATCTAATCCAGAGTCTTTGCTTGTTACAAACGAAACTCTGTTCAGCTTCTGTGAAGAGAAACTCTCTGGAGTTTTTGACGGGGGTTAATGCTAGGCTGTACACGCAGGCGGGAAGAAGTGAGGGATATGGTACACCTTAACACGCTGGTGTCATGCGTAGATGTGCCAAGAATCCTCCAGACAACACAGCATTTTGACATTTCTCCTTTTCTTGGAGCTAGCAAGCCAACGTTCCACCTTCTGCAATCCCCCCAACAGTGCTTTGGGCTGTGGTTCCATGTCTTTGCTTCAACTACCATGACTCCCATCCGTGCTCCATTTAGCAGAAATGTTTTGAAACCTCTCATGCCTCAATGCAATAGACTGAATGTTTGTATCTACCTCTCCTCAATTTTGAACATGACTTGGTGCCATGTTTTGGCTTACCACAGTGTCTTTTCGTGTTACCTCATAAGTCCAATCACCAAGTCTCATGGATTGACTGGCTCAGACGTTCTCAACACCAGATGCATATTAGAATAACTTAGGCAGCTTTTAAAATGCCATGGTCTTGGCTCCATTTTGAAGGTAAAAGAATTACCATTTCTAAGAAGTTTGTTCTGGGCATTATTATTTAAAAACCTTAATTATTTTGGCAAAATTTAAAACTTATAGAAAAGTTGCAAGAGAGATACAGATATTCACTGATACCTGTAGAGGGCTGGTCAGGGCTTTCTCCATTCATTTCACCATTCTCTTTTCCCCACTGAATACTTGAGGGTAGATCCTTACCTTGGTATGTTCTTCAGTATCTGCATCTAAGAATAAGAGTTCGTAAACACAGTACCATTGCCAAAATCAGGAATGTAAGGTGGATACAACACAGTTTACTTCTCATCTTGGGATGATGCTGGGTTGCAATCCACACACACAAACACAGCACCCACACACACATGCATACATGCATGTATACACACAAGCATCTACGCACATATACATGTGAACACACACAGGCATACATACATATATATACACATGCATGCACACATTCACATATACCTACACATACTTTCAGACATTACACAACATACATTCACACACATACAGACATACAGATGCATACACACATGCATACACACACACATACTCACATACACACACCCCTATTTGTCTGGAAAATCTTTGCCAATTCTTTTATGTTCATCCTGCACC
>NC_022021.1:53547205-53568404 GCF_000317375.1 Microtus ochrogaster
CTTTCTTGCTTTCCTTCTTTCTTTCCAGACAGAGTTTCTCTGTGTAATGGTTCTGGCTATCCTGGAACTCACTCTGTAGACCAGGCTGGCCTCGAATTCACAGAGATCTGCCTGCCTCTCCCTCCTAGTGCCAGGATTAAAGGAGTGTGCCTGACTCTGTTTACCCTTTTTGAATTACTTTGTTTTACATGTGTGTCTAGAATAGAACACACAGTTGGATCTTTTGTGTGTGTGTGTGTGAGTAAAATGGAAAATCTTTCAGCAGGTGAGTTAATTCTGTATGTTTCTACTGACAAAAGTAACATGTCAGACTTACCTTATTTTATTTTTATGCCTATGCTATGTTTGCTGTGTTTTATCACATATTTTCTCCTATTTCACCTTGACATTATTTTCATATTTAAGATAATTTATATTTTTGTTTTAGAGGTTATCTTCCTAGATAAACTCTTAAAATGCTCTTATTCATGTCTATTCCAATGGCTTCTATTAAAGCAAAACAGGTGCTAACAGGTGAGTTGACTATAAAGTTGGAGCCCTTGTGCCTTGCTTGGTGTAACCACACCTGCTCAGCTGTCTCTGTAGTCCTCTTTAAATCCCGGAACCTCATAATGTTGCAAAGGCTCCTCTGTGCATCACATTTCCCACACCAAGGGACTTTTCCCGTTGTTTGAAACTTGGAACAGGTGAATGGATCTGAGTCCCAGCTTGGCCATTCACCACTTATCTGGCCTCTGCTAAGTAAGTTATGACCAGTGCAGGACCATGGCAGATGTTCAATAACCATCCCCCAGCCCTCTTTATTTGTGGGGGAGTGGCTCTGGCATCCTTTTACTTCTATCTGTCCATGCTCTTTCAGGAGGGATCCACCATCCTCATCTCCCCTACCAATCCTCGCACCCCTCTTGAGGTTTTAAAATCTGACGTGTGTGTGTGTGTGTGTGTGTGTGTGTGTGTGTGGTCATTTGTTTGTGTTTTGAGACAGAGTTTCACTAGGTAGCCATGACTGGCCTCAAACTCATAGAGATCAGCTTGCTTCTTTACCACCTCAGCGCTGGGGTCAAGTCATGTTCACTGGTAAAAGCTCATCTTATTTTTAAATATATAAGGAACAAATTCTGCTATACCTCTTGCACTCCCAGGTTGCAGGAGGGCTGCAAAAGGAAGGCCTCCAAGTTACTGGACCCAGGAACACTATGCAGAGAAGCTGCTACAAGACCTAGGGTCAGAAAGAAACAGACACCTGTAGAGAGGCTCCCACAAACCTGAACATGTCTCCCCTGATTATCCCCTCTGATCTTCATCGTGTAATAGAAAGGCAGTGAGGGTGCCTGGGAAATGTGACTTGGAGGTCCCCTGGGCTAGTAGCACATGGCAGAAAAGGAGGGAGGATGTCTGACTGAGAGAAACAGGAAAGTAACGGGCCCCTCTTGTAAATTCACCAACTTCCCTCTGGATGTTCAGGGAGAGCCATGAACTGGCTCCAAGGTCACCAGCAAGAAATGACCACCACCCCCTTTTTTTCCTGAACATACATGATACTCTCTAATGCTTTTTACTGACGGTTGACTTGTGGTTTTTCCTCTTTGCTAAAGCATAAATAAAATTAACTACGTGGAAACAGAACCCAAGGACAAGTGAAAGACAGCGAGCAGAGAAGCTGTCATGGAGGATTAAGCCATCGCTTCCTTTCCTTTGATAACACGTGGCTTTACTTTAACATCCCCAGCCCTGGATTCCATCACCTATCCCCACTATGACCTGGCAAATTACAGTTTGACAAGCCTGTTATACTGAGAAGCATGGATTGTGTCTCAGGCATCTCTGGACTTTGTATTACGCTATTGTCATGCAGTGAGCATTTCCTGTCTCATAGGATCTAACAATGATGCTTATTGAAGGCTTATTAGTCACTTGGTTCTGCTGTGTGTGCCCACGGTAACTCCTCAGAGTAACCATATAAAGTAATCTGTCTTCTTGTTGGCTCCGTTTTATTAACCTAGGATCTGAAACTAATGTTCAGAGGACAGAAATAGCTAGCCCAATGCCACCCAGCAAGTAGGTGGCAGGCAGGGGCTGGCTGAGGAATGGATGTGAGCAGTCTGACCAAAATTCATACTGCCTTGCCTGCTACTGCCTCTTGTCCATGGACTAACAAAACATGGTCATTAATCGTCTGCCTACAGATTATAAGTGTTCTTCTTCTCAGATGGATGACATTGGTGTTTCCAGTTTCCATGCATTTCTAAGCAAATGAATGTCAGCGATCTCCTTGGTGTTGACCAGGTGGACTGGGGTGCCCCTTGGGGGTCAGCTCTTCTGCATTTCAAAGTTGACCCTGCCACCTACTTGATGTGTGGTCTTGAAGAAGTCACTTAACCTTTCCTGCTTCTCATCTCCAACTCCCATCATTGGGCATTTACATAAGATTTGTTGCCATAGTAATAGAAAATAATACTGACCTATCTCTCAGGAGTGCGCACCATGGGGATTGACTAATTTACAGCTGTGAAGAGCTTTCAGCTTTGGAACTGCTAAACAACAGCGCAGTCGTAAAGAGAATTTAAAACTCCATCAGCTTGTGGAGCAGGCCGGCGTTTGATACCACATTATATGTTTAACTATTAGTATTACTATTCGTAATAAACCTTTACGAGGTACTTTAGGAGGTTGAAGTGTTTTTTATGAGAGATAATTAGTTGCTCCAACCAGCTCTATGAGGTAGATCAGTATTTTTATCATCCCTATTTTAGAAATCATATTAAATTGGCACATGAATCATTAAGAAAGCCTTAAACTTCCTGATATTTGGAAACAACCTGTGAGCAGATGAAGGCGGATCGAATTAATACAGGCCAATTGGTATAAGATGATACAACTTTAATGTAAATAGCACACTCACGCAACCGAAGTTCCCGCGATGCCCAGAAACAGGAAACAGGAAGGGGCTCCAGCGTCTGTGCCCCCCAATTTATAAACATTTGCCCGAGGCCGTCCCGCCCCCAAAAGGCAGGCTCTCTCTACAAGCAGAGACAGTTCTCATATAGCCATTCTGCCAAACATGCAGGTCTTGGTAGGGCCACAGGGGAGGGAATATGCTTCCAGTTCTCAGCTTACAACACTTGGCAGTTCTTTAATTATTTTGATGTTTACATACTATGTGGAGTTTCTCGTGATATTCTTTTTGTGTATCAGTCTGGGCAACTAAAAAATTCACTCTAGATACTTCAAACAGCAGTGTTTGATGGGCTGGGTGTGGTGGTACATACCTTTAACCCAGCACTCAGGAGGCAGAAGCTGGAGAATCTGTGAGCTCAAGATGGTTTATGTAGCAAGTTCTAGGACAGCTAGGATTACATAAAGTGACCCCATCTTTTTTTTTTTTTCTTTTTTTTTGGTTTTTCGAGACAGGGTTTCTTTGTGGCTTTGGAGCCTGTCCTGAAAACAGAAGTGTTTGTTGGGCCGGGCGGTGGTGGCGCACACATTTAATCCCAGCACTCGGGAGGCAGAGGCAGGTGGATCTCTGTGAGTTCTAGGCCAGCCTGGTCTACAAGAGCTAGTTCCAGGACAGGAACCAAAAAGCTATGGAGAAACCCTGTCTCGAAAAAAAAAAAAAAGTGTTTGTTGGGCTCACTGTAAGAGCCAGTGGGGAAAGCGTGTTGGAGGAACTCTGATAAAGGAGAGGTCTGTCTGACATTGGTCCTTAGGGTCAGTCTCAATTCCAGGTAGGCTGTCAGGTTATAGGGCCCAGGAACACTATGCAGAGATGCTGACCTAGAGTCAAGAGGTTAGAGTTGCTCCCACAAACCTGAAGATGTCTCCCCTGCTCTCCTGCTTTGCTCTTCACTGTGTAATAGATAGTGAGCAGCGAGGGTTCCTGGGGAATGCTGCTTGGCATTCCCCTGGGCTGGTAGCGCATGGCAGAAAAGGAGGGAGGATGCCCGACTGAGAGAAACAGGAAAGTTACGGGCCCTTCTTGTAAATTCACTAACTCCCCCCTGGATGTTCAAGGAGAGCCATGAACTGACACTAAAGCCACCAGCAAAAAGGTTGGCCTGCATTTCTAGCTCATATTGCCAATGTCAAGGGTCATGTGGGCGCCAGGCATCACCCTGGGTCTGAATTATGTACTTGTTCACCACCGGGGCTCCAGTGGCAGACGGTAAGAAAGTTCATCTTTACCTACCTTCTGAGATGGGGATCAAATTAAACCCCATCCATAGGAGGCTTGGGTCTTACATAGGAGGCTTGGGTCTTACATAGGAGGCTTGGGTCTTACATAGGAGGCTTGGGTCTTACGAAGGAGGCTTGGGTCTTACATAGAGGCTTGGGTCTTACGAAGGAGGCAGGGGAATAGGGTGGGGAGAGAAGACTACAGAGGCAGGATGCGAGAAAGTACGAAAGCTGAACAACCCCAGCTTAGACCATGAAACTGGCTTATGTTCCTGGTACAGGCACCCCAGAATGTCTGAAAAATCACCCATGGTTCATTTTAATACCGAAGAGTCCACCCTGTATGGAGAGTTTGGATGTTTGTTAGACATGCAATAGGTAAAGTTATGTGTAGTCACGTGGGAACAGGCAGAGCATGTGCAGAAGAGCCCATGCCATGAAAAGATGCCCCAAGACCTTGCTTCTAAACAGTGATATAAAACTCCCGTCCTTCGTGTAGCAGGGCTGTCCGGTTTGAGCGTCACCCCCTCATTCTGTTCCAGCCTCCTCTCCCTTTCCCACTCAGAAGTGTATTCTGTCTTCACAAACAGCTCTTGTGTGTTTCTGCTCAACTCTTCATTTGGGGACACAGGAACCTGGAACTCCTGGTGGTGCCACCCCCCCCCCCCACACACACAGGTCGCTAATACAAATAAAAGCTAGCCTTGCATTTTGTAAATAGGTTTTGTAAATTTTCTAGAAGTATTTATGAAGATAAATCCAGGATTGAGATGAGATTTTCTTCTCCTCAAATCTAGTCAGAGCTTCTGATATTGAAACCGTGACTGGGAGTGGCTGAGAGGTTCAGTGGGCACATTTGCTTGGTGCCAAGGTTGATGGCCTGAGTTTGATCCCTGGGACCATATGGTGAAAGGAGAACCGGCTTCTATAAGTTGTTCTCTGACCCAAGTACACATAGACACATAGATACACACACACACACACACACACACACACACACACACACACACACACACACACACACGGAGGGAGAGAAAGCGAGAGAACAAGAGAGGATAAATAAGCACATGAATAAATGTAATTTAAAAAGACTGAAAGTTGAAAGTTGCGTGTGTCACAGTGTGTCACATCCGGGTCCTCTTTCAGGTGCTGATTGCTATTCTTGCTGTGCTCACATGGGGTTTTATAGACGAGGTTACAGTGCTCCTTGCAGCCTGTAATTCATCCCGACTTGCTTCAGCTCTACAGCTCCTACTCTTAAACAAGGATTTGACACATTGTTATCAATAACCTCACAGGGAGACTGATATATTACACAGGCTCATGAAATAGTTGATTAAAAGAAAAAAGGCACCCAGTTTCCTGACCTCCATTCTATGAGAGGATGTATTGGTGTGTAAAAAGTAACATACCTGGCAGGGTAAACTGAGGCAAGTTATTTATCTATTCTTCTTGGTCTTCTTTACTAAGTTAGGCGTGTTTGCCCTGTCCGTCTGGAATGTGAGCTGGAGGAGGATCAGCTGTGCTGATGTGTTTTAAATGTTGGGTAACACGTCCAGGTAACATGGGTCAACTTGCCCAGTACTGCCAAGTTGCCCTGATACTCCCCGATGATGCTGAAACACGGCCCCAGCGAATGCTGAGAAATCCTTACGCGGAAACAGGCGTGTGCAGTAGCCCACCGTCAGTCGTTCTGCAAAGCCACAAGTTTACGCCCACTCTTTCCCCTGGAGACAGTGCAGTCCCTGTAGCCTGCTGTTTCCCCAAGTCTTATCTTTTGTACCGTGCAGAGAAAGCCCGTGTCAGACCCCTCCCCCAAACCATTGCTTTTCATCAATCTCCGTGGCTGCAGAGCCCTGCGGAGGAAGACAATATCCAAATTGCTTTCCGTCAAATAACTTATCCCAGACAACGGCAGCAAATCTAAAGCGGAGGTTTAGTGACAGGAGCTTTGGCAGGTGAGGCGCCCTCTGCAGGGATCCTTGTACCGTTTTTGATCTGTTTGTTTAAAGCGGCTGCGAGATGGTTGTCATCTTTGGAAGGGTTTCCTCATGAGTAAAGCCAAGATCTAAGCTACAGACAAATCCTCCCTTTGATTCAGCCTTTGACCAGGGCTTCGCTCGGCCCCTCTCTACCCATGGGACCCAGACATAATCAGAGGCAGATTTCCAACAAGACTGGGCGAGAGAATCTCTTTAGGCAGTATTCGGAGTGCAGAGTCCACTCCCTAGCCTGGATGGATATGCTAGACCATGCCTGACCTCAGTGAGTGTCCTTCGGGCTAGTGATGCTTATGTGATCCGGAAGAGAATCACGTTTTCTGGTTTCCTGGTTTCCACTTTCCTGATAGTAAACATTATATATGGGTGGTTTTCTTATGCTGAGACTGAGTCTGCACATTGCTTGACTGAAACTAGGTTGGAGAAATAACAGCCCATTAGGCCCACACCCTCAGTAATTTATGGCCAAAAAGGAGCCGCAGGAGAGGCCACTTGGACTTCCTCTCTCAACGCCACTGATGTGTGTTTCAAAAACAGTTTGTTCGTAAATAACACAGTCTACAAAATTAGTGTGCTAACCAAAAGGCAACTATCCCCAAAGGAAGGATTTCTGTTTAAATTTAATTGATTTAAAATTAGCGTTCTTTTCTTTTGATGGCTTCATTCTTGTTTACTGGGAAAACTTGCACAGCAAAACACATACTGTGTGTGTACCTGGGCATTGATATTCTCCCTGGCAAATACTCTCCACGCGGCGCCTGGATACATATTTGCCTCGGAGACCAGAACCACTCTGAAGGAGCTGTTCAGCGCTCCCAAGGAAAGGCGATCTTGGCTTGACAAGAGTGGTGTTTGTTTATAAAGTCACCTTTCAGAACAGTCCTAGGAATGTGCACCGGCTGCTGGAGCCACTATGCTTGCGGATCACAGTGGAACGCTCTGTGCTCTGAAAGTGGTCTTGTCAAACCGTGGTGCTGGCTCCCCTTTCGCTTCTGATTTTAGGCACAGGGGAGGGAGCATAAGGCAGGACAGGATGGAATTGATTGTTTGGAATTGAAATTGAAAAAAAGAATCGATATATAGACAGGCTTTTCAAAAAATGTTGCCATAATCTCTTTGTTGCTTTTTCTTCTGAAAGAGGGAGAAATTCTTCAGGGAGTTCATAGCATGCCGGAGATGCTAAGAAATGCGTGCTTTAGGCACGAGGTCACTTTAGATAAAATGTCTAATGTACCTTGAAGCCTCAATTGCTCGTCCAGTTTAAACTCAAAACAACACGCATTCTTTTTACAAATGTGATGCTTGTTCATTGTGGGAAATAAAAGTAAACCGAGAAGAGAAAATAAATATTGCCTTTAATGGTAGTACTCAGCAGTAATTTAAAACCTCATTAGCATGTTATTAATTGAATACAATAAGAGTTTCACTAAGAATTATCACATGTGCAGAAAACACCCTCTTATTATTCTTTCCTGTCCTTTTCTCTCCTTCCCCGTCACCCACTTCTCTTTCTGAACAGAGCATTTTGTTTTGTTTTTTGTTTTGAGAGAGTGCATCGAGTAGCCCAGCCTAGTCTCGAACTCACTATGCAGCAGAGAAATACACTGACCCAATCCTTCTTGCATCTTCACCCTCCCCAGGGCGGGGGTTACAGGTACCTCATCATGTCTAGCTAGAAGTGTTTTTTTAAAAACATTGTTTAAAAATTTTTATTTTATTTAGGCCTCCCCCCACCATGTCACAGTACTTAGCCTCTTTATGTATGTTCGGGATGAAACTCGGGTCCTCTGGCAAGTGCTTTTACACACTGAACTATCTTGCTGTCTTTTAATGGGTCTTCTAGCCATAATTTACAATGTAGCATGTTAGTATAAACCTTTTATGGACTCCCCTCGATATATTTGTATTGTAGTGAATGTGTGTTTCTATGCTCTATGCTATGTGTTATTACATGGATAGCTTTACAGAATTGCAGTGTGAGTTACTGGGACTTCTAGGTTCATGTGTGTAGGGCATGCATATGTGAGTGTGCAAATGCACACACACGTGTGTACATAGGCCTGTGGAGGCCACGGGCAGACACCGAATGTTCAGGGTTTACCTCAGTTGCTTTGCACCTTCTACTGTGGCAGGGTCTCTTGAGAGATCCAGGTTTGCTTCAGTGAGCTTCCTAGCCAGCTTGCTGCAGAGATTCAGGTCCCAGTCCTCTGTGTTCTGGGATGGGACGCAGGCCGCCAAGTCCTTCTAGGTCTTAAGGACCTGAACTCTAGCTCTCTAGCTTGCATAACAAATGCTTTACCGGCTGAGCCAGCTCTCTCGTGTCTCCTGCTGCCCCTCTGAGCCTTTAGATATAGGTTCTTGTGAGACAACCTAGCCTGGCCTTGAACTTGTCATCCTTCTGGCTCAGAGTTCCTAACTGCTAGGGATTACAGGCATGTGCCACCACAGAAGGCCAGTTTTCCAAATCGTATTGTTATGGTAAGTGTCCTGGAGGTAAATTCAGTTTTTCTTTAAGATAAATAAATGGTTGGAAATTAAGTAGTTAAATGAAGGGCTTTGCTGACTGGGCAGGCTTTTCATATATACCATCACCATCACACTGCTGTTTGTAAGAGCGATGTTTCCTTTGTCACCAGAAGCGTCACAGTAAACAACTCCCGTGTAGTCACCACACTAGGGCTTTAAAGATCTCTTCAGCTCTACGGGAAAACTAAGTAACACTAACAAGAGCTTGTGCCTGTTAGAGACTAAATGGTCCCTCTCTCAACACATTTGTTGATGCCCTTACCCTTCGTGAGACCAAGTTTGGAGAACAGGCTTTAAAGGGGCAGATATGGTTAAATGAGGTCAGGAGAGGAAAACCTTTATTTTTATTTATTTATTTATTTATCTATTTATTTATTTGAGGTTCAGTGTTTATTTTCAAGGAAATAATAGTCTTTGGACTACTACAGTGTTTCTACTATTTTTGTATAATTATACCTTTTCTCTACTTGATTTCTTTTTCAACATTTTTTTATTCTTCTTTCATATGTTATACCCTGACTACAGTTTTCCCTTCCTCCTCCCAGTCCCTCTCCCAGGTCCACCCCTCTGCTGTTTCCCTTCAGAAAGGGCAGGCCTCCCAGGGATATCAACCAAGCATGACATAACAAGTTACAATGAGACTAGGCACAAACCCTCATATTTAGGCTGGAGGAAGCAACCCAGTATAAGGAATAGGGTCCCCAAAGCAGGCAAAAGCCCCTGCTGCCACTGTTAGGGGTTCCACAAGACCAGACTACACAACCATAATATAAATGCAGTGGGTCTGTGAGCCCCTATAAGCCAAGATTAGTTGATTCTGTGCATTTTCTTGTGGTATCCTTGACTCTTCTGGCTCCTACAATCCTTCCTTCCCCTCTTCTGAGGGGTTCTCCGAGTTCTGCCTGATGTTTGGCTGTGGGTCTCTGTATCTGTTCCTATCAGTTGCTGGATTAAGCCTCTCTGATGATGGTTATGCCAGGCTCCTGTCTATGAGTATAGCAGAATATCATTAGGGATTATTTCATTGGCCTCTCCCTCCGCCTCCCCCCCTCTCTTTCTCTCCTCCTCCTCCTCCTCCTCCTCCTTTTCTTTTTTTCTGGTTGTGTTTGGTTTTATCCTGAGTCTGGTACAGAAATTAGGGGAGTGCCCAACCAATGACTGGTCCAGTTTGAGGCCCATGCCACAAAGGGACCCCACCCCTGACACTACCAGGAAGCCAGGGATCTTAATTCTTCATCTGGTAGGACTGCTCTTCTTAGAAGAAAAGACACCTGCTTGCTCTCCTGCACGATTACCTGGGAAAGGCCATGTGAGGTTGCAGAAAATGGCTATTTGGGAGCCAGGAGGCGTGACCTTACCAGATGTTAAAGCTGCCAGCACTGTGAGAAAGCAACTCTGTATTGTTATAAGCTGCCCTGTCCACGCTGTGTAACTTGTTATGGCAGCCTGGACAGACTAATGGAGTGCCTTTGAGATTCTTAGCAAAACTCAGGCATTCAGCATGTCCAGAGGCTATAGCAGGGGATATTTAAAAAGGCACAAAAGTAATAGTCTGAAAATGCTGACTTGGGACCCTGTGAAAACACAGACGGAAGCAGAGCTCTGAGCCAGTGGGGCTGCAAGCAAGGTAGGCGTAGGAAGCAACTCAGCTGCCACAAGCTGAGAGCCAGGTGGGCATTTGTGTTTACTTATTTATTTTTAATACAGCTGAAAGGGCTCCTGCTTACATAGCAGCCTAGCTGGAGGCCTTTTCTTTTTATTTCTACCTGATTGTCAAACTCCCTTTGTCTAAATTTTTATATATGAGGGAAAATAAGATGAGGGACAAACCATTAAAAAACTGTGTGTGTGTGTGTGTGTGTGTGTGTGTGTGTGTGTGTGTATGATAGCATAACTTCCATATTTTACTGGCATAATTCCCTTATGTACCAATTGTGTATAACCTAACAGAGTTGGTTTTTTTTTAAGCATTTTTTTTTTAAGCTTTTATAGCAGATCTGGTTGTCAGCTGTTTGGTGACCTCAGTTTTCTTTACATAACTTAGACAGGTTAGACAAGATTGGTGAGTTTTAAAGTTTGTGAAAGGAGTCGTCTCTAGGGCTGTATGGAGTTAGGGCCTGTTTATTTCATTTGAGTCTATTATTATTGTTATTATTATTATTTTGAGATAGGATCTTACTATGGAACCTTGACTGGTTTGGAACTTGGTATGTAGGCCAAAATGACCCAGAGCTTACAGAGATCTGCCTGCTTCTGCCTCCTGAGTGCCATCAGGATGTTGTAAATATAACTTGATCCTTAAATTTTGGCATTTCTTGGTATAACAGAACAGCTCCAGCTTCTGCTATATGTGGTTTTACTCCAGGGTTTGTTGTGACCTGCGTGTGTTTTCCCCAGCTTCCTATTTTGAAATCCTAACCTTCAAGGTGATGCTCTCAGGATGCGGGGCTCTCATGAGGTACCTGAGTTACCATGTCGAGTCCCTAGGAACAGAATTGCAAGCTGGAAGGAAAAGAAAATCTCAGATAACTCTCTTGCTGCCTTTCTGAGAAGGATGGCTTGTTTCTGAGGAGAAAACCCTTATTAGAACCCAACCTGGTGGCCCCAAGCTTCTAGCCTTGAGAATGTGAGAAATGACTTTTCGTAGTTCTGAAGCCAGTCAGCCTATTACATATGTTAGAACACTGGGTTATAGCTAGGTCTTCTCAGCTGGAAGGCCTGAGAACCTTAGATTGGGCTGGTATAAAGCACATCCCTCTAATCCTATGAAATTGAAAATTGGTTTATCACTTGGGTGGGCCACTGGATTCTTTATGTTCCCTGCTGCACACATTTCTGCCCTACAGCTCTCTCTACATGGATGCATCTTCACATGAGTGTCACAGGCTTGACATTCCGAGACTTCCCAAGGTCACTCATCTTGATACAGGCAAAGCTCATTCTCAGTTCTTCTAGCTCCAAACATATTTGTTTTCCCCCCTGATTCCTGTGAGAAAATCCATAGGGAAAATAATTTCTGAAGGCATAAATTGAAATGTGTATTGTTACATGAGGTTTTTAGTTTTTTTACAAGACAATTTATAAGATTGTTCTTCTATATTCTTGTTATTTCTGTTTATCTTACTAAAATTATGTCTTTTGACTATAAAGTCTGAAGTGGCCCTTCCTATGAAATCAGTGAGTTTGAACAGAAGGCTTTCTGTTATGGTTTAGGTGTAAAACATTCCTCATGGATTAGTGTGCTTAAATACTTGGTCTCTAGCTGTTGATACTGTTTTGGGAGGTTGTAGGACCTCTGAGATATAGGGCCTACGAGGCAGATGTAGGCCACTGGGGGTGGGCCTTGAGGATTGAGGAAATCCTCTATTCCGGGGAAATCTCTACTTCCTGGTCCCCAGAGACAGAACAGGTTCATCTCAAGCTCTCGCTGCCACAGATGGAGCTGTCAGTCACTGCATCTTCCTCACAATGATGGACTAGATCCCTTGAACCACAGCCTCCAAATAAACCTCTCCTCCCATAAGCTGTTTATACCAGGCATTCTGTCACAGTGACAGGTGAAGTGACAAACATAGCAACATCTTAGCAATCTCAGATGAACAGAACTCTTCGGAATGGCATACCCCAGACGCAGGCGCTGAAGGGAAGGGTCTCCTGAGATGGTCCTTCTCTTAGGACCTGGTACACATTTTCTCTTCCCAGAATTTTCACCACCTTCTTTTCTTAAGCTTCTAACATCTTCATTTTCAGAAACTAATTAGGCCTTTCTTCTTCCCCTCACCTTTCATCTCACGAAAGGGAAGTTTTGTGAGTTGTTAAAGGATCCACTTTGCCATAATCATTTAAACAGACCCCTTTCCAGCTGCTACTTTTCCCTCACGTGAATTAAATAGGAAGACTCTGTCTAATTTGGAAGAAAATGAACTAACAAAAACAGGCTAACTTTAACCTTCAGTACTGATTATACCTAGATGCAAGTCTTGTATGCTGCATACGCACACACACACACACACACATCCATACATGTACACACACGTATATGCACATACATATATATATGTTCACACACATATAAGCAGCATACAAATATATATTTAAACAGGCCAATATATAATATCATATATATATGACTACAATTCCCTACCAATTATTAGGTATACTTTTCTTTGACCTGTATTGAGCAGATGAGATTCAAGGGAAGCAGTCAAGAGTCATCTTCTTTACCCCTCTCTCTCCTTTTCTCTCTGTTGGTCTATTTCTCTCACCTCTTCAACACTTACATTCTCTATCAGCTACAAGCAATCTCAAAGAGAGAAAAAAAAAACCAGAAGCCCGCTCTGATTGACGCTTCTCCGGAAAACCGGTTAGATGCCACGATATGCGTCCCAGAGGTGGACGTGTGCTTTCCCTTTTATGGATCCGAGATGAGGAGCAATCAAAGAAGCCACTAAGCCCTCCACTAGGCCAGTGAAGCTGGGAGCCAAATATATCTTCCAATTTCATAGATGCACAGCCCCACACAAGCTTAATGAAAAGAAACTTGAAAGGCGAAGATTATCAAATTGCTTTTAGGCTCCCTGCTTGATTACTTTTAGGTGCTAAGTACATGTGCCAATTTGTGTGACTGACTTAACGGTTTCCCTTTATGACATTGTTAATCATAATAATTATGGTAACTTACATTGGTTTAGCACGTCGCAGTTTTTAAAGCAGTTTTCTCTCCATTATCTTATTAGATCTTCATGGCAGACGGGGGACAGGCTTGCCTGAAGATGGCCCTCTTACTGAGAATACCGTCTTTATAAGCACACAGCTTCATGAAGCTTGAAGGTTGAGGAGGAAAGGGACACCAGGTGGCAAGCCAGCTGCAGTCGTACGGACTGGCGGTGGTCACCCCCCTCTTGCCCCTTCTGCCACTTAGGTGTTGAGTATTTAGCCTTGACTCAGTTGTACAAACATCACTTCAGCCCTGTTAAATAGCTATGCTGAACAAAGGAATGGGTCCCAGGTCTGCCACGCTACAGATCCAACCATGAGTATTCATGTCTCATCTGCTCACATTGCTCTCAACATTGGTTTTATTATTTGTTAAATGAATCACTAAAAACACAATTATTCTAGCTTTGCCTGATTTTCACTCTAGGAATGCTGTTAGATTCGCTCCAAGACCTCCAAGGAAGGCTGACAGTGGCCGGAGCAGCAGCGTTGTTTGTCTTTCTTGTATCCAAAATACTGTAGCCTGACGGGCTGCAGGACTCGCAGTTACTAGCTGTGGGACATCCAAACTGCCTGTTCCCCGCTTTCGACCCCAGGTGCACAGCGGTTGTCAGTCAGCTCTTCTCATGTCACATCTGTGGAGAAAAGATTGCATAGTGTGCTCACGCAGCCGGTTTAGGGGAGCTGGGATCAGTCCTCACATCTTCCAGCTCCTGAATTAGTTATCTTTCCCTCTATCGGTTGTTCCCAACCTTCGAAAGCTGTGACCCTTTAAAACAGTTCCTCATGTTGTGGTGACATCCACAACCATAAAATTATTTCTTTGGTACTTCATAACTGTAATTTTGCTGCTGCTATGCATTGTAATGTAAATATCTGATATGCAGATGGTCTTAGGTGACCACTGTGGAAGGGTCGTTCGACCCCCATATTAAACACACTGCCGTCCTATACGGTAGGTTACAAGTTAGTGACTTCATGCTCCCTTTAAAAGTTTTCAGAAATGGGAAAAATTCCTGTAAACCTTTTTTTTCCCCCCAAATAAAAAATGTTGATTATTTTGCCATCTCAAAAGACAACTTTTGCTGATGTTAAACTCCTCCAGAGTCACTAGTAAAGGGAGTTTACGTTCAGCTCTGCTTCCTAGTCCATAGCTCTCTTCTCAGGCCTCTGTCCCCAAGTCTAGGAGTGGCCATTGATCACAAGTCCATATGCCAGCTTAGGAAACAGACGAGCCTAGGTCAGGCGGAGCAAATGGTCTGTTCTGGAAATTGTGAATGAGAATGAATAGTTGATTCAATTTTATGGTTCATTTGAACAGAAGACAATTAAGCTCTGGGGATGTGGCCACCGTGCTTGGCTATTTAAACATTAAAAAGGAACTGGAGAAAGAAACACAAAACATGGCCAAGCAAGGAGAGAGTGAGACCACACAGAGCAGGTGCACACGCGCTGAGCAGACTGCCAGAACGGCTGCCTGGGCTGCTACCGGTGGCTTAGTTCTGGCTCAAGGGCAGACCAGCCCCTTGGATCATAATGAGAAAATCCTCGGTTCCCTTCAACACACCACTGATTTCATGTAAACGATGTTAAAGAGTCTCTCATTCAAACAACTCGGACTTGGATGTTCAGGGAACAACTTTCTTGAATTATTTGTTCTAAGCATTTCTGTTATGGGTTGGGAATAGGAAACATTCTACCGGAGTCAGTGCGCTAACCCCACACACTTGGAGCTGGCTGCTTCTTTAGGTAATCACACCTGCTCTGCTGCACGCACCAGGCTGTATTTCTCGGCTCTGCCTAGCTCCACCTTTCTCTTCACTCTGCGGCTCCCCGAGAGCCTCATCCAGGCTGACACTTGAGCGCTCTGTCCTCACTGACACCCATTTCTCCCCTGCTTGGTGCTGCGCAGGCCCACCTCCTCTCTCTGGTGCAGCCACACGGCCACTCATTTTTGCTAATGACTAGTTGGCAGGCAGAGAGAAGTGGCAGCCAGCCTGGCCCTCCGACTGGAAAGAAGCGTGTTTTTCAGAGAATGAAAACATGATTTGGTAAGAAGCACGTTCCAGCACTGAATATTTCTCTTTCAGAGTCCCGCTGGGCTCCCTCTGTCTCCAAGTGTCTGCACTTTCCGCTGTCACTTCCTCCCGCCTCCTTCCCAGATGGAGACTGGCAGGGCCATCGTATTTGGGGTTGGGGCTCCTGCACGGCAGGTGTAGGCTCTAGGGGAGAAACTAATATCATCTCTAGGAAGCAAAATGAAGAGCAGTTATAATGGAAGGAAATAATGGGCTGTTATTTGGGAACCTTTGACACCTCTTAGGTTTTTCTTGAAAAAGTCAATAATTTGTGAGAAGATACCAGGTTCTCTGATAGCCAGAAATAAGTGTCCTAAGCCTGCATAATGAAATTGCCTCACAAACTTAGTATTTGTATTAGAGAGGACAGGCTCTGATACCATTTCTCCTTACCTTCTTGCAATCCATCTTGCTCCTCTAGAGCCATAAGAGCAGGGCTTCTGCAAGCAGCCCTGTGAGGGTAGGCTGACCCCGTCCCTGCAGGAGGTACTGTTGCAAATGTTGTCAATATTGTTGATTACTCATTTTATAATTCACATTTTACCAAGATGGTTAAAAAAAAAACTCCTAAAACAGCAGCAACAACAACAACAACAATAGCAACAACAAAAGCCGACAACCAAAAACCAAGCCACTGGATCTACGAGATGGTCTAAATGCTTCTCTGCCAGAAGAGGGCGCTGCACCATGACTCCCCTTTCCCCCCCCCCTTTTAAAAAAATGCACAAAATCCCTAGGAAAGCAAATGACTTTTAATATCCATACTGTTTTCTATGCTTCCATAACAACACAACAGCAAAAAAGTTAATCTGTTGAAGACAATCAAAAGAAGTATTAGTAAATGCAAGCCAGGCACGGGCATAGAACATGGGTCAATGAGAGGGCTCAAATTGCTTTCGGTGAGTATATTTCTTATGCTTCTTGCTCGAGTTCCAAATAAGGTGACAAAAGGAGAAAGAAAGAAAAAAGAAAAAAGGAACAAGGGCCTCTTGCTCACGAGGAGCAGTGGGTAATATATTTGTTTGTATTATGGGATTGCAGTTTTACTAGAAGGAGCACTTGACATTTTGATGAGTGCCTCAAGGGAGAAAAGGTACTAACTTCAGAACTTAGTTTTAATTATACTAAGGAGGTTACATTATTCAGAGGCATCCCACTGGTAAGGTACAACATTTCCTGAAACAGTTTAGTGGAAAATGCCACATTAATCAGTTCAATATTTCACTCAGAAGGCTTAATGATGGGAGAAGTTTAAAGTACCGTAGCATTTGATAATGTAGAAGGGGAGGAAAAAGAGTGTTCACTCGAGGAAAAGCTGGAATAGCTGTTAGTCCCTCTTGTGTCTTTCTCCATTAAAGGCTGCCGGGCTGTGCTGGCTGTTAGAGGAGGGATCAACACACGAAACCCCTGTGCTGAAAAACAACCTTGCAAAGGCAACACACACCCAGCGAGAAGTGAGCTGTGCAAACCGTAACCTCCGTCCAGCTGTACTGGTCCACCCAGGCAGACCGCTTCTTCCCCTCTTTGGTCCAGCCTAGTGGCGTGCAGCTATTTCCTTCCAACATAGCCATATAGACAAGTAGTCTTTGTAACTGCACAGGACTGCACATAAAAGGGAGGTGGGCAAAATATGATTACTGAGTAACTTCCCATTCTTTCCCCCAACTTACCTTCCAGTGACCATTTCCTCTCTACAAAATTTGGATGAAAAATCTGCTTCGGAAGACAGGAAACTTTGTGCTTATCCTTCAGATTTTTGCCTGACAGGGTAAATTGAGATGCTGACAAGACTGGGTGGTGAGGAAGACTGAAAATTCAATCCAGGTATTAATGTTCGTAAACATGCAAATAAACCTATCTAAGTCAAAGTAGAGGAACAAGATTTTTTAAAAAGCTAATCAAGATTAATTATCCTCATAGTACGGTAGCCTAAACAACATATTGCAAACCACACTGTGGTCATAGAGGCCTTGCGCCATATTCAGTGAGGTGTTGGTGCTGTGCTTTAGATAAAGTTTTGTTCCGCCAAAGCTTGGGGCCAAGGTGTTAAAAGATATAGACCCTTATCTTAGGGTTCCTATGGCTGCAGTGAAACACCGTGATCAAAACAAGTTGGGGAAAAATGGATCTATTCAGCTTACTTTTCCACATTATCCAAGAAAGTCAGGACAGGAACTCAAGCAGGGCAGGAACCTGGAGGCAGGAACTGAGGCAGAGGCCATGGAGGGGTACTGCCTATTGGCTTGCTCCCAATGACTTGTTCAATCTGTTTTCTTATAGAACCTAGGGCTACCAGCCCAGCTGTGGCACTGCCCACAATAGGCTGAGCCTTTCCTCTTCAATCACTAATTAAAAAAATACCCTACAGCCAGATATTATGGAGACATTTTCTCAATTGAGGTTCCATCTTTTCAGATGACTCCAGTTTGTGTCAAGTTGACATAAAACTATCCAGGACAACTCTTAAGAGATGGGGCCTAGAGGGAGGTGATTTCATCATGACTGTTTTCCTGAGTGGATTAATTATATCTTACAGGAATAGAGGCAAGCCAAAGAGAGTGGATTATTATAAAAGAGTAGCCCTGGTGTCTCCTCACTCTTCTGCTTTCTCTCTTTCGTAGTGTCTTCCCCATGTGACATGACCCACCATGTTAATATAGCCACAGGGTCTTCACCAGATGCTGACGCCATATTGGTTGGATTTTCTAGTCACCAGCATCTAAGCCAAAATAACTTTAAAAAATCAGAATATACACATATATATCCATCCTCCTAGGCAGGTTTCTCCACTGAAGAATCTAACCTTACTGTGTTCTAAAGGGGCTTTCTTTCCCTTCTCCCTAAGGCAGGAATCCCCAACCCTTCATGACATGATGTCAGGGCTCATACACAGGTCACATGATGGAGGGAGACTTAAAATAGGGATGTTCTGTCTCCCCACAAAGGCTCCCATAGTCTTGATGGTCTCTGGAAGTCACAGCCAAGTGCTTTATTTATATCACCTGAAGTCCCCTGCCATGCTTTGGCTCAGATCCTCCTAATGGATCGAATGGCTTTGATTGGCTCCTCACTGGTTCCCTTCTTGAAAGTCCTCGTGGAGCCTGGCCATCAACACAGGAAGGATGCTACAACTCAAGGCTTAGCCTATGTCTTCTTATCTCTATTACTGTTTTAAGATTCCAGGCGCTGTTCCACTCTTTGAATGTGTTTGAATCCTTGAACCGTTACCAAAATAGGTTTGAGAACCTTATAACCATACCCAGATCTCAAGAAAAGGAAGCAAGTGTACAATATAGTATTATAAGGAAACTGGAATATGAATATTTAATCACCTAGTTACGGATGGTTAGGCTGTGGCCACACTGACCTGAAGGAGTGTTCTTTAACTCACAAGACTCAGCTGGACTTTGCACAGAGTGGAATGCAGTCTGCTTTGTGGCTTTCAAATAGTTGACTTCTTATCTGATAAGGACTCTAGTGGAAGGAGAAAGTAATGGGCACATTCCTCAGGCAGAAGAGGGTGTGAGTTTGGATTCTGCAATTGTACTCCCCGAGCTCATATTTTATAAGTACCTCTTAAGCCTCTCCAACTTGCTGCTGGCTTTGTCATGGCCTGTGCTAGCTGTAGGCTGCTGGCCTGATGTTCTCCTATTCTGGTCATCTCTTATCTCTTCAATATCTCATGAGGTGGTTTTATGATCACTAAAGCTTGCTATCTGAATCTTTTATTTCTAATTTTATTGTGTGTGTGTGTTTTTATTAAGTGTAGGTGTTGTCCACAGTGGCCAGAGATGTTGTACATCCCTGGGACTGGAGTTACTCATGGTTGTCAGCTACCTGATATTAGCCCTGGGAACTGAACTTGAGTCCTTGGGAAATCAGTACATTCTTTCAGCCACTAAGCCATTTCTCCAGCCCCATTGTTACATTGTTCTTACTAGGCTGTATCCATCTATTCTTAAAAATTGAAGACTGAAGTGATGGCTCAGCAGGTAAGACTACTTGCTGATCTTCCCAAGGACCCAAGTTCCAGAGAATCCAAATTTGGTTCTGACCACCCTCATCTACAAGTCTGGCTCCAGGGGATTTGATGTCTTCTCCTGGGCTTCCATGGGTACCTACACATACCTGTCATATACTCACATAGAAACACCTACACACATGTAGATAAAAATAGAAAAGAATAATTAAAAACATTTAAAAAACTGAAGCTGTGCAAACTTTTAGATTGCAAGGAATTTCCCCAATGACTTTGAACTTTAAAACTTTGATTTGAGTCACATGATGTACATTAACTATGTCTGGCTCTGTGTTTTCTATCTTTTTCTGCATATTCCAGTTTATTCTATTGTTTTGGTTTTTCCGACCCATAGTATCTGTCTGTTGTTAGTGCAATGAATGAAGCCATAACTACTTTTAATTTTTTTTTTGCAGAGAAAGTTGGTATTTATTTAGTGGGCTGTGGATGGGAAAAGAAATTGGGAAAAAGGGAGAAGGGGAAAAGCGGAGAGACGCAGAGAGAGAGAAAGAGAAACAGAGAGAGGGGGAAGGAAGAGGAGAGGAGAAGCTACCTCTTCAGGAGAGAGACAGAAAAGGGCCATAACTACTTTTAGAAGTCATCCGTGAGCATGAAAATAATTAAAGTTATGTTTAAAATAAATTCTGCCAACTTGTATGTGAGAGCATGCTGCACTTATGACTGCCTCTAACGTTCCTTTGATACAAAGCCACTGAACAACTGTTATCATTCTTTTCGCTAAAGTTTCCAAAATTACAAAGCTAGAACTCAACCTCATTGCATTTGAGGATCATTCAAAAACATTTAGAGCTGCAACTCAAGCTATGACCTTTCTTGGGTTTAGTTTGGTGCGTGAATGACCTTCTCATGACAGGAAAGAGACACATGTGCAGAGTGCAGAGACCTGAACACATGCTAATGCTGAGCAGTGTTTGTCTGTGGTGTGGATGCATGTTATCTTTCTTTGACCAGAGCATTGATTAGCTTTACATGAGAAAATTCTTAGACATCGTGGGATGTATTTATTTTGGTTTGCTGTTTCAGAGAGGAGCTGTTCACCTCATGGCATTCAGGAAACTGCTGCACAAAAGAGGAGTTGAGCATGTCTCCTAACATTCAATGCATGGCCTCTGGCCCTGTGACAACTTTTGACATCTAGGTGCCACCTACTATGACTTTTATAACTTCACAAAACAGCATCAAAAGCTGGGCTTCAAGGGCTCAAAACCGACTGTGTGATTTCCCTCTGTGTGCTGTGAATACCATTGGTTAATAAAGAATCTGTTTTGGGCCTATTGCAGTGCAGAGTAGGGCAAGGTAGGAATTCCAAGCAGATAGATGTAGAGAGTAGGCGGAGTCAATGAGAAGCCATGTAGCTGCCACAGGAGACAGATGCTGGATGGAACCTTACCAGTAGGCCACAACCACATGGTGCCACGGACTGGCTCAGGGGAGCCACTCAGACTATGGGAGAAGCAGGGTCTTGGTAACAGGAAGGCACAAGTTCACACAACACACAAGAGAGTGGTTGGAATCTGCTACGATTTTACTGAATTCATGTTTTCATTATATAGTATTCAACAAAGAACAAATCAGAAGGTCATGTATCATTTGTTGGCACAGTATGAAAGCTTCTTTTAGTCACATCAGCAATATTTAAGAAAAGTGTATTATCAGGAACAGGTGTT
>NC_022021.1:53568523-53576899 GCF_000317375.1 Microtus ochrogaster
CTCTTCCTAACCCTTTATTTCATCTAGTGACCAAATATACCTAATCAGTTCTCTGCACCCGTTGAACTATACTTTTTAGTACCTTCTTATGCAGCAGACATCATGGGGGTTGGGGTCTAGCAAGCCTATCCATAAAGTTCAAAGTATAATATAACAGTCTTTGTCCATCAACATTAACCCATCTATTCCCTTGCTCGTTCTGCTGTAGTCTTATACATTCCCATACTGTGCTTTCCCATCCCAGAGCTGTTTCTGAAGAGAATGATCCTTGTCTTTTATATATATAGAATATCATTATTATAAAAGAGATTGTGCAAAGCTCATATCCCAATAGCCAGCTAATCGAGAAACCCGTCTATGCCTCAGCTGTGGCTAATACCAGGCTGTTTGCCATTGACCTCCAGGAAGCCTAGTCCAATGTGACACGTAGCTTCCGTCCTGCATAATGACATATGTCATGTCACACAGATGACACTGGAGTTGGTGTGGCAAAATGGAAATACACAGATCAATAGAAATGGGTTAATTTAAGATGTAAGAACTAGCTAGGAATACGTTAGAGTCATGGCCAAGCAGTGTTGCAGTTAATATAGTTTCAGTATGATTATTTTGGGTCCGGGTGGCCAGGAAATGAATAAGCAGCCTCTGTTTACTTGGGGGACATTTCATATTAGAATCATAACAAAGATCTTCTGATGTCGTTTGTCTCAAAGTGAATGTTAATATGCAATTTCTAGAACACGAGTTTAAAAAAGTATTGAAAGTAAGAAAAAAAGATGATTTAAAAAAAGCAGAATCCAATGCCTTTTATTTGAAACATGAAATTTTCTATTTGTCATCTTGAATTTTTGTTTGTTTGCTTGCTTGTTTATTTATTTTTCTGAGACAGGGTTTCTCTGTAGCATTGGAGTCTGTCCTGAAAATTGCTCTGTAGACCAGGCTGGCCTCAAATTCAAAGAGATTTGCCTGCCTCTGCCTCCCAAATGCTGGGATTAAAGGTGTATGTCACCTCCACCCAGCTCATCTTTTACTTTTTGACAGTTAGTCCTAATGGAGGCTTACATTTTATTTAGAAAATGGATTTTTTCAGTATGAAGAGTCTACCGAAATTTAAACACACATCTATCTATCTATCTATCTATCTATCTATCTATCTATCTATCTATCTATCTATCTATCATCTATCTATCTATTATCTAGTGGTCCAGAATTTGCATGTTTGGAATCAAGAGTGATTCCATTCTTGAAGAAATGCTTCTACAAGGAATTTCACAATGATAATAGAACTGGAAATGACCTGTGGGATGATGGCTGAACATGGATTGGAATTCTCTCCAGTGGAAAATGAGGAGCTCATGAAAGTGAGGTCTGTATTTCTGTCTTGAAGCACATACAGTATATAGTTTGGGCAAGCTCAATAACAGGGGTTGCTCTACCATTTTGTGTTAGAAGAGAATGTTCTCTGCATGTGCACGTGCATGCATGTGTGTGTGTGTGTGTGTCTGTCTGTCTCTCTCTCTCTCTCTCTCTGTGTGTATACACAAAAAGCAGGATGATAAGGAATTCTCCAAACTGCTAACTATATTTTTTGGTTTTTGGAAGTGTGATAAAACAGAGGGATAATGAAGGGCTTTCTTTCACTGTATTGGTACATCACTTCACAATTTATTTTTAGCATACATGTATCACATATGTAATCAGAAAGCATAAGGAACCTAGAGTTTGGCTAGGGATCCAGGTGTCTCTGCCCCTTCAGGGGATGTGTTGCAGGTGTTGCCTCAGCTCCCACATGTGCTGGAGATCCAAACTCAGGTCTTCATGTTTGTGCAGACAGGGTCTAACCAACTGGGCCATCTCCACAGCCCCCGTATTATTGTAAATGGAAAAATTATGGGTGTATTTATTTAATGTGATTTTTTCCCCTGTGTTGTAGATTAGACTCAGGGCCTTGTCCTTGCTACATTCATAGCCCTATAGTTGTAGTTTAATGTCGAAACATTGATTTCATGATTATGAAAACAGCCAGGAATATGTTATATTAGTTAACACCTCTGCTATTTTATTTGTTTTTTTTATGTGGTTAGATCACGAAAAAATTTTGTAACTTTGAAATGTGCAATGCACTGTATTAACCATGCTGACAGCGCCACAGATGGAAAGAAAAACCAGAAACCAGAATTGCTCCTTTCATCTAAATGTGGCTTTTTGCTTTTGACCACCATCTCTTTCTTCTCCTCCTTTCCACCCCAACCTGGATACTTCACCTTCTGCTCTTTGCTTTCACTGTCTGTTTTAAATTACCTTTTGCTTTGATAGCATTTCTCTAATGCAAAGGTAAAAACACAGACAGGAGCCAGCCTCCTTGAGTTTGGATCTTGGCTCTATTACATATGAGCAGTGTGGCTTCAGACAGAATGCTTAAGGTCTGTGTGCCACAGTTTCTTTTTTTCTAATATAATTTTAGTCTTGAATCTTTGGGCATTTCACATCAGGCACCCCAATCCCACTCATTTCCTAGTCCTTCCATATCTTCCCTCCACCCTTGAACCTCCCTCCCAAAAGAAAAGAATAAAATAAAAATTAGAAAAAAAACACTTTACCGACCCCCTTGGGCAACAGCCTGCTCCCCAATCAACCACAGCCTTCTGGGCATGTACCATCTTTCCCGCCTCTCCATCACATATCTGTTCCTTGTAGTGGCATTGGAAGTTTTGGGGTGTCATGTGGTGTACCAATTTGCCCAAACAACTTTACTTGCAAATATTCATGGCAATGAGCCATTAGTCTAGTTCAAGGCCTCTGGTTCTGCTACACCCTCAATTCTGGACTCTTATGGAGCCTCCTCTCGTATATCCTGCTGTGGCCCTGAGTTGTGCAGATCCCGTGACTGCGTATCTGGAGGTTTACACGTGCTTCCGCAGCACATAGATGGGGTAGATTTTGGGGTGGGCCAGATCGAAGCGCTGGTTTGGGCCTGGATGGCACCTGAGTTGGTCCGGCTGCCAGCTCTCCTGCACCTGCGCCACCAGAGCCAGTACTCCCCCACCACCCTGGCAAGGCACGAGTCCAGCTCTTTTGCCCCCGTGCCATCGGGGTCTAGCGATCTTGCACCATCCTGCTGAGGGGTGGGGGTGTCACAGTTTCTTTATCTGTAGATCTCCTGATCCATAGAAGAGTAATACTTGTTTCTTATGGCTGTTAAGACAATTAAATGAATAATATTGTCAAGAACTTAGCATGTGGGATATGGTAAATGAAAGACTGAAATAAAGAAGTTTAAAGTCATCCTTGGCTACATGTGAATTTGAGATCAGCCTGGATTATACGAGGACCCTCCCCCAAAAAACCCAGCAAAAGTATACTATACAATTAAAAGTGTCTCACAACCACCATATGAATGATGTCTAATCCATTAAACCTTTTTAAAGGCGAGATCGAAAAATAAAGGTAGCTTTATTTTTCTTAGATTCTCTTCCCAAGCTAGCAAAAGAAACACCAAACACAGCTTTTATAATTTCCAGGTAATTGGAAATCTTCTAATTCAAGCAGATGATCATGATTCTCAAGAAATAGGCTCTGGGCCTACAGAAATCTGGGCTCAATAGCAAATAGGAAGCAGACCCCAAAGACAGCCTGCTCTTAGCAATGTACTTGGGTTTCTGGGGCTTGGGACAGGGAGACCCTGGAATCTGATGCTCGCTCAGGGTTGTTGATGCGGCTATTCGCCTTGAGACATCCCTCTCACAAGGCATACATCTCTGTTTTTCTATTCCAACCTAATCGTCTCTTCCTTCTCCAAGTTTCCCTCTTCCAATCCTATTTCATGCTTCTGCCATGCGTCACATTCTCTGCATGATGGTTTTAGTGTCTTTAGGGCATTAAAATCTATATTTCACTGTGTGAACCAGGAGCAAATATCAAGACTTCTCGCTGGAACTCCTTCCAGCCTTTCCCCATTGATGTCTGCAGTTTCATTTGCTCTAATTGTCCCCATGGTGCATCAGCCTTTGCAAAGAGATGCTGAACCACACATCACCTTCTTCTCGTAGGAGGGCAGAATAGCTCCTGGGGACAAAGTTTAGCCCCTCTTAACACAGGGAAGAACTGAGGGAAAAAATCACAATGTCTACACCTTCCCTTTAAGTTTGGACTCTTGCCGCCGTCATTGCTTCTGCTGTTATTGGTAGGAAAATCCCTGAGAGGAGAGAAGCGCAGTACCTATGTGAACAAGGTAAAGGCATGAGCATGGAGTTTATAACCCCCATGCCCCAGGGAGTTCTTCAACAGAACACGAGCCATAAAATGTAAAACAGCATCATCAATAACTGCACTTTTATGATCATAAATGCAGCAAGTAAGTAGCCCTGCCTTCTCAGCCTCTTGCTGGATGCCCCAGATGCAGCGAGCCTATGGTGTGCTCTTTCCTTCTTTGCTTTCTCTTTATTGCTCATCTTGCATTCTATAGCATGCTCCTCTGCAATTGCCATAAGCAAATCATTTAGCCCATAGGGATAACGCTGGGAAGGTGATGTCAGAGCAAACATATCTGCAGCTGTAAAGACCAGCCATGCACAAACACCCAGAGGAAAGGGCTTACAAATACCAAGTGCTATATCAATAGCAAGTACTGCTGCTAATTAATTGATAATAACAACACATTCACAAAAGCCCAGAGCAGGAAGGGAACCGGGTTTCAGCACATGAGGTAAAAATGCAGCAGCCCTGGAGAAACTGAAGAGCTGGTGTTCATCTACACAGCAGGACGCCTGCCAAACAGCAGACGCACTGATTTCAACTCCAGAGAAGGACAAGTTTTAGGGAGATGCCAGGTTTGGTAGGGTTTGCTAATGACCTGTGGGCATTAAAAAAATCATTTAAGATTATGTAGCAGGTCCATCACAGTGGAGGATGCAGAGACTGTAGGTCTGGAGACACCAGCTACTGAACATTAAGGGATGGTTTTCCCCCTTCATGTCCTTTGTGGTTTTGTCCATGTTAGACCCTCTAAAATATAGTAGAGCCCAGCAGCAACCTGTGTGATGTCCAGGGGTGAGAAAATGTAGTTTGGAAAATGACTGTGCCTGAATGCTGTCTCTATTAGTTACTGTAAATATTAGTAAAACTATTACTTCCTTAGGCCTCAACCTTTTTCTGTGAAGCGCCTGTTATAGGATTCTGTGTGAGACTTAAATGGAAAGTTAACTAAAAGATCTAGAAAGGTACCAAGCATCAGGAAGCATTCATTACATATTACCTACATCTGATGCCCTGCTTAGAGATTCTGAGGAACGAAGTGCTCAAAATAACACAACCTACCTTACAAAGTTAGAGACCTGAAAGAAAACCACATTTCTTCTGGTTCTGATTATATGGCCCGAGTCATTGTGCCCATTAGAATGTACCACTTTCAGGATCCATCTTCCTGTGATAAGCTGCAGGAGCCGGGTGTTAGAAGGTGTCACTTGCGGTTAGAGCCGGAAGTCAGGGATGCCCTGGGACCGTGAGAGTTGGTAGAACCACCGTTGTCCAATGGCATCTCTGTGGCTAGCGCAACAAGCTACAAACTCAACGGACTCGAGAATTCCAAGTCCATACTGAGGACCATGCTTTCAGTATATAAACTGTTAGGGGCACACCCAAGGGAGACAATAGCAGTACCCTTTTGTAAGTCCCCATTTACTACCTGGGAGCTATCATCATTCTTGAGAGGTCAGTGGGACAAAAACCTGAACGGTGGCTGATACCATCAGCCCGCTTCGTTACCCTGCTAGGTTGACTCTTTGAGGTCCAAAGAAAGATGCACCTCCACCTCTTAGTCTTCATTGGCCAGAAACATTTTACATCAAGGTCGAGAGCGCTGATTATATGGGATTGCATTTGTTTTTAAATTCACCCACCCCCTTGCTTCTCCAGAACCCCGTCTCTTTAATCTTTCAACTGCACGTTGCTTCAGTCTCTTTCTGTTCCCCATGCTAATTTCTTTCAGTAGCCACATTGTCTTTGCCTCTGAACCTTGATCAAGGGTGCCGTGGCACATTTCAGTGGCTTTTAATTTCCTAGGGTCTCATCCTGTTGAAATCTGAATGTTTGTGTCAAAATTCACAAATTCAAGTCTGGGAGGCAATCAGGCCATGGATAAGATTCGCGATTACATCAGTCCACATTCTGATGAGTGGCGTAGGGGATCATGGTGAGAGCATCTCAGAGGAGGGGACCATGGTGAGACAGGAAACCAGAGAACAAGGTGCGCTAATCTTGCCTTTTCATAACAGCCCACTCTCTTGAGAACTGACACAGTATGTGAGAACCACATTAATCCCTTTCAAGGGTAATTGTTCTCAGTGACCTAATTACCAAGATTAAGTTTTTACCTATTTTGATTATGATTTTCTTTTCACATCACCATATTGGGGACCATGCTTTCAGTATATAAACTCTTAGGGGCACGCCCCAGTGGAACAATAGCAGCGCCCTCAAATGACCACACTTACGATCTGCCCCTTATCTCCATGTGAAGACATAGTAAAAAGACATTCTACATGCCAGAAAATGGGGTCATCAGATTCTCAACCGTCCAGGGTCTTGATTTTGGATTTTTTACCCTTTAAACTCAAGAGAAATAAAAATCTATTGTTTATGAGTCATCTTACTGATAGAATTTTACTATGCCAACCTAAAAGAATGCTTTTCCTTAAGGAAGCCCATTGTCTCATATATGTCTGTCTACTTTCCCTTAGCTTGGAATGTCAATGGGATATGTACACACACACACACACACACACACACACACACACACACACACACACACACACAGTTCTGGCTTACTAGATGCCTGGCTTACAGTCTGCTCTGACTGATGGCTGTTTTATAGATAAGCAGGAGCGGGGGATTGCCCTGAGAATTGTCAGGGGAGCGCTCTGTAGAGCGACTGAGTAGCGTGCATCATTTCCTGGTGACCTTTAGTCGATGGTGCATTTGAGCAACTCTTACCTGTTCAAGAGAAGGTAGAGAGGGAAGACATTTTTCAGGAAGAGGAAACATCTTCATCTGTGATAAATATTTGCTGAGCACTTTGCCAGTGTTTTCAATCTATTTTCACATGGTTGGAATATTTTGAATGTCTCTCAATTAGGAAAGTTTACATGCACAGTAATGGTATGTGCATGCATACACACACACACACACACACACACACACACACACACACACACACACGATTTAGTCCTTCTTGGACAGTTTTGTTTATTTATGTCCAAACTATTTATGTCTTTGTGTAGTTAGGTGTTGTTACATAGCATTCTGTGCCCCTTCCTCCCCCCCAAAAGTTACTACGTTGAAACAGCTGTTTTATTATCTCTCATCACTTTGTGGGTTGACTACTCAGTGGAGAGTTCTTACTCTACATAAATTCCGCTGGGACTGCTGTCACCTGAGGGACTCAGGGCTGCATTGCCCTAGATTTTCACTCGCATGACTGGTGGTTGGTACTGTCAGTAGGCTAGGAGTTCACCTGGTTGTCTATCAGAATGTCTTGGTTTTCCTCCATGTTGGTCTCTCCATGGGGCTTAGGCTCCTCACAACAAGGTGCCCAAGGTTCAAGAAACAATCAGAAACAAGTCTCAGTACAGAAGTACTTATGATATAATATCTACACTATGCAGACCATCTACAAATCTCTGCTTATTATGCCTGCTGAAGTCTCAATAGCCCAAAGTCATTCACACGGCCAAAGCTCTGACTGTAAGCAGGGACCACACGAAGGTATGAAGGAATACAGTGGCTTTGTTTACCAAAGTCCACCAAGGTGGCATTCAACTGTAGTTAAAACGCTCTAATTTCTGAGTGGGCCCTTGGAGGATTTTGGAGTTAGATGATGCTTTCTGTTGCTTTGTTTGCTTTACAAATGCAGATGCTCAAAGCGATCCACTTGCCCAACTTGCCAGCTCAGAGATGGTATGTTTGTGCTAAGAACTCCTTTGAGCCATGCCCTGTGCAGGTACGATCCTGCCTTTGTCAGCAGGATACCCAGCCTCTGTCCTCACAGAGCTCACTGGGCAAAGGCAGGGCTGAGATTGAGCTCCCCAGTCCCTAGCACCACACTTTAACCATGGCACTTCATTGCATCTCCATAGTTAATTAAGTGTGTAATGACTGCATTAAAGGTAGCCTCCTATTCTAGCTCATAACACAGTGGCTGTATTCTAATATACCTTTATGGTACATTGCAGTCTCTCAGTAATCAGAGTATGCATATATGTGCCCCACATCCTCTCTCCTTTATAATACTTGGTGGGTTTTATTATTTGAAATAATAATAGAAATTTAGTGTTTTGGAAAGCAGTGTGGCGGTTTCTCAGGAAATTCGGGATCAACCTA
>NC_022021.1:53577766-53582175 GCF_000317375.1 Microtus ochrogaster
AAAAAAAGAAATTTAGTGTTACTTGAATCTTTGCTTTTGTGAAGTATTTTTGTTTGTGTCTCCTACTTACATGGAGCCAAAGTCCTTTGTCAAATATATGGCCTCTGATTATAACATTGCTCCTATAGGAGAATGTAATTTGCTTTCCAGTGATCCACAAGATGACATAGTCTCTGGGAAGGTGCTGTCCTATGATGAAAAGCAAGCAGAGACTACATTATCCGGACCTCCTTGTAACTGCCTGGCACAGCAGGGCCACCATTTTTAAGTAGTCCTAATCTTTCTGTTGATATGTGATGTCTGAGATAGAATGCAACCACTTGTTTCCCTGAGATGGTGTGTATATGTGTGTGTGTGGGGGGGGGTAAGAGAGAGACAGAAAAGGGGGGTCTGTTTTCCATGCACAGTCTTCCTGTTGGTTACTCCTGTCTGTTTAGCATTCCTTACTTTGATTCTTCCTTTCCGGGAATGAAAGGGCAACTGCAAGCAAGGTGAGGTGGCTCCCTTCTCTAAGCTTTGCACTCGAGGGGTGGAGGCAAAAGGACGAGAAGTTCAAGGTTAACTTCAGTGGCACACTGAGTTTGACATCAGCCGGGGCTACACAAGACTTTCAAAAACAAAACCCAAAGAGATGGCAAGTATAAAACCCAGCAGCTTATCATCGAGTGGGGCTTTGCAGGTGCACTGCCGGAGGAAAAGGCAGTCTCTGGGTAGTTCTGAGGACTTCCGGCAGAAGCGATGTGTCAGCTGGGAGCTGGGGAGTGAGGAAAAGAACTCTTCAGGTGAAACCCTATCTCCCATGAAGACAAAGCAGAGGCCACAGGAACGGGTGTGAGTGAGAATGTGGACACAGGGACAAAAAGCTCAGTCTGAGTGCTGTGAACAGTCTGTGTTGAAGAGTGATGGCGGGTAAATTGGTGAGGAGGCGGGAAGAGCCAAGACCTGAGACGGAGGTAGTCAGGAACCAGATTGTAACACTTATACACGTCCTATAAAGAAGTGGGAGCCTCACCCTTTAGGGTGGGATAGTATTGAAGGAACTTCCGACAACCTACCTGGTGTCAGGTTTCTTCTTTGAGGACAATCCCGTGACTGTTGGAGATTTAGAAGAGATCAAAATTGGCAGGAATCTCAAAGAGAGATTTGGTGCTCTGGCCAGCAGAGGGCAGTGGGGAGATGTTAGCGATCTGTGAGGCTAGGGACCCAATGGAGGACCCTGGGAGTGTTTATGGGACTTCCAAGTTAAGATACACAAAGAACAATAGATATTGACTTCTAGGGCTTCAGAGGGAGGTGTGGGGCTGGAAAGTTGAACCATCATCACGTAGATGGAACCAACAACCATGAGAAGATGAGACAGCTCAGCAGAATAAGAGGACAGGGCATAGAAAAAGTCCCAGAGACAACTTTCCTCAGGGCCCAGTCCTTTCTCCTGTGAGACAGCTGTCCTCACAGTTCCACTCTGGGATAATGTGTGATGTCTTCCACTCAGCCTGTGTTCGTGAGGACAGGTACTTTGCTATTCATCCTTCTGCTACAATGAAAAAATAACGGAGAACCTAAATGACAAGGCTCATGGTTTCAGACCATTGTCACTTAGTCCTTTGCCTGGTATCCATGAAGGCACAGTGCTTTATAGTGGAAGCTGTGATAGAGGGAATCTGCTTACCTCACACTTGGCTTGGCAACAAAAATACAGAGGAAGGCTTGGGGTCTCAATATTGCCTTTAAGGGAGTGACTTTTTTTCACTAGATCTCACCCACTATTAGCCCTACAGATGGGGAATAAAGCATGTGGGTCCTTTGGGGATATCTAATTTAGACAGGTTTCAGATTAGGTAGTCGGATATTTTTAATGCAAACGTGCAACCAAGAGCTGAGGCACTAGGCTGTGCTTAGTCGGCGGCTCTGTTCCTCATGGGCGTTCTGGTGTTGACCTTGGTGTTTCTAGACTGCTGCTCTGTTTCTACTGGCCCAAAACATAGCCTATTTTGTGTTCCTGGTTAAAAAACAAATACTCCATGAGAAGAAAGGGATAGAAGAGGAAATTAAAACAGAGATCTCTCATGTCTCTGAACTTCAGATAATAGAGATGAATCTTGCTGGGATCTAGATGACAGAACTTTGGGGACAGTTTTGGTCTTGTTTCTCAGCTCCTGCAGGTTTTCTGCAGGATTGGAGCGCTCCTGAAGCCAGACCTTTAGTGTGGTTTTCCCAGCCTTGAGTTGAGGGCAGAGAGCACACGAGCTTTCCAAGCACGCAGGGATGAAGAAGACCCACATCTTCCTTCCACCTTAGCTGCACTGGTTTACTTTACCATAGAAAAGAATTTTCTACTATGCAATAAAACCAGGTATTTCTTGGAGATTAGATTATAAAATCAGTGTGCATGGCAAAATCTATGTAAGAAATGGACCTTGAAAATGACTTGGAGGAGAGGCACATTGTGATGGAATCATGTGCTTAGCAAACCTAACAAAGCTCGCCCACTGACCCTTCCAATTCAGAAAAGACTACCAGGGCTGGGTGATATCTCAGTCGAGTTTTGTCTAGCATGCAGGAAGCCCTGAGTTCAATCCTGAGGACCGTACAAACTACGTGGTAGTGAACATCTATAACACCAGTCCTCGGGTGGTTGACAGAGGAGGATGGGAAGTTCTGAAAGAACTGTCATTTCTCCAGCAGAACCAGAGGAGTAGCATCCTGTGTCCAGGATTATGTTCAGTTAGAATCTGTTCCCTGGGGAAGGCGTAGGTACTGAAGACTGTGGCCGTGCCACAGAACCTTTCCCTACCTGCTTCTGGGGCAAAAATGGCTTACACATGAACCAGTTTCTCACACTCTTTTTGCTTCTGCCCCTTCTTTGTCCTCCCTTCTCCAGAAGTGTGCAGGTGGAGCGCTGGAATTTTATGCAAACCTGATACGATGAACTCAGCTATTTCACAGAGCAGTCTGGTTTCACATGTCAAACACATTACAGTTCTAGTAGTGGTATGTTTAGATCTGTCTTTGTAGGACCAACAGCTCATTAAAATGTTTGCTTTTTTTTTCTCACATCAAAAAAGCAGCACAACTTTATAGGGAAATGTCAATGTATAGAGAGATAGGAAATCTGTGAAGCAAGATTCCTTCTCTACTCTGGCTTTGACCAGGAGGGATTTGACAAAGAAGGTGAATTCTTGTGCATTAGAGGCCCCTTGGATCTCAAGAGTGTATCAGGACTCCTGTGACCTTAACTGTCTTGTCTGTGTGTGTTGGCACTGTTGTAAGATTAAAGCTGTATTAAGACATTTACAGCAAACCTGGGAGGCTCATAATGATAAACTATTGCTAAGGATTATAGCATTCATTTCCATTTTACAGATTAGGAAATAGAGGCATAAAGAGGTTGAACAACTTGCTCTATATCAACACAGCTAATCAGTGGCAGAAGTGAGATTCAAGACCCAAAGGCAGGATGCTGAAGTCTGGGCATCTTGTCCCCGAGTTCCTCACCTCAAATTTGGTACTTAGGTGTGACTTGTTTCATATTGGCTTTTTTTCTATGGCTATACTTGGTTTGTTGACTCCTCAAGCCGTGTGACACATGTAGTTCCATAGCACAAAGAATTGTGCCTTGGATCAGATAGGGACTCAACATATATTTTCTGACTGATCAAATGACAAAAACCAAAATATTGAGCATTACAATGACATTATTTTGTGGAAAAAATTTGAGCTTATCGAAAGACTGCTTGTCGCTTGCCATGAACACAATAACACCACCTGAAATGCCAAACATGGTGGGACAGGCCTATAATCTTAGCTCTTGGGAGGCTGAGGTAGGCCAACCAGTTCACAGCCATCTTGGGCTACATAGTAGTAAGACCTAGTCTCTAAAAACAAGCAAATAAAACATCAGTTCAATATGATTTACTCTTCAAGATGGATTAGAGCAGATCATATGTCTATTATTTTACAGCTGGAGAAACTGAGACACACACAAAGAAACTGCCTTGCTTCCAGCAAGGTTTAGACCCAGGACTCCTAATTTCTCCTTCCATAATACCGTCCATTGGATTTTTCAGTCTCAATCATTTATAGGTTGCTGGCCTGGCTCTGAGTTTTTCTATTAATGAAACTGTTTGTGCTTTGGTGTGCATAGACACAAATTGCAATGTTGCAGATTGAGGTGGGTCAGGGTAGGGCAGGACATAAGCTACTCATACTTTGGGCTGCCAGTCAGCCAATAGGACGACACCCTCACGATGAGCGTGGGGACAGGTTTAAATCAAAGCCATGTAGTCAATACTATTTCCATTCACCGATGACAGTCAAGTGCTGGGAAAAAGGTGATTGCTGGAAATCACTTCAGAGAGAGAGAGAGAGAGAGAGAGAGAGAGAGAGAGAGAGAGAGAGAGAGAGAGAGA
>NC_022021.1:53582275-53600036 GCF_000317375.1 Microtus ochrogaster
GACTGTGAGGGAGACAGACATGGGGAGATTTCCAGGATGCAAATCAGATCGTTTTTAATTTGGAGGGAAAAGATACAGAGTAACAATATTTGCTCTAACTGTCTGAATTTAAATCCCAACCAGCATTCAGGGTGGCTGGCCTTGCTGGGAGCTCCCTTTGTTTATAATGTAGGTTTCTGTCCTTTATGAAGCAGATGCTTATACAAGCATTACCACTGTTGACAATAATACTGTAACATTTGCCTTCCATCCCTTTGTTGCTTGGGGAACATGTTGGGTTTCGGCACATTTAGCTTTGCCATTTACTTCACAAATCGCAGCTGTGGAGTGTGCTGCAACTAAGTCGATTTTAGTGAGAACGAAATGGAATGATAATAATAATAAAAATCTCCAAAAAAACCTTTCTAGTAATCATAGGTTTGAAATAAGTGTGTGTGTGTGTGTGTGTGTGTGTGTATGTGTATGCGTGCTCTAAACAACTTGGTTTCAGTACAATGATGCTTCAGTAAGATTCTTTCTGCAAATTTAATTCAAACGGGAAGGCTCTGCTGTTATTAAACACAATGGCAGTCTGTACATCTCCACATCATTATGCCGCTTCTCATTATGGAAATTCATTTGCTGCCGCTTTGTATGGATATCAAATAAAAATCACTCTCGCTCCTGGCAAGTGACTGCCATTACAGAGACACTCTGGGAGCCCAGCTAAGCGGTGCTTGGTGTCATAGCAAACACAATTAGCAAAATGGCATCCAGAGTGGCTTTATAGAATTGCCCTGTGGTGAATCTCTGTGTATTCCATTTAGCCAGGCTGGAGGTTAGTAGGCTTTGCCATGTGTCTTCTCTAGCCTCCTCTCTGTACCATTTTCTATTCAAGAGCCACAGCGTGAGGACTTTGTGCGAACGCTTTCTCCCCTTGCCTTTTATTTTTTTTCTCGATGGGCTTTTCGTTGGCGCTCGCTGGGCTCTGAGAGTCAAGGGTTATTTGGCCCATATAGGAGCTTAGGTTTCTCTAAAGAGGGGTCGGGAAGAGTGTCACCAAATGTCCTCTCTGATCTCTGTCCTTTGTGCTTTTCCCCTTTTCATTCCCCTCTATTGGTATTTGTCAATAATTATAGGGACAGGGTTTGCTGCACAGTTAAGAAATCTAAAAGGTCACTATATTAATTCCCTCTGTACAAAAAAGGAAAACAAGTTTGTATTTTTCCACATGGAAGAATTTGTGTGTGTGTGTGTGTGTGTGTGTGTGTGTGTTTCTTAGTAGAGGTAGGGGAAGGCATAGGACCCTAGCTAATCAGAGATTAGAGTCCATGTTATCTCTTTAAAATAAAAGACATGGGTACGGTCCACGGTTGCGGAGCCGTGATGAGCAGCTGGACTTGTCTAGAGCAGCTCTTTCGCAAGCAGGTGCAGCCTCTCTTTAGAGCTCATTCCATTGTATACACGGTGTTAGCTACTTTCCTCACCACGTCCCCAGACAAGAGGAACTTAAGGGTGGAAGGGAAGCAGGGTTCACGTCTGCTCGAAGTTTGAGGGCACAGTCTGTGTCGCTGGGGAAGACCCAGCGGTGGGAGCTTGAGCACGGTCACATGACTTCCGCAGGGAGGAAGTCGAGAGTGAGGGATGCTGGGGCTCAGCTCGCTTTCTCTTCTTTACGGAGTTCAGGACCCCTAAGCCAGGGAAAGTTGCTGCCAACACATAGGACAAGTCTTCCTGCCTCAGTCTACCCTGTCTAGATAATGGTCCACAGACATCCCCAGAGCTTTTTTTTCTCCACGGTGAATCTTGATCTTGTCAAATAAGCAAGATTAACCACCACACTTACTTATGGGATAGAGTGTGATACACTCATATGTGTGTGGATATAAATATAAATAATATAAATATATATGGGTATACATGTGTGTGTGGTGTATATATATGGATATCTATAGATCTATATATATATAGTATAATGATCAAATCAGGGAGTTATCATACGCATCACCTCAAATATTTATCACATCCTTGCAGCAAGAACCTTCAAGGTCCACTCTTTAGGTTATGTTAAACTATATAATATATATTGCTAACTATACTCACCCTATTATGCAGAAGAACTCCAGCACCCATTCACCTACCTTAACTACACTATCCAACCTTCCTCAGTCCCACTGACCCTCTGGCCTTCCCAAGTTTCTGGTGAACATCATCCTACACAGTATTTCTACGAGATGAGCTGTTTTAGATTCTACAAATAAGTGATATTATGTGATACTCGCCTTCTCCTTTTAGAAATCGAAAGTCATACATGTTTAGTGGGCGTGTGTGAAAGCATGCATACACATAGAGGTCAGAGGTCAGCTTGTTGGAATCAGTTCTCTCTATCTATCACGCAGGACCTAAGGATCAAACACAAGTTATCAGGCTTGGTGGAAACACTCTTACTCGCTGAGCCATCTCACTGGCCTGGAACTGGCCTTTCTGTGTTCTTATTTCACTTAGTATATAGTGCTCTCCATGTTCAATGGCGTGCTACAAATGAAAACTTCATCCTTTTCTATGGCTTAACATGGTTCTCTTTTGGTATAGAGGCAGCACCATCCCACTCAGCAGATGATAGACAGGTTGATTCCATATCTTAGCTATTGTAATTTGTGCTTTATTAAATATGGGAGGTTTCAGGTGTGTGTGTTGTTAATGAATGTGGGATTATTTTGGTACTTAAATTTTTTTTCTACATTTTATCTTTATTCCCTTTCTGTGGTAGCCCAGGCCTCTGCTTCACTTCCCATCTCATGTGGGACCGAGCTGAGGGCAGGTTTTGAGAGAACCAAGCTAAGCAGAGGAAAGTCTGCTGTCCCTCACTGCCTCCCAGCTGGACTCTGTGCTTCTGCTCACCCCAACAAGCTCTTTTGTCTCCCCTTTCTTCTCCTTTTTCTTCCTTAGATCCATTCTGTTCTGTTTCCTCTGACTCACACAGGAACTAACCCATGCCTGATGTCTTCCCTCTATTTCTCTGAAAGTTGGCTCACTTCCATCATTAGAATGCAATGCAGGGTGTTAGTCAGGTATTGTAGGGTGTGTGTGGGGGGTAGGAATGGTCCTCCGCACCCTGCAGGCGTTGTGCTTTCCTCTCCATAGTCCTTAGGTGGAGGAAGGGGGATGCTGCTATTCTGAGGATCATTTTTGCTCAGGGTCTCCATGCATAAGGGCCCCTTGATAAGCAGGGCTAATAAAGGATCCAGTGTAGCCTGTAACCTGCTCCTTAAGACATGTAGCTTGGCTATTTGCAATTGATAATTGGAGTCTTATTTTGAGAGATAGATGGATAGGTAGATAGACAGAGAACATAAAGTTGGGTAGGTATGGAAGTGGGAATGTTTGGGGGAAAACTATTTTGGGGGGAGTGGAAAACTATTGAAAATACATTGTGTAAAATTTTTGAATGAAAAAAAAATAACACATTACCAGAAAAAGCACTGTAAAAACAAATAAAAATACCAAAACAAACCCTAAAAGACATGCTGGGGACAGTAGAACTATTTCTGACACCCCTGTAGTGATGGATAGACTTTCTCTGTAAGCTTCTGCTCTTGGCTTGCCCTCTGAGGCCCTCTGAGAGCACGGAGCTGTAACACCGTAATTTCCCAGCCTGGAATCCCGAGATCTGCTGAGGATTTAGAACAGGGGCAACTAAGTTTCCGTTGTACATTTTTGCCACTGAAGGTCCCTTTCCTGTTTAAAGTGTTGTTCCCCCAAGACAAATAAAGCTACTCTTGATTAAAAAAAAAAAAAAGACATGTAGCTTGGTTTGTGTCTTATGGAAGAAGCAGGGCTTCATTCATCCGATAAACATACATACTATTTTTGGCTGGTGTAGCTAGGCACGAGCAAGCTAGGGAGTTTTTCTTCTAGTTTGCAAGAAGGCATAGACTGTGTAGAGCACGGAAAGATCAGAAGAGTGTGTGAGCCGGAGACCTGCCCCAAGAGGGTATGCTATAGTCCTGTCTCCATCAAACTTCTGCCAGCACCACCCAAATCAACGTAAATCAAACTGTGATGGGCCATAGATGGTGCTTTCTTGAGGGACCATGCCAATCACAAGAAGCTAGCTCAGTGTGGGAGGAGGAGAGATGCTAACATAATCTGTATTTGTATCATGTGATGGAGGCGTCCGGAGACTAGATCTCCAGATGTACCCCCTTTCTTCCCTTTCAGGTAGCTTTCCCTTTGAGATTCCCCAGGCCACTGACCCACTGTACACAGAAGGCTTTTCAATCCCTTGTTCCCAGACACCTCGTGTCCCATAGAATTGAAAGCCTCTGACTTCAGTTGGATGCACATCATATATCCCTTCCTTATTTGGCCATTTCTGCTACACAGAGCAGGGGTTTAGGGTACTGCCCCTGAATCGAGAATGCTCTTGTTCCAGTTCATTCTTCCTGTGAAGCAAGTGCTCTTTTCCTAATTCTCCCAAGAATCCAACCCAATATTCCAATTCTGAGATTGTTCTTTTTGATGTCCATACAAGTTATTCTTAGATGAAGAAGGCATCTTTTTCTTGATAACAAGACTTTGACCTTTTCCATTTCAAAACCATAACCCCTGACATTATTGTGCTGAGGATCATTTGACGCTTTCATGGCTTATTTAACAAGGTCCACTGAACTATCTATAAACGGCTTCCTAGTCCCTTCCAACATTACCAGTACTGGTCATATTAGTCATCATTTCAAGTCTCCCCTGCCTCCAATAGAAGGTTGATGAAGGTTCTAGCTTTATCAACTCATGCTGTCATTGATTTCGATTCTGACCCTAGTATGTAAACACCAATGAACAATTGCACTGGTATACAGCAGGAGTGTGTTTATTTCTGACATTCACTTATCATCACCGGCAGGAAAACCTTTGAAACATGAGTGCTGTCAAGGGGGGAGGGGCTGGTGGGAAAAGTTCTGTCAATGCAGCTCTCAGGGTCTAAAGCAGTGGTTCTCAAGATGTGAGTTGCAACCCCTCTAGGGGTCTCGTCTCAGATATTTATATTGCAATTCACAACAGTAGCAAAATTGCAGTATAAAATAGCAACAAAAATAATTTTATGATTTGGGGTCACCACAGCATGAAGAGCTATATTAAAGAGTCAGTGTGTTAGGAAGGTTGAGAGCCACTGGTCTAAAGTGAGAGGGGGCACAAGAGCTCTCTAGTGCCCTCTTCTCGCCTCTCATCCCATTCCTTTCCCCTCCGTTCTCTTTTCTTTCTCTTTCCTCTTTCCCTGTTCTTTGTTCTTGCAATTTTCTTCTCTCAGTATCAGCACTAAACCCCCAAAAGTCAAGTGAGAACTGGGTCCACAGCCTTCAACACGGTCCTTAGATGAGACCATCAGATGGGAAGGGTCCATGGGAAGGAGAGGATGGAAGGGAAAGAAACTTCTGGTAGCACTCAGAAGGGAAATGCTCATGTGCTCTTTCAAACCCAGCTTGAGACTGACTTCTTATCTGTCCATATAAAGAGGTGTGCTGGTTAGGTTTCTGTCAACATGACATTAGTTAGGGTCATACTGGAAGAGGAACCCCAAATGAGAAAATGTCTCCATCAGATTGACTTATAGGCCAGTCTATGAGAGCATTTTCTTGATTAATGATAGATGCAGGAGAACTCATCTTGCTGTGAGTGATGTCACCCCGGGCAGGGGATCCTGGCTTATATAAAGTAAGCCATGGCTAGCTTCTATAGTTCTCATCTCTGCTCCCTGCTTGAGTTCCTACCATGACATCCTTCAGCAAAGGGCAGTAACCAGGATATGTAAGCCAAACAAACCCTTCTCTCCGTACGCTCCCTTTGTTTGTGGTCTTTATAGCAACAACAGAAAGAAAACTAGAACAGGAGGCCAGGTGTGTCACATCTAGTTCCTGCCTTGTACAATCCATTTTGTCCTGAGTTGATGGGAATGATGTTTTGTTCTGTCCTGTAACTTTTCCTCTTCAAGTGGAAACACTCACTAAACCCTCACCTCACATGACCTCTTCATGTTGTTCATCCTTAGACGGTAATCATCTGTTTTACTATGACACTCCCCATGGATGACCAGAATGTGAGAGCAGAACTTTTCGTGGGTGCATTTGTGAGAAGCAGAGGCTGTGAAGAGTGAGTGAGGGAGGGATAAAGGCCAGTATGAATGTGTCATGCGTGGGAGATTGTTGCAGTGAGCAGTAGAGTGATGCACTGACTCTGGGGCCTCCAGGCCTTCCAGAGTACCTTCTAGAACTTTCCATGTACAGGATTGCTGATGGGACATTTACCCACCGGCTCCTGCTTCCGACTGACTGAAGGTTTTCTTCAGAGACATCAACTCCAGGCTCACACCAGAGGCATTAGAAGAAAACCTGAATAAGAAAGAAGAAAGGAGAAAGATGTGCAGCTAGCTGAAGTGAGATGCTGAGTTGGGATGCTGCCAAGGGTAAGGCAAGCCTGGTCTCCGGCAGAAATAGCCCACTACACCACAGTGGGAACAGTCTACACCAGTGGGAGCCATCTAACCCAGTGGGAATAATCTAATCCATTGAGAAAAGTCCACCTGGGGGAAGGGTCCATTTATGTAGGAACTGTTCAACACAGTGGAAAACTCTTCTATCCACCAGAATTAGTGTATGCCACTAGGAACCATTCACCCACAATAAGACCTGACCATCCTAAAATCAGGCATGATGTAAGGCAAGGCAGCTTAGAGTGGCAATAGCCTCTACTATGTAATTAGCAGTGGAGGCAAGAAGTGACTATTATAGGTTGTCCTTCATCTACCTAAAATACATTATTTGGAGTGATAAAGGAGTTATATAGTTGGTCCATATTTTACCTTCTGCTTTCCCATTCCAAGGTCTCCTAATTCATTCCTTATGGTTCCATATAAATTGGGTTCCATTATCCATTAGCAAATTTTACTTTTTATGAGTCTCCTTAATATACTTTCTAGAAAAGACAAACAAAATACAAACTTCTTAAAAAGGAGGGCCCTGTTTTGTTTTGTGTTTCCTGTCAACTCAACAAAAGCTAGAGTCAATTATCTGAAAAGAGGGAACCACAATTGAGAAATGTCTCTGCGAGGTTGGCCAGTGGAAAGCTCAAGGGGGTATTTTCTTAATTAGTGGTTGATATGGGAGGGCCCAACCCATTGTGGATGGTGCCAGAGGGCCCAACCCATTGTGGATGGTGCCATCTCTGGGCAGGTGATCCTGAATGGTATAAGAAAACAGGCTGAAAATCAAAACAACTTTGAGATAACATCTTACATCTCTCAGAAAGACTAAGATCTGTAACACAAGGGACAGCTCATGTGTTGGGGAGGATGTGGAGCAAGGGGAACACTCCTCCATTGCTGCTCAGAGTGTGAACTTATACAGCCACTTGGGAGATCAATATGGTGGTTCCTCAGAAAACTGGGAATCAATCTACCTCAAGACCCAGCTATACCACTCCTGGACATATAACCAAAGGACACTTGATCCTACCATAAGGACACTTGCTTAATTGTGTTCATTGTGGTTATATTCATAATAGCCGGAAACTGGAAACAACTTAGATGTTCTTCAGATGAAGAATGGATAAAGAGAATGTGGTACATTTACACAGTGGAATATTACTTAGCTATTTTAAGAAAAGAACGTTGTGAAATTATTTGCAGGCTAATGGCACTAGCAAAAAATTCATTTTGAGTGAGGTAATTTAGACCCAAAAAAGAAAAACATGGTATGTACTCTCTTATAAGTGGACATTAGCTCTAAAGGATAATCATGCTACAATTCACAGACCCAGAGAGGCTAAGAAACAAGGGTGGGGTGGGGTCAAGTGGGGACATGTGGAGCTCCTTGGGAAGGGGAAAAGAAGAGATTTTATGAGTGGCCTTGGGGGCAGGTGGAAATGGGAACATGAGTGATCAGGTTGTCGGGGGGGGGGGATGGAGGGAGAAAGTACTTGGAGAAATGACTGGAACTGGGGCACATTTCAAGGATGATGTGGGAACCTACTGCAATGGAAACTCTCAGGAGCCTGTGAGGACCCTAGCAAAGACTCCTAATAAGGGGGGATACAGATCATGAACAAACAGCCTTCTGCATCCAGGCAAAGCTTGCAGTGGTGAGACTGGAACATCAACCCACTCACAACCCTTTGACCTACAGTTTGTACTGCCTATGAGATGTCCTGGGGGAATGGAGGCTCAAAACTTGTGGGAGTGGCTAACCAATGCCTCGTCCAACTTGAGGCCCATGGCATGGGAGGGAGCCCATGCCTCATACTGCCTGGATGGGCAGGAATCAGAGGCTGGATAGCCTAGAAGCTTAGGACAGAACCAAACATGACTGACAAACAAACAAACAAACAAATAAATAGGCAATAAGATGATTTCTAATGATATTCTACTACATTCATAAACTGGAATCTAGCATAGTTGCCACCAGAGAGGCTTCACCCAGCAACTGATAAGATCAGATGCAGAGACCCACAACCACACTTTAGGTGGAGCTCAGGGAATCCTGTGGACGATGAGGAGAAAGAATTTCAGAAGCCAGAGGGGTCAAAGACACCACAAGAACACAGCCTACAGAATCAACCAAGCAGGGTTCATGGGACCTCACAGAGACTGAACTGACAATCAGGGTCTGAGCTAGGTCCTCTGCATATATGTTAGGGTTATGTAGCTTTTTGTGGGACTCTTGATAGTGGGAGTGGGGCCTGTCTCTGACTTTTTCGCCTCTTTTTGGGACCTTATTCCTCTTATTGGGTTGTCTTGTTCAGTCTTGATATGAGGGTTTGTGACTAGTCTTCTTGTAACTTGTTATGCCCTGTTTAGTTGACAGCCTGGGAGGCCTGATCTTTTCTGAAGGGAAACAATAGAGGGATGGATCTGGGGAAGAGGGGAGGTTAGGAGAGTGGCTGGGAGGAGCGGAGGGAGGGGAAACTGTGGTTGGAATTTAATACATGAGAAAAGAATAAAAAATAAAAAGAAAAGAAAAATAGGCTGAGCTAGTGATGGAGGAACAAACCAGTAAGCAGCACTCCTTAATGGCCTCTGAATCAGCTCCTGCCTCCAGGTTCTTTTGTGAGCTCCTTCACTGGCTTCCTTTAATGCCAGACTGTGATGTGGAAGTATAGGATGAAGTAAATCATTTCCTCCTCAAGTTGTTTTTGGTCATGCTGTTTTATCATAGTAATAGACACCTAGCAAAGACCAGGAGTCAATTTGGAAATACGTGTAAACATAGTCACCATGTATGAAGGGTTGAGTTTATAGGTATGACGAGGGGGTGGAGGTGGACACTCAGCTGTTCTGGGAAGCTGGGGACAACATAAGGGAGGTACGAGTGAGCAATGAATCCTGAATTATCACACATCAAAGACACAGGAAACAGTTTATGAACGCTCTGGAGAAGGGTAAGGGTCAGTCAACTGAAAGGGCTAACTAGCATTTTGTACAATAAAAAAATACTGAGGTAGAAAAAGGGGATTAAAGGGTTTTTGTTTGTCTGCTAATTTTTTTCCTAATTTCTAACTATAGAACTTGGTAGTGTGAGGCTGTTTGGTACCAGAGGCAGGAGTTCCCTAGCCTACTAATAAAGGTGTCTAGAAGATGGTGCTGAGCACCGAGTGAGTGGTCTTCAATGGAGACCATAAGGTAGAGATTGTGACCTACAAGAGATACTGGTTCAGGATAAGGGCTGCTTAGTTTTGGTTATTTTGAAAAATGTTCTATTAATTCCAAGAAAAGTCAAATTCCCATAAGGCAGTCTTCTGAAAAAAAAAACAGTTTAATGAGAATTTAAGTTTTCAAGAACATAGGAAAAGTACCTATCAAACACTTCCTATCTCTCTATTCCCACTGTGTTTTCAACTGCCTCTTCTTATTTCTGCCTATGCACTATTTCAGTCCATAGCTAGCTCCTCCTGTCTGGACTACTCCTCCCAATCACTATTTTTTACATGTCTTTTAAAGAAGTCTTTCTGAAAAGAATATTGGCTCACAATACTTCTGTGGTGTCCATTGTCAACCTGCTTGGATCAGGAAGTAACAGTATATCTGGTTAAATAGAATTTCTTCATGTGTCTGAGCTTGTGGCTGCTTCCTTCTTGGTAGAGGAGGAGCAGAGGCTCATGAAACTACCAAGGAAGCTAAAAGATCTCCTAAGAATGATAAGAGCAATGAACCCTCCTTTCCCAGAGTTACAGAAACAGTAGACAACTACAGAGGGGGTAGCGATTCTTCGTTAGAGATGCTGTCAGGGAACTCCAGAGATGTGGCATTTGTGATGCTGGGGGCTGGGACTTGTGATGTTCCATGTGACAGAGTCACCCACACATCTGTAAATAACCCTTCTCTCCTCCATTCTTGTAAGTAACCGCAATGACTTTTTTGGCTTACCAAGCCAGACTTGGTTGGATTCATTTCTTTGGTATGTCGTTGGTCTGTCCCTGTCTGGGTTGAGTAGACATTGGCCTTCCTAGGAAAAGTTATGCAGAGACCTGTGACGGTGTCTGTGCTAGAGATTGTCATTTGTTCAACACACCGAGCAAAGGCAGATTGTTCTTTTAATTGTTCTTCCCATTGTTCTATTTAGGCCTCAGCCATTCTTTGAGGGTCTGAATAGAACAAAATGGTGTAAGAGGGGAGGGTTCAATTTCTCTTTTTCAGGCTGCTTGAACTGAACTTTGATCTGCCCCTGGCATTCCTGGTTCCATGACGTGTAGACCAGACTAGACTCTAGACCCTCGTTCCCAGGCTCTTAGGCTGTTAGACTTCACCACAGGTGTCCTTTGGAGGACTCTGACTAAAAAAAAAAATAATCTTTCTTACTTATGAAAAAAATCACTCAAGCTCTCTCAAAAGTCATTTTAAAGATTAATTACAGACTCTTGAGCACAAAATAAAATTCCTTAGACCACAAAGGCAGGATGAGTCCCTTTGAATATTTTCAAACCCAATGCATTGTCTGTTAAGTGGTAGCACTTAGAAAAGTTGTATTCTAAACCCTTGACACACATCTCCAAGGTGACTTTAACTCCACAATGTGGCTCTTTTAGAGAAACAACTTGATTATCCAATTCATTTACAGTTGGAAAATAAAATTTCTGTGATAATTGTGGCAGAAGAAAAAAGAGCTGGAAGGTCGCACAAGGACTTTTCAGTACCTCTGCCAAGAGACTTTCTATATAGACCACGGGCTAGAGCTAGGCAATATGGCTTGAACATAGTTACAAGGGAATCTGGAGAATCCTATCTTCTCATGCACTCAGGAGCAAAGGGACTGGGAACTGTTGCTGTTAGAAAGCTACATAAGGATGAAAGGCTGGTTTGGCTAATGGTTTTTTTTTTTTTTTTTTAAAGAGATTTCAGTTTATCATGTCTGAGAAGGCACAAAAGCAGAGCATCTCAGTCCAGGTCAATGGGAGCGAGAGGTAGCTGGTCCTGTCATGGCAGTAGACAGGATGTAGAGAATGGGACTGGAAGTGGGGTGGGCAATGACCCTCAACATCCTACTCATAGTGACCCTTTGCACTCAGGGCTTACTAAGTTCCGCAGAGCAGTGCTAGTAGCTAGAGACCAGGTGTTCAGACACATGGGTGTGTATGTAGTGGTGGGGGGCATTTCAGATCTAAAGACTGCAGGAACTATCTAGTATTGTGGCTGCCCTAGAGATAGCTGAGAATGAGCCACCTGGTGTTTGAGAGATGTGCTGTCTGCATTCTAGCAGCCATCTCTAAGCCATGGAGATTTCCTTTCTACGTTGAGTGGATTGACACATCCCCTGAAGTGGACTGAGAGACCGCTACTCTTGGTGGTGCTTGGAAAAGAAAGGTAAGTCTTGAACTTTGGGAAGGAAGCTGCTGTTTTCAGTATCTGGACCACAGGATCAGGAACTCATATCCATGGGGTGGATAGTCTAGGGATTCTTATCTAAGGTGGTAGACAGAGAAAGACAGGAGAGGGGATTCTATCACTCCACCATTGTGTCGGGTGTCACTGGAGAGCCAGGCAGGGACTCTAAAGCCAGGACAGATGTTTTGAGTGCCAGAGGAGACATAGCAATGGGGTATTATAAAGGTCACACTTTCACTGTATTGGGTCAACCCTACTGGCTGGCCTTGACTATGCCTTTAAGACAATCAGGGAAATAGCAGAGTCTGTGTTTGTATCAGATCTGTACAGAGTGAGGAGTTTGGGGAGGAAGTTTTGAGATGGAACAAGGGGGCGTGAAAGTTCTGTAATTGCAGATTTGAAAAGAAGAGCAATAACACAGACAAATGAAAACTAAGAAGGACTTGTGAAACTTAAATGTCCAAGAAATCAGGCTGGGGAAAACATGCAGAAAGTTCTGACTTGTTTTTCATTTACAGCATCTCAGAGCCCAAAGTCATGATGGTGAGGGTATGAGAAAAAAATATGACCCTATTTTGTAACCTTAGTGGATGAAACAGGACACATATGTTACCAATATAGTCAATGTTCAAAGAATATTTCAAGCCTGTGCTGATTTATATTAGGCAGGACTTTTCTCAATTGATAATAGAAATTATTCTTAGCAAGAGACATAGAAAAACACTCTGCAAGAAAAGTTAGCATTTGTTATTGACAAATAGCAACCACAATGGTAAGGACTATGACCAACTTACCAAGGCAATCACAGACACCGTGGGCTTATTTGTTCTCAATATTTTCGGGACACACACTCCTCTTATTTTAATCTTTTGTTTTGTCTTTAAAATTATCCATCTCATTGTATGTCAGCCTTAGTTGCTGAATTCATCAGACTTGAAAGCCTGTAGGCTTGGGTAACGGTGTCATTCGGTGTGTTTGATATCTGCAGCTCGGCCTCAGTAATCTATTTGCAAAATTGTCCAATTTGAAAGTGACACATTTGATTCTCTTGACTTTGCTTTTTCTAGCACAGAAAAATCTGAAGGAATTTAAGTGCCGAGCACTAGTCACCGAGAAGAAAGGACAATAAGGGGAATCGCATAGTACTCAGGAGGAAAGTGGTGTGTGTCAATAGTGGTGGGGTTTAGAAATGAGTCCCAAGTTCAACTTCCCCGAACAAAAGGCAACGACTTCTGAAGAGAATAAAACCCTTCGCCATCTCTTTTTATCTTAGCTAGTTAATTTAGATTTTTCAATGTTTTAACATAATTTGTTCCAATTATTTAAAGAGTGCCAATGTCATTGAAGAAAATTCGAAAATTACAGCTAATATAGAAAATAGCAAAACAAAAGGAAAACTGATTACCTATAATTCTGCTGCCACTGAGAACTATTATTCATGTTTGATATAATTCCTTCCATTAATTTTTCAGTGTGAGTACAAATTATTGTTATTATTTTTTTAAAAGGAAGTAATTTGCGCATGTAACAGAAATTCCTTTTTAAAAAAATTTTAAATTCTATTTTTGGACAATTTCACACACACATACACAATGTATCTGGCCACACCCACTTTCAGGTCCCCCGCTTGCTAACCTCAGACCTTTCCAACATGTTTCCCTCCCGCTGTCACGTCCTTTTCTTTTTAAAAATTAACCCAGAGTCCAATTAGTAACACCTGCATGTGCTTGGGGGTGGGACCATCCTGGGGAACAGGAACAGCCCACCAGTAACCGTACCCCGGAAGGAGGAAACCAACTCTGCTTTCTGTCAGTCATCTGTTGCCAGTACCTCCTAAGTAAGGGCTGGGGTCTAATGAATCCCTCACTATCTAGGCTGGAGTGGACTGACTTCATCTTATGAGTGTGTTGTGCAGGTTCTACAGTTGCTAGGTACAATGACAATTCCTGTTTAGGAGACTGATTGTAGGTTGGAGTCCCACTAGCTTTTGCTGGGTGTTCACCGACTCTCTCCTGGTTAACCTAATTAAGGCCTAGCCTACAAGCGTTCATTACAGTGTCGGAAATCCGAGCAGATTAATGGTCGTGTTAGACTATGGAGTAGGTCCAGTGCCCAGGAGACTAATGGAAAGAGACACTAGCCTAGGAGAAAGGAAGGAAAAAGGCAAGTGGGGATGATTGTAAAGTGAGAAATTAGGTGCCCTGTTAGCTACTGTTTTCTTGCTGTGATAAAATACACAGCAGTGGTGACTTAAGGGAGAAGGGGCTCATTTCAGTTCACGGTTTCAGAGTCTTAGCACACCAAGGTGGGAAAGCATGGTGGTGAGAACAGCTTGGTTCATGTTGGTGGGAGCTTGCTGTGGAGGCTTGTTAATTTGATAGAAAGCAGAAAAAACCTGCTGGAACCAGAATCGGGTTTGAACTTAAGTCCTGCTCCTAGTGATCTACCTCCTCTGGCCATGCCATGTGTCCCTAAAAGCTCCACACCTTTGAGCACCACTAGCCAGGTGCTCATCATTTAAAACACAAGCCTAGGAAGACATTTCATATTCACACGTATCAAGTGGGTAGGTTCATTCAGCCAGACCCTTCCCCTTTGTTCACTCCTGAGTCACAAAAGCAGAGGATTCTTTTCTGATCTGGAAATCTAAAATATTTTTAAAGAGTTAATGTTTTAACTTAGATTTGTTCCTTGAAAGGAAGAATTATTTTCTTTGCGAGGTCTTCATATACTCAAGAAGTACAGAAGGTGACAGGCATTTGGAGGCCAATTTTGGAGGCAAAATTTATAATCTTGGGCTTTCAGTAGTTTTACTATTTTATTTGCCTCCAAAATTATTGTTTTCACTTATACATTTTAAAAACAATTGTTTTTCTTGCAATCTATAAATGGGAATTAAATGAATTCATGGTACATATCATGTTTTGAAATATATACACATTGTGTTATGACTAAATCAAACTAATTAACAAAGGTATTATCTCATATACTTACATTTTATGATAAGAACACTTAAGACCTACTTTGGGCCTTTTCATATAAATAATATATTGTAACTACCAGTAGCTACTATGTTGTACACTAGATCTCTTGAACTTATTTATTTTTATTTATTTTACATACTAATCCTTGTTCTTCCTTCTTCCCCTCCTGCTCCCTCACCTTCCTCTCATCCCAACCCATCTGCTCTTTTCTTGTATCTAACTAAACTTTAATATTTTTCCCTGCCTCTGCCCCTACCAAATGCTGGTTACTCTGTGAGTTTGACTTTTAAAAATTCCACATGTAAGTGAGACAGTTTTCCTTGTGTGAGATCTCTTTTTGTAAATTAATTCCAGTACAGGAAATACCTTGTAACACTCAGAGCTCAGAATTATATATTTTTTTAGGTGGTTCATGAAACCTAGGGTGATTTTTAATGACCAGAAGTCTTATGAAAATGAGTTCAGCTGCCAAATTCTGCCACTGTGCACAGTGACCTTGGGTAAGTCACTTAGTGTCTTTGAGCTTCAACGTCCTCATGTGTACCCCAGGAAAAGTGGTTCCAAAGGTATGTAGACTTACAGAGAGGACATATATGAAGTTGATATGAAAAGTGGTTAACCAATCAAAGACATTACTATAAACACAATAAATAAGTTTATTTCCTTATAGCCTCCTACTGGGCTGGCTGGAGAGAATGGGGATTTGAACATACTGTGAGTTCTAGTAAAGCAACCCTTTAAAGTGCTAAGTTCTTAGTACATGAACATTAGGCACTGGAACAAGAACCGTGAATTCTTATATTAATTGGTCCAAGAAACTGTTTCTTTCAAAACATTCAAAATATTTTCATATGAGAGGTTTTATTTTTTTATCTCTAGCCCCAAAATATGAAGGTATTTGGCGATTACACTTGAATGAGAATTATGGAATTTGTTCATGCTGCAAACCAACGACCAACAAGGACATGTGTACTTGGAATCGCAGGGGATTTGGGGAAACTTAGGTGGTCGACCCGTGCTGTCACTTACAGGAAGACCTACCCCAGCAAGGTGGAGGTGGCCTACAGAATTTTGGGTGTTTTCTTGGCTTGCCATCTTTGTATTTGATTGTCTCTTTCCCTGGGCACAGCCCATGCAGAAGCTAGCTAGCTCTAGGTTTTTCTTTAGGAGAGCTCTTCTGACCCACTCCCACCCAAGTCCTAGGTGTAGAGAGAGGCATCATCTGTGTTCTTCACAACCGTTCCCTCTTTAGTCACTTTCCGCATTTATGGAGGTAAATAGCAGGAAGGTAGCCAGATAATGTAAGCTGTTTATATGCCGTACTATAAACATTTATAAAGTGCTTTTAGCTAAAAGGAATCTTCTCTCCCCAGAGCCCCAGGTACTTCTCAGTTCTGAGAAAAATGTAGCTCCCCCCAGCTTGAGTAGAACTAAGAGATAAATATTCTGGGTTGCTTCCTGCAGCCCCATTCCCACTCCTCCAGAAGGAAGGCTGAGACCAGATGCTCTGTGTAATTTGCATTAATCACGAATGCGATATAACACAACCTATCAAGTCTACAAATAACTTTGTAGACTGACCCAGAGCGCCTTTGACCTGGCCAAGGCCAGTGGATTTTTCCTCCCCTGGTTAAAGGACGCTTGCTCACTTACGTACTCTGCATTGACAGCAGGAAGGCTGTGTCCATAGAGTTCTGGATGCTGTCACCTGTCCATTTCCTTCCCTACGGCCTGTGAAACCCATGAAGGCAGGAATTACACCAGTGTCCTTGAGCCCAGTCACTGGTCATGAGGGAGATGCTCACAGATTTTGTTGAATGAAAGAAAAGTGATGGTCCCCAAAATCTCAGCCCAGATAATTAGAAAAGGCTCTCTCTTTAAAATTAAGGAATTCTCAGGTATCAGTGTATTATCATTTCTCTGTCACTTCTGCACAAAGGGGAAGGGTCTGCCTGTTTGTCTTGCTCAGAAGAGTGAGACAAAATTTACTAATGCCATCAGGGCAGGGGAGCAGAACAAAAATTCTATTAATGCTGGGACTATTCATTTGTTTCATGGTCTTCTGAATTTGTATACGAACTGTCTTGTTTTTCTTAAAGAAATGTTTCCTCTGAAATCCCGTTCTCAGCCTTCTTACTCTTGCAGAAGTGTCATCCAAAAAATGTTTTCTTAAAATGGGTTAGAAGATTCTTTCAGAAAGTCACAGGTAAAGAAGTCCTGAAAATGGGCCCCAGAGAATGGCTTCTTTCCCGCTGCAGTCTGCTGCCTTCTCTGTGGTGGGAATGTTGTATTTGTTAGTGATGCTATTGTTTTTGTCCGTTGAGTAAATCAACTTTCCCCTTATTTGACAATACAGATGCTGGTTTGCTTGCCTGACCTATACTTTTATCCCTTTCTATCAAGTCCTCTACCTCAAACCAAGAATTAAAGCTCTGGATATTTGCACAGAGCTTGCCCTATGTAAGGCTTGGTTTCCTCACATGGAACAGCAGGGTTTTCACTCCTAGCATAGTTTTTGTTTTTTTTCCTTTTTCTTTTGCTCAGGATGTTCTTGCGTGTTCATTTATTTGTTCATTCATCACATGCTTATGTGTTTTAGTAGTGAGTAAAAAAACATGTTTATATTCTCATGGAGCAAATATTCTAGGGAAATATTTAGAACAGAAAAACAGACTGTACAATGGGATGGATGAAATTCAAACAGAAGTGACACAGTAGGAAGTTTTGTGTGGTTAGTTTAGGTGAATCAGCACAAAATGCTAGAGAGAATGGAAAGGAGGGAGAAAGGTGAAGAAGGAGAAGAAGAAGGAAGAGGAAAAGAAGGAGGAGGAGGCCTGGCAGTGGTGGCGCACGCCTTTAATCCCAGCACTCGGGAGGCAGAGGCAGGCGGATCTCTGTGAGTTCGAGACCAGCCTGGTCTACAGAGCTA
>NC_022021.1:53600136-53619247 GCF_000317375.1 Microtus ochrogaster
CCAGCCTGGTCTACAGAGCTAGTTCCAGGACAGGAACCAAAAAAGCTATGGAGAAACCCCATCTCAAAAATAAAAAAAAAAAGAAAGAAAGAAGGAGGAGGAGGAGAAGGAGGAGAAGAGGAGGAGGAGGAGAGGGGAGGGGAGGGGAGGAGAGGAGAGGAGAGAGAGACAGAGAGTAAATTGGCAAAGGAAGGGCCTGGCCTGCTGTGTCTGATGTCTGAGGAGAGCCGATACAGCTATGGACTGGAGAGTAGCTACGACTGTGCCAGTTAGTGTAAGGTGCTGGGGTTGGGATGGAGTCTAAATACAGTGGGTAATGTCTTAAGCAGGAACTGAGATAATCTGAAATGCTTTTTAAAAGATTACTCTGGCTGTTGTGTGGAGAATGAATTGCAAGGGGGCTAAGTGTGAAATCAGGCCATTAGGAAGCTGCTGCCACCTAAGCCACCGACAATGACAGCTTACAGTAAGGAGTGGAGGTGCAGGAAAGGGATTAAGTGTGTGCATGTGTGCAAAGCCCCCGGTGAATGGGAAACACCTGGTGAACTTCACGTATATTCACGATTATTACTGGCTTGGACAAATGCAACTAAACTTGGCAATAGGTCAGCATAACAGTGGTTCTGTGGACATGATGGAGTTTAGGGCGAATTAGGTAGGATGAGCCATGTGTCGCGTGCATCTGGAGAGTGAATTACTGTTATTTTTCAGTACTGTCACAGTGGACACAGTGTCTTCCACACTGCTCTCGATTGCATTTTGAAGGGAAATTTGTCACTTACTGCTTTCAAGACGCACTGCTTTGTTGTTTTGTCACGAAAGAAGTCTGATTACCTTCAAATGACAGATGGGAGAGAGTGCGTTCTACGGTGCGCGGAAGACCTGATATATTGTAGTGCTCTGGAATTTATTATGAACAAGGACTGGGGAAAATTAGGGAGTTAATATCCAGGAGGAAAACAAAAAACTTGAAAAAGAAGACACAGGTAGATTCAAATATTTATAGATACATGCCATACAGCCTGATATCAGACAAGCTGAATGAAGAGTTAATGTCCCGAAAGTAACTCTCAGTTATCAAACTCTGGAGCTCAGAGTCAGGCAGACACGAAGAGGAGTGGCACCACACATATATGGTTTAGGAGTTACTGATGGGAGCAGGTGCCGGGGGCAGGGGGTTGGGGTGGCGGGGATGGGGACAGGGACTCTTCTTCCCATTCCCCTTTGTGGAAGCATCTTTGGCTCCACCCTCGAGCAAAAGCACATCTGTGGAGCCTGATCAAGCCTCATCAAGGCGGATCCTGTTTATGAGTTAAACTGTAGGGAGACCTAGACGTCTTAAATGACAGACATACATCACTGCAATCCTGTAAGGTCATGCTGATCTCCTCAGATGTTTGAATTCACCGGGTAAGGTTGGCCTTTCATCTAAGTGACCCGTCACTTTAGAGAAATCCCTGTAATGAATGAGAATGTAGCGACATATACTGTGAAAACACTGGGTTCTAAGTGATAATATTCTGCTAGACCAGAGGGAGCTGGTTTTCAAAACATGGGCACCAATGTTCTCCAAGTGCCACAGCTTCAAGGTATGCCAAAGAAATTATTCAGGTTTCCCAAGTACACACAGTACAGCAATCATTTTGGCAGGACTTTTTTTTCTTCTGTTTTCAAAATTTCTATTTTCTTTATTCCTTTTTTTTCCATAAAAATAAATTCAGACGATGTCCTAGTCATGGTTTCTACTGCTGCAATGAAGCACCATGATCAAAAGCAAGTTGGAGAGGAAAGCGTTTTTTGGCTTACACTTCCATATCACTGTTCATTGCTGAAGGAAGTCCAGGTAGGAACTCAAACAGAGCGGGAACCTAGAAGCAGGAGCTGATACAGAGGCCATGGAGGGTGCTGCTTACCAACTTGCTGCTCATAGCTTGCTCAGCCTGCTCTCTGATAAAACCCAGGACCACCAGCCCAGGGATGACCTCACCTACAATGGGCTGGGCCCTCCCCTATTAATCACTAATTATGTCCTCCAAAATTACCTATAGTACAATCTTATGGAGGTGTTTCTCAACTGATGCTCTCTCCTCTCCAGTGACTCTGGCTTGTGTTAAGTTGACGTAAAACTACCCAGCACAGATGATGATCACGAAGACCCTTGTCTATAAGGAGTGTAATAGCTATAGTATTAGGATGCATCTTCTTTTTTCTTCATTTTCCAGTGTGCAGACAAACCTGGGGTCTAACCATATGTCAGGCTGCTGCTCTATCACTGCTCTACCTTCCAATTCTGAAGTAGATTTCTTTTTCCCTTTTGGTAAGGCATATTATCACTAAGTTGCCCAAGCTGGCTTTGAACTCCCTCTATCACTCAGGCATGCTTTCCGCTTACTACTTTCCCACATCAGCCCACTCCCAACCCCAATAGATAGATTATGGGGCAGGTACCACTATGCTCAGGAAGATGTACCTTTTAAATACATGAAACAAAATGATTTAAGATACAAGCAATATCCAGTATTCTCCAACTGTGTCTGGTGAATTACTCAAGCTACTGTTTGGAAGAACTTTTAGATATAATGGTTGCTGTATGACCCTCTCAGATCTGCTTACAGCTCACACAAAACCTATTCTGCCTCATGCCCCGCCACATCTCACTACATTGATACAAGAGAATCCAGAGAAAGAGCTTACCCTCACTACCCCCATGATGTAACTGGTATTGTCATCTTCCTCCAACTCTTTTCAAGATGTCTCTATCCTTCCCCAGCACCTTGGTTCTAGTGGGATAAGCCAGGGCTTATACCTGTGGATCTGACTTCCTGGCTACCCTGCTTTGGTTAGGTCATTTGCTGAAATTCTCCATCAGCTTTTGTTATCACGAGTGGAAGCACCAAGGGACATGCAGGAGCCTCTCCATGCAGGCACAGTGCTGGTGTCCCCAAGAGGAATCGTCACTCCAGCTTCCCATGATGATCAGGAAAAAGTCTCCTTCCTTAGGATTGTTTATCCTCAGGCATGATGAGCTTTGAGTAACCAGTTGGCAATAATGGCTTCCGTTTCAGTGGGACTCTCTTCCACACTCTGGCAGAAGGGTAACCTATCCAGGAGCTAGGGCACCTCATCTGCACAACCCAAGGCTTCCAGGAATGTCCTACCCACACATGAGTACACATGGCCTAGGATAACTATAAATGAGGCCCAACACTTTTTTTTTGTAACTTGATTGTGCATCTTTTGAACAGAAACTTTGTAGATGGCAAAGTCTTGATGCATTGTCAAGAAGCTGAGCACACCCTGTAACTATAAGGATGGAAGGAAAAGAATGCAAAGTAGTCAGTGAGTTTCTGGGCATGGTGACGACAGAAGTCCATTTCCTCCACATCTCATCTCTGGTCCTACTTGCTGCTGGGGCTGGGTACCAGGCAGCAGCTGCTGCTTCTTGTCTGAGGAGTGGGTCTGTGGACTGCATCTCCATTGTTTGTTTAATGCCTCTCCATCATTCCATCAGAGCTACTGCCTCTGGGAGAGGTGGTCTGTGTCAGGCACACAGTTCTCACTGCTGTACGTTTTTCTGATGATGCACACCCTTCACTCTCAACTGTGTTCTTTCATCCAAGGTGATGCTGTGAAGCTGACCGTGAACTCTGAAAGTCTTCACAGAGTGGGAAGGGAAGGCGAGCATGTACAGAGTAGGTTTTATTTTTCATTAAGGACAAATTTCTGTTTCTTCCAGAGTGGAATGCCTCGAGACCCTGAGCGTGGCACTGACCTCTGTGACTCTACCTAAGTTGTGGGACCATTTCCAATTTATTATTTTGGTTTGGAAGAAAACTCCCAGGGCTTGGTATCATCCTTTCTAGTATAACTCTTGTTCATTTGGTTGTGAAGCCAATGTGAGGATCTTCTGGTAGGTAAATCTATAGCAATTATATAGGATCGAGGAGAGTGGTTCTTCATGGAGCCATTGATCCATGAGACCTACTGTAAAGTTGACTTAACACTCCATTTACTATCTGCATTATTTAGCCTCGTGTTACTATAATGAGGCACCTTAGATAATTAACAGAGGGGAAAGTTAATTTACTTCACTGTTTGGAGGATCTAGTCCGTGACCAGGTATCCTATTACTTTGGAACTAATATGGCAAGAGTGTATGGAGTTAAACCATTTACTTCATGATCATGAAGAAGAAGGAAGAGGAAGAAAAAGAAAATGAGCTCAGCGCCCCATAATCCTGTTTGAGCACATGCCTCCTGTCTCACGGGTTGTGGTTGAAACACAAAATGTCCTGAAAGTATGTTGAAGGCTTAGTTTCACCTGGTGGCACCATTGAGAAAAGATTGCGTCATGAGCATAATAACCTCATCAATGGATTAAACCACTGACATGTTTATGTTAGTAGACTATAGGATGAGGCTTGGTATGAGGAGATAGGGCATAGGGGCACCTGCCTTTGGTGTGGTTTTGTTCCTGGCCCCTTTTATTTGCTCCTTTGTCTGCTTCCTAGAAGCCAGAAGTTGAACAGCTCTGCTCTGCCGTTCTCTCCCCACCATGAGGTCCTCCTTCCCTTAAACCCATAGCATTGTATTGAGCTGACCAAGGGCTGATGCTTCTGAAGGCTTGAGTCAAAATAAGTTCTTCTTCATGGTAGAGTATTCTGTCACAGTAGCGAGGAGAGAACTAACATGCTGCCTGGCTAGCATCCAACAGGCCTAGGGTTTAACAGGGACACCGATCCAAAATATACCCACTTGGGCTCCTAGCACCCCAACTTTAATGCCCTTTGGTGTGGGAGTCAGTTCAGATCCAGTTTTCGGCACCACTGTAGGCATCCTCCCTCCGAGGACACCATTGGGGTGTTTTATTTTTCCTAGTATGGAGTTGCTTGCTACAAGATCTATGGGTGGGTCCCTTTGGGGAGGACCTGAACCGTATTTATTACATATGCTTGTCGTAGTTCTTCAGGATCTTCCTCGGGGAAGAACTTGTCTAATCGTTAACGGATGGACTCCAGGTCATAGAAATGATTCATGATTGACATTTGGATGTAGAAATTAATTTTACACTTTAATAGCTGACAAGAGGCTCTCTTTGCCTGGTGTGGACATGTTCCTTGTGGCGTAAGCCAAGATCCCTTTAGCCAGCCCTTGTCTGCTCTACCGCCAGGAATAAACACTCTGCCAGCTGTTAGCATAGGATGCTGTGGGTCACACCGTCTAGTTGCACTGGGACTATACTCATCTTCCCATATGACATCCATTTTGAATTTGGTCACTGTGCTGCTACCTGGCCTCTTTCCCCCACACCATGTAACCCTTAGTAACCAGGCATTCCAGTTCAACAGAAAGGTCCTTTATCATCACTTTAACTTGCATGGCCTGCAGAACAGCCATCCAGCTCCACGGCTTGGTGGCTGTACCCTCTTCCTGCTAGCACTGGGGAGTATTTATGTGGGGACCTGGACTCTGTTGCCTTTATGCTCCCTGCGACGTCCACAAATCATAAAAACACATTTACCATTGTACTGGCATCAAATGAATGTGACCCTTGTCTCTAAATGTTGATTTATTTTTCTTTCTCAATTTAGAAGGAATTAAAATGCTTTTCACAGACTACGAAAGCATTGTGCCTGCTCTGCCCAAAGGATAGGCCAGTGTTGCTCCAGTGTTCTCTTTGTAGACCCCACAATAGGGATGTTCTGTGGATCTTCCTGGTAAATAATATCTGGATCAATTTGTCTACTATAACCTCCTCACTCTCATCCCGCGAACCTTGTGATGCCTTCTTCAAAACCCTGAAAAGGCAGCTTTGTCTCCATTTAGTTTGAGCACACTATATTTAAGCTCAGAGGCACAGCAAGACCCATGGTATAGTCACAGGGCGCTCTCCATCTGGTTCTGAAGTCATGGCTCTCGCGTGCTTCCATGCCCCCTTCTAATAGGCTTCCCACTCTCTCTTGCCTGTGTTCTCTGCCCTAGGTGGCCCTGCAGTCCTCTTGCTGAGTACACTTTTTTTTTTCTTGGCGTGCAGCCCAATTTCTTGGCGGGGGCTGTGTGACCATCATTGGTGGCTAGGGCTGTGTGACTCTCATCACTGATGGTTGGGGCTGTGTGACCATCGTGGATCCAGAAGCAGGAAGGGGGAGGCAGGAACTCGGGGGCACAGCAGAAGCCTGTCTCAAGGCTCACTCCATCAAGGATGTGAGATGGGTTAATTCTGGTTGTAAGCTTGATTGGATTAAAAACGCCCATAGCACCGGTAAAGTGCACATTTGGGTGTAACCTTGAGAGTGTTCCAAAGGGGATTACTTGAGGAAGACCCTCCTGAATGGGTGGGATTCAGGAAAGGGTCAGAAGAGGGAGAAAGGAGAAAGCTAGCTGAGCCCTAGTTCTCATCTCACTCTGCTCTGACTACGGAGGCAACGTGACCACCAGGCCACACTCCCACCTCCACGCCTTCCCTGCCGTGAGTACTCTGCCCCTTCAAACCATGACAAACCAACCCCTCCATTTCATAGGTTATTTTTGTCAGATATTTTCTTACAACCGCAGGAGCAGTAGCTCATCTATGGTCTCAATGAATTGTCCTCAATTTCCATTTTTTTTTCTTCTTTTTTTTTTAAAGCTTCTAAAGGTATCAGCAACTACAGTCATGGTCACTATTCTTTGCTAAGTTAAGAATGCTCTGTTTCTTGTTGTAATGAGCTGAAAACATGCTTTTCTGTGGTCACGAGTCTACAGGACACCATTTCCTAAAGGGTAGTTATTGATGTGTATTTACTGCCCATATAAGTTGGAAGGTACCTGGGGAAAAGATGAGTTGAACTGTGGTCGAGATCACTGCCAGTCAATCAAACGCTTTCCCTAAATGGGGCTGGGGAGAAAAGATGTCTGACCTCATGTTTGCCATTTCTCCCAGGCTGCTCATAATAAGAATAATGTTCTTATTTGAATGCTTTCTGTTTAGTTGAAAATATTGTTTCATAACTATTTTCACAACTGATAAGCTTTTGAAGTTTGTATAGAAATGTTTATAATATACAAATTTCCCTTCTTTTTTAGTTTGTTTTTGTGGTGCTTGGATTTGAACCCAAGGCTCACACATCTAGACAAAGCTCTCTCTCATTGAGCTACCCTGTTGGTCAAGTGAATAGTGTGTTTTTGCCTTTACCACTTGGACTCCAGTGATGAGACAAATACATTTGTATGGCTTTGTGTTTCTGAGGATGGATGCTTTAACATAACTAGCCTAGGACACTGGAGATCCAATGAACATTCTACAAAGTATTTGTTTTGTTGTTGCCTTGTGGAACTAATTAAACACATGGATGGACAAATAAGTCAAACCAGGATGCTCCTCTAATTCATCCAAGGAACCTCAAGGGAATAAAAGCTGTCTCTACTGATATCTTAATTGCTATGAATCATCCCGGCTCTCCTAGATCTCAATAAATAATAACCTGTGAGTAGAACACGTTTTTGAAATGTATTACTTCTAGTGACCCAGAATTTATTATTTTTCTATTGGCAGAGGAACTCACGCTCCCATATTTCACATGCCCCTAGATGTAGATCTATCTTGCCAGTGTAGAAACGATAAGAAATGCTGATATTAAGCACCCGAGGTGCAGTCAAAATGCCCTTTACATCCTTTTACAGAGATTGGCTACAGTGGGATCGTGACTGTATTTTCTCTTGAGAAAAGGGGACCAATATAAAGATGTAAAAGGTCATCTATGTAGTTCCTTCCTTCAATTATCTTTCGGGGATTGTGTGGGTGAAAATTGCTTCCTAAGTCAGGAAGTTCCAAATATTGGTATGGTTATGTAGAAATTGTTTAACTCAGAAATGGGCCTACATTTATGGAACTTTCAGGTGCCAACATGATTATATTGAAGTCTTAATACAGAAACTGGGCTCAATTTATTAAGGTGCAATGGTTACATTTCTTTTGGGCAATTTGCCTCAAGCCAGTTATTTAACTTTGCTAAGCCTCGGTTTCCTCATATATAAAATGAGTAAAATAGTAGCAACGTTGCTCATGGAGCGATCATAGAAAGAAAGGAGCTGATATCTGTAAGCTAGAATACTACCTTCCTTGGGGGCATCTGGTCTTATCTTCCCCATTATCGGCATGGTCACTATGGTCATCACCTTTACCAATCTGTATGTGATGTGCAGTCTCCTGGGCAGGAGAAGAAGCTGGGCTTAAATACAACTCCAATAATTTGTGTTCCCCAACTTTAGTTTTGAAGAAATAAAGAAATTCAATAACTGTTAGAATTTTCCACTAACTTCCCTCAATACTTTTCCTCACAGTATTTTTGGAGAAAGGTGTCATGTGTTGAATTGCATCTCCCCAAAAGATGCTCTGAAGTCCTAACCATTCGTTTCTTAGGATGTGATCTTATTGGGGAATAACCCCGTTGTTGAGGTGATTATTAAAATGACATTTTATTGGAGTAGGGCTTCCAACCCAGCCTGACTGGAGTGCTTACGGAGAGGGTGAGACTTGGGCACAAGTGTGCCCAAAGATGGTGTTGTATTGAAGACACAAGGGCAAACCTACGTAGTGACGAGAATCTACATGTCCACACCACAGATGCCCAGAGTCACTGGCAAACACCAGAGCTAAAGAGGCATGGAGGGTGCCTTCCCATGGGTTTCAAGAACATAACCCTGGCCCTGTCCTGATTTCAGATTTCTAGCTTCCAAACCTCACAGCAATAAATCCCTCTCGTAAGATGCTCAGTTTGTGGTACCTGGTTGCAGCAGCCATAGGCAAATGATACAGAAGGGAACAGAAAGATACCACTGGGAGCAGCAAATTGGATTCTGACTCAACCAGTCAGATCACTGAAGCGAGATGAAGCTGAAATTTCGCAAATCAGACACATTGTGTCTCAAGGTTTTGATTACCAATCAATTTTCTTCTCCCGGTGTACTAGTATCTTCACTCTATGGAAAGATTGTGTAATTTTATGGACACATTCTTCGCACACATTTGCATGAATCTCATATCTTACACTTTTCTTCCCTTCTTTTCCTTTTCCTCCCTCCTTCCCTCCTTCCTCCCTTTCTTCCCTCTCTTTCTCTCCCCTTCCTTCCTGCTTCCTCCTTGTCTTCTTTCTTGGAGGCAGAGTGGAAGGCAAACAGGCAACATTGTTTAAAACATTCCAGATGGCAAGTGTGCCTTTCCCTGTGCTTATTTGGAGAGAAGATGCTCATTTCTGCTCACGATTCTTTCCTCAACCACCTAACATTGATACCATTTGATTATTTTCAGAGCAAAAATAGCCTTTCTTTGTGCTGTAGGTACTGACTATATCCCATATTTATACAACTTAAAATTTCCTAAATCTGAAAACAGACACATCTCCCTTCCCAGAGTCCATCTATTCATCTCACATACGCATTCTCAGATCCGGCAGTGGGCCAAAGCAAGGTTTGTTTTCAGGTAATTTCTCCCCAATGGTGACCTGGAAATTCTTTCCAGAATTACCAATAAGTTCTGTTTTCATCCTAGACAAATGATTACACAATCAAATAAAAAATTACACAAATACCTAACCAGTGATGAGGAAAAGATGCAAAGTTCATAAAACCATCCTTAACTCATTAGCTCATATTGTTTGGATTTGTGTTTACAATGTCTCAATCATGGTAGGATGATCAGGTTTTGTTCAAATCAGCAGGCAGGTTTAGAGGGGGTAGTGTTCCTGTTTCAATAATACATTATTCAGAAAATTTAGAGTAAGCTTGGCAATTCTTCTCATCACAAAAAAATGGTTGGTCACTCATCCTCCTTACTCCATGGCGGTATTTGACAATATTTACAAAGCACAAATATAACCTTAAAAATACAGAGTGTGCAAGTTCCGAGGTCCAATCTCAGGCATGAACAAGAGCGCGTGCTCAGCCTCTGGGAGCGTCCTGTTCTGTATGTTTCTCAAGCTGCAGCTTTAGTTCCTTCGGTTCCTTGATTAAATCTTGATTAAAATCAGGGCAGCAGTTGTTGAATGGGAAGCGGTCCTCGTCCTCCTCGCTCTGTTGTAGGTAACATCACTTGATTGCTTCAGACAGTTAAAGGTGCCTTGGTAGTAAAAGGACAGCAAGATTAATGGGCAGTCATTTCCATAGTAACAGCAAAGCACTCTGGGAAACGGAGCCACTTGGGAGCTGGAGTTACACATGCCAGAATTTCAGCTCCCATAGCAACCGCGGAGTGTGGGGTGGAGAGGAGCACTCTTTGAAACTTAGCAAAGGTCCCCTTGCCGAAGACAATGCATAATCAGAGTTGTCAATCTATTTTAAAACTCGAAGTTAAAATAAATCAAATTTGAGGCCACAAGCTGATGCAAAACATTTAAAATACACTGTACAGCCAACCGAAGATTTCTGAAGCATAAGCACAAATAGTTTAAGAACTATCCAATTGTGACAACTTGTTAGTTTAAAAAAATCCAATTACCCAGATTTTTGTCCCAGAGTAGTTGCAGAAAATTACACAATTAGAGCAATTTTTTTCCTCAGCTGCTCCACTATAGGAAACGAAAGTAATTATACGAAAATAGTGTAAAGTACTGTTCACAACTGCAAGTTTCAGCTTTGCTTTCCTTAGAAGAAATTCTGTTTTTCTTCTAGATAATCATCTCACCAAAAAGTTGGAGAGAACCAGGAAGAAATAGAGAGAGAGAGAGAGAGAGAATCAGAGAGAGAATCAGAGAGAGAGAGAGAGAGAGAGAGAGAGAGAATCAGAGAGAGAGAGAGCGAGCAACAGCTAAAAGAAGAATCAAGAACAAAGCCAAAGGTAAGAGGAATACTAACTGACTTATGAGAAGCCAAAAAGAATCCAGAAAAAACTAAGAACTCAGCATCACAATTATACAGGAATAAAAAAAGCCTGTCGCAGAAAGGATTCCCCCAATGTTATTAGCGCCGGTGTTGATGGTTTTGAAGATCTCTTTCACCCTGTATAAAATCGGAACCCACTTGGGAAGTCAACACCCGCTTAGCACAAGACATTCTTTTCCCTTTAGACTGATAGATCAGTTCTCCACAGATGTCAGATAGAAGTCTGGGCGTTATCTGGTGACCGTAGGTAGTGGTTAATTACCAATAGAGCCTATTATGGCAAATCTGTATGTGTAGACACACACTTTATTAAGAATGCTTTTGCCAGAAGAATTTACTGAGATGCATTGTAAAAGGAACAGGGAAACAGGTAATAGTGGTCGGGTCCAGTTCCTGTCCTGGTTGCCGATTATACCCCTGAGGCTGTGGATGCCAAGGTGTCTCTTAGCCGTGTGACGACTCTTGTCCACTTTCTCGGAGAAGAGCAAAGTCTGTTTGTGAAGGCTCAGCTCAACATTTGTGTTGAAAATAAGATTTCTTACAAGAAGTATTTATGGAGTTCTCCAATGTGTACCAGAAAACATTGAGGTCTGGCCCTTTTTGCCTGCAAACTAGCCAGCATTATTGTCTCATGACCAATTTCCTGCCTATAGCAGACTGACCCATGAGTAGACACCTTTGGACTTGGCTAGGCAAAGTCTTATCCAGGATTTTGGAGTTTGGGATTCCGTGAGCTGATCTGCTTCATCACCTGCCTTAAGCTGTAAATTTAAAAGTTTAGAAGTTATTAGTAGCCATGACTTTTGGCCCTAGGCTGAACCTTCTAGAGAAAAGAATAAAGGCAGAGAGAGAAGCAGACAGGAGATGCAGGCCTGATGTAGGTGACGCTTAGCCCCCGTCCGTGTTCTTGGGCTTGGGTGTACCCTTCCAGGAAGCTCTCCTCCACAGCCTTAGTTAGTTTGTTTGTTCAGTCACCCTAGCTCAAGCTCCACATTCCTCTTACAACTAGGTATTGTAATTAATACAGCAGCCATTCCTCAGAGTCTCTAAAAACATGGCAAAAGGAAGAAAGTAGAGCCATGGGTGTGCAAATGGCATTGGGGGGGGGGGAAATCAGAGAAACAAGCATCATTGCAGTGCCACCTTCCTGGCACACAGAGGCCTGCGAGGGAAGGAAAGGGGGTGAGGAGCCGCTACAACCTGGAAGTCATCAGAAGTATTGCCAGCAGCTGCATCAAATTGGATCAGAACTCAGCAGCTTCCCTCACCTCCCTGTAAAGGACGAGGGGATCCGAATCCACGAGAGTCGCCTGTTGGGCGGCATGGCTAGGCTGCTTCTTTCAGATTGCATGCTATTTAGACACATGCAGGCAGATAATCATTGCTGGAGGGAGGAAGGAAGGGAGACAGAGACAGACAGAGAGACAGACAGAAAGTCAGAGAGAGATGGGAGTGGGGTAGATGAAGGGGATGCTGATTCGAAATAATTTCCTTGATCCAAGGAACTCCAGTCTCCAGATGCTTCAGAGACAGATGAAAATAGACTCTCATCAAGACATATTACTGGGAAACTCAGAGCACTGAGGGTACGGAGGGCCTCTTAGACATCTCCATGCGGGAGGAGGAGAAGTGGGTCACATACAAAGTACCAGCAATCAGAATTTCTCTTGATGTCTCAATAGCAACTCTGCTGGGATAATGCCTTTAGTGTTATTTCTGATCCAGAATTCTATCTCTAAAGCAGTTGCCAATCAAACAGAAATGGAAAAATATATTTTTGGCAGGTCTTATCTCAGCAGCATCCCTTGCATGCATATTTCCTAAGGGAGCAATTGAGGAAGGTGTTCCACTCAGAGAGAGTGGAACCAAGACAGAAGGACACAGGGGTGGGAGGGGGGTAGTGAGAAGGCAATAGCTTTAGCAGGAATGAAGGGTGTGGGGGTCCCAGAATACCACCTGGCTCAGTTTTTGGGGGCCACTAGTCCATACTGAAGCAACTTCAAAAACTCGTGACTGCGGACACAGAACTAAGCTCATGGATAGAAGTGGGAGCAGGAAGAGCCCTCTCAGCATCACGAGGTTGTCCTCTAGATAGTAACAGAGACCTCGAGCTTCTGTAGCAAACGCCTATGTGAGCTTCCAGACTTCTCATTTCCGGAGAAATGGAAACCCCGTTCTGAAGCCACCTTGGCTCTGTCTTCCCTATTAGGCACTGAATGCATTCCTGTACCGCCGATGCGCAGCATTATCAGAGGTGAACACGGTTGATGATTGGATTGATCAGATCTTTCCCTGAATTCTGGCTCCTGTGGGAGAACAGGAAATGAAAGTGCAATAGTGGTCACTACAAGATAAAAAGAGAAGATGCAGAGTCCAGGCAGGAAGGAGAAAGAGGGACCAGGCATTAAACACAGTGGGTAAATTATTCCCATCTGAGCTTCCCTTCAAACACACGGATCAAGACAGAATAGTATTTGAATAGAAAAGGCAAGATAAACATGAATACACATGAGTAAACATGAATATGAACACACAGCCTCGAGCAACCAAAAAATAGCCATGCAAGCATACATTAAGGGAATTTAAGAGTAAGTGAGCTGGGTAAAATGAATTAATTCCTTCGTGTCTTTTAAGGTGCTTCTGTCAACCTTAAGAAACCCCATTAGTCAGTCACAGAGCCTTCCCTTGTCTTGGTCTTTTATCCCATATCCTTCAGTTTGGTTATCCTTATAATCAAAGGCTTAACAAATGGGAGATTTCAAAGTATTTGGCCAGAATCCTCATGCTTGGGGTTTCTTCCTTCATTTGACCCAGTCTCCTTCCAGGCCACTTACTGTTATCACCACCCCTCCGGCCAACCCCTGTATCAAGCACTGTTACCTGTCACTGTAACCAAATATCTGAGAGAACATCTTAAGGAGGGAAGATTAGTTTTGGCTTTTTGCTTCAGGGAATTTGATGTAGCATAATAGACAAGGTATGGTGGGGGAGATGTCTCACGTCAAGGGAGAGCACGAAGCAAAGAGATCTGGGCAGAATCCAGTAAGCTCTCCCCAACCATGCCTCTTCTCCTAAAGGCTGCACTGCCTCCCCAAAGTAGCACAACCAGCTGGGGAACAAGCATTTCCAACATGAGTCTGTGTGGACACTGCAGATTCAAATGGTACCATGCCCTTCTGAGAAAGCTTTCAAAGTTGTTCTCCTGACACACAATTTCATTTCTCTTGACTGACATCCGGCATCACACTTGGGTTTTGATGCTATGGTGGTGTGAATGAAAATGCCCCATAGGCTCACAGAGAGTGGCACTATTAGGAGGGGTGGCCTTGTAGGAGTAGGGATGGCCTTGTTGGAGGATGTGTGTCACTGGGAATGAGCTTTGAGGATTCAAATGCTCAAGTCAGAGCCAGTGTCTGTCTCTCTCCTTTCGGCTGCCTGCTAGTCCAGATGTAGAACTCTCAGCTTCCTCTCTAGCACCATGTTTCCTTGCAAGCTGCCGTGTTTTGCACTGTGATGACAGCGGACTAAACCCCTGAAGCTGTAAGCAAGCCCCAATTGAACACTTTCTTTTGTAAGAGTTGCTATGGTCATGGTGTCTCTTCACAGCCATAGAAGATTGAGACAGATGACAATTCAAAATCTGGTTCTAGATCTTTACCTAGAGTTAGACTATGGGCACATGCCAATCGATGTACATAGGCCATTCCTTCCCTGTTCTGTGCAAGCTAAACACAGTGGAGTTTTCTACTGTGACTAAAAATGTCTATTTCTGAAAGGAACATCTGCACACATCTATACAGTACAAGTCAGATTTCTAATGGACAAGGTACTGACCTATAGATTTTCCATTTAATGGACAAAAGCAAATTTTCAGCTGGTTCTTTATTTAAAATATATTAGTGTATATACCGATCTATCTTTGTAAAGTCTACTTCCATGTGTGAAACACCTGGCCTTTGGGCTAAAAGCACATATGATTTTATTAGCTCCTTCCCAATAGGCTTCCACTCCATACTGGATTACTATCCTACCATCAGTGTGGGAAGGTTCTAACTCAGGGGCTCTTGACCTTCCTATTGCTATGACCCCTTAATATAGTTCCTCATGTTGTGGTGACTTCCTACCATAAAATTATTTTCATTGCTACTTCATAATTGTAATTTTGCTACTGTTATGAATTGTAATGCAAATAACTGTATTTCCCAATGGTCTCAGGCAACCCCTGTTTAAGGGTCTTTCAACCCCCAGGTTGAGAACCACTGTTCTAACTGCTCCATAGCCTCACCAATAATTAGAACTATCCCTGAAGTTTGTGTGTTGGTTGTGCTTGTAGCCTGTGTTTTAGTACTCGAGGTAAATGTGGGGTAGTCTCAGTTGAAAGTTGTAATTATGTCAAACACCTTTTTCCTTCTAAAGATATACAGCCTGTCTTTCATATGCTAATTAGTTATGAAGACTTGCCTATTCCTGTCTCCTCCCTGGTACTACTGGGTTATTTCCTTTTCTACTTTCAACTCAGAAGTTCTTCTCCTGGTCTAGAAATGACCCGTTATCGTGTAGACACCATACAGTTCTGTTCTATGGCTTTCCCTTTCCTCGTTTTATTTATTGTTGCCTCTGCTTTGCTTATGCGCAGTGCTAGAAATCAAGCCCAGAGCCTAATGCATGCTGGGTAGCTAGCCCACACTGAGTGAGCTTCACCCTCAGGCCCATTTCCGTGTTGCTGTTGTTCTTTGGAGAGGTATCGTTGCATTAGTGTTCACAGTTCATTTGTTTGTCCAGAGACCATCTCACTGTGTCTATAGCCTGGCCTTGAATGTGTGATCCTCCTGCCTTCGCCTCCCAGGAGCTGGGACCAGGGGCCTGCAGCACCACTCAGAGCAGCAATGCCTTGTGCTTCAGGTGCTTTGTAACGAACAGTCGCTCTTAGTTTCTCTATATTTTTAAATTTTTTCTTTATCCTTGAAAATTTCTTACATGTATATAATAAAAACATATTGAATCTATCTTCCCTCATACCTCCTCCCACTTCCCAACTTCATAGTTTCTTTTTTAATAGCCTACTCATTCCTTTTATTGATGTCCACATGTGCATGGATGTTGGGGCCATGTACAGTAGCATGGGAAACCTACCAGTGGCCACACCCTCAAAAAACAACGATTCTCCCTCCCCGGTGGCTATCAACTGTCACCGGCTACTTGGTATATATATACAGTGGGTCCCGGAGAGCACCTCCCCATGAGTACCAGGATTTGGGCTAGGAAGCCCTTAATTTCAGTGAAATGTTGTTTATTAATTTTTTCTTTTGTGGTACTGCGTTTTGTCCTAAAAAATTCTTTGCATAATTCCATAAAGCTCTGGAGAAATCCTGTTTGCTGTTTGTTTCTTAATGTAAACTGTTTAACAAAGTTTCTCAAAGCCTTTGAAGTCTGATTTAAAGACACTCACACCGTTGTATACTAAATTGTCTTGCTTCCCCTCCAACTGTTTTAGCCGTTACTCTCCAATCTATGAACCACCTCCAATTTATTGATGTTTTATTAGTATTGGGGGAGTGAAGAATGGATATGGGGTGGGCAATCAGTGGTCCCTGCCACATTTATTTCCTTGTCTGCATTTTCCTTGGGATGAGGTTTAAGGTCAAATGGATGAATCTGTAGCTGTAGGGAGTTAGGTATTGACAAGAGAGTAGGAAATTAGTGAGTGGTACTTTCCCATTCTAAACAGTGTCTCAAAGTGTAGCTCAGGCTGGCCTTGAATTTATAATCCCCCTGCCTTAGCCTCCCCAGTGAGTGCTAGGAATTACTGTCCTGTTCCACTAACAGCTTGTGAGTGAAGCTTTTGTGGGAATCTTTAATTCTCACCACTTGTGTAGGAACTTATGCTGTCCTAAGATTGGCTTCTTGGAAGGTGAGGTTGAAAATTTATGGGTCCTGAAATCTTTTATCATGGAGCAGATGAGTCTGTTGCTTCAACTCTGAGGTTGGGAGTCACCTGGAAAAGTCTTGTGGGGAGGAAAAAGAATGGCTCTTTCCAGCTAATTCTGCTCTATAGAGCTGAACGTGCCTTGTACCTTGCAGCCCACTCTTAGCAAAGTTAGAATAAAAACTTCAAGAGAAAAATCCCAGTATCAAAAAAAAAAACCCATTAAACTGAGTCTCAGTCACTATTCTCTGGGTATTAGTTTTCAGAAGGCTGTGCTATGACACCATTCCTGGGGACAGAGGGATTGCAGTGGAATCTTCCCTCTCTCCAGGTACCTCCAGATTCCCCAAGGAATCTTCGGTATTCCCACGCTGAACTCTATTGCAGACTGCATTTTATGTGGGCTGCAAGTCCAGACCTTTAGAAGCTACAATTCCACAGTCTTCCTCTGGTACTCAACACATCTCTGCTCATCATTTTCGATGGTGTCATCTGGATATCCCTGCAGCTGGAATCTTGGCATCTGTGGAAAGGATAGCACCTGCCTCTCCTCAAGGCTGGGAAATCCATCATGCAACCAGAAAACTGAACAGGAAGGTTCTTCCTTTGGGGCTCTGCTTAGCTTCTTGAGACCTCCACCCCAAAGTACAGGGATTTATAGAATTCAATCAGCTTATGCACATAGCTCCTTTCTGCTATTGTGATTCTAAGCCTCCAGGCAGGTTTGGATACGAGAGTTCCAGTGTAAGCCATTGTACTTACTGGAATGATCTTCACCATGGGCAGCCAGAACCTATTGACATTTCTATGGTCTCTCTTTCCCTCAATATAAATTCTCCCAAGGAGTTCATTTTCCTGGTTTCCATTGGAACAACTCAAATGTATGACTGCGTAACTCTGACCTGCAAGGTGGGACACGGTCAAGTCTCCCATTGTATAAGTCAGGAGACAGAAATAGATATTCCTATCATATTTGAAATTTTAAAATATCACCAGAAAGTGGTTTTTAAAAAATCATGTAAAGTCATTTTGTTTCAAAATGAATTTTTGATCATTTGAGCACCTGTGAAGAAATATTGAGACTGAATGGTCTGTAGACAACAGAAAGTTATCGCTTAGTTACAGAGGTCAGGATACCAGCAGATTGGGTGCCTGGTGAGGATTCATTCTCTACTACATAAAGGACACCTTCTGGTCCCGTGTTCACGTGATGAGAGGGGTGACCGTGTTTCCTCATGCTTCTTTTTTAAGACCAATGATTCCACATTATGAGAGTTCTGCCTCATTATCTAGTCACCGCTCAAAGGGATCACCTCATAGAACCATCCCTGGGAGTTAGACTTTTAGTAGATGAATTTAAGGGGGTGGTGGCACAAACACCAAGTCCACTGCCATATTTTCAGTAAGAGTCAGCTTCTGTCTAGTGAGTCTGAGGCATAAAACACGTGCTGCTCGCAAGTCTAGATCCCAGAAAGAAGTAGCTTCCTTTGATTACTCCAACTGCATGTCCGTGCGTGTTGGTAGCAGTAGATAGGTATTCTAATGTGATGACAACTGATGATTCGGAGTGCTTGGAAAGAAGAATAGGAGGGGAATAACAATAATTTGAGGATTTAATTTAATTTAATTAATTTATTTATTAAAAATTTCCACATCCTCCCATTTCCCTCCCACTCCCTCCACTCCCTCTCCCCCTCCCTCTCCAGTCCTAAGAGAAGTCAGGGTGCCCTGCTCTGCGAGAAGTCCAAGGTCCTCCCCCCTCCATCCGGGTCTAGGAAGGTGAGCATCCAAACATCCACAAAGCCAGTTCATGCAGTAGAATCAAAACCCGGTGTCATTATCATTGGCTTCTCAGTTCGCCCAATTTGAGGATTTTAAAAGGCAAAATGTGAATGAAACATTACCCCAATTCCTGAAAGAAATATGAAGGTGGGGGGAGATGACTTTAGTGTCATGTAGACAAGGCAGATTCTCCCATATGGCCATTATAGCACTGCTCACACAAGAGGAAGAAACTCATACCTGATTTACCATCCAGGAGTCGCGGCGGAGCGGAGCGGCACGCAGTCGCGGCGGAGCGGAGTGGCGCAGCGCTACAATCAAAAATAGGCTTTGGGTGACCAGAGGCGATAGAAGCAAGCGGCGCGGACCAGCGTGGAGGCAGAGGCAAGCAGCGGGGACCAGAGGGGTCTGGCGCGGCAGCCGACGCAAGCTGCGGGGACCGGCGCAGCTGCAGAGGCACGCAGGAGGCCGAGGCGGGGAAGGGCGGGCAATAACGAGAGCAGACTGCGGTTGGATCAAAGAGGTAGGCCCCTTGTTGGCAAGGTCA
>NC_022021.1:53619444-53635806 GCF_000317375.1 Microtus ochrogaster
CTGCAGCCAGCTGAGTAGAGATCATGTGGTCACACCACCCTGCAGCCATTTGAGTAGAGATCAGGTAGTCACACCACCCTGCAACCAGCTGACTAGAAATCATGTGGTCACACCACCCTGCAGCCAGCTGACTAGAGATCATATGGTCACACCACCCTGCAGCCAGCTGACTAGAGATCAGGTAGTCACACCACCCTGCAGTCGTCCTAAGCATGGCTTTGTTGTTGGCAGACATCATCTTTGCCTCCAAATCTCTTTTTCCCCCTTTGTTACTCTAAGGAGAAAGCTTCTGGTTCTGAAGAGAACTCCATAAGAGAGGATATAGAAACATAGATTAGCAAGAAGCTTCTGGGCCCCCAAGTAAGTGCCCTCCACTTCAAAGACTGTGTGACTTCAGAGCCCCCCCTCTCACACATGGCCTTGCAGGTAAAGATTAGGCTCTGTTAGAATATTCTGAAGTGGTTACTGGAGACACTTGTGAAGTCAAGACACAAAGAGCCATTCTGTTCTCAGAAATGCGTCCATTTATGCTACGGCGAGTCTCACACTTCGGTGCCGAATCTCCTGCGCTCCACCCTGCTGATTTCAATCTGGCGGGACCACACATGTCTTTGTGCTCTGCACCGCACATGTGCATATGGAGCCTGCTAAATATAAGTGCTTCTTGGCAGGCTCCCTTTTCCTCTTCCTTTGTTTCCGAAAATGTAGCAAAGAAAATGTGTAATGTGCACCCTCTCCAAAACGAGACTTTCAGAGAGTGGGATTATCTCCACAAGCCACGCGACCCTCCTATTATTTTGGCACTAGAGGCAGCAGTGTCTGTCCACTGTCTTACCTGGTCAAACTTGGGTATATTCCCTCTTTAACTGGCAGTCAGGTCAATACCTGCATTATCCACCCACCTGACTAAGTTTCCACGGTCTGGTTCTCCCTCTTTTCAGGGACTAGTCAGGATAGGCTGTGCTATGCCACAGCAACAAATAACTCAAAGCTTACTGGACAGACAGTATGTCTATGTTTTCTATTCATGCTGTATGTCCTTTGGTAGTTGGTCAGGGTGTTGGCTCATCATAGTAATCCGGGTCAGACTCATGGAGGCTTTGCTTCAATATACGTGTTTAGTATCACCACAGATGTGAATTGGAGGTGTGATCAATGGCCCTCTGGCCGTGAGAGTATCCCTTGGGAGTACCAGAATTACTTCTGCTTTCTACTCATTGGGCAGAATAGGCCCATGCTACGCCCAGTTTCAGAGAACAGAGAAGACAGATGCTGCTAGCATCAGTGATGACCAGGCCTGTCAGGAATATGGGCAGACAGCAATGCTAGCGGGCGGTACGCATGGTAGTGACCAGACACCCAGTACTTTCTCTAGGTGCACTAGCGCAGCTGTTGGGGAAGAAAGCAAGAATTCACAAGGTCCTAGAGATTCCTCACCTACTAATAATGGAGGAGCTGTCTTGAAATAACGTGTAGAGTTTTGAAGAAGTGCCGCAGCTTGAGGACACTGGGATAGGGTCAGTAAGACCAGGAACATGGATATCCAGGTTCTTTCAGTCCCTGGAGCCAGGCAGAGGTCACACCCAGTGTGAGGTCCAGAGCAAAGCCAATATGAGGACCAGCAGAAAGAAGGCTTCTGGAACGCTCTGTCTGCTAAGCTTCACAGGGTCCTGCAGACTCTGCTCTGGCCAGCAGAGCCTGTTGTGACTGCTTCCGCTGGTGGCGGCAACCTCAGCCAAGCTGCCATGGAAGGGAATTGGGCATGTCAGATCTTCAGGACTGCGGCATGTCCCAGAGCCACTTAGCAGGTGAAGAATCGTGGCCGTGTCTGCACTGACTGGGAAGGCCTCACACTTCTGTGCTGATTGCGCTGAGCAGGGCCGAATCAGAAGTGGGATTTCCAGTCTGCCGGGCAGTGGGGGCCTTTGCCGAGTAAGGCTGATCACAGCAGGCAGGGCCTACTGAGGAGATGCAGCGGCTTGCTGCTTCTCACCCTCTGCCCCTGACAGGTGACTACTGTATCAGAGGAGAAGAGCTAAAGAGAAGAGCAGCCAGGCTCTCTGGAGAAGCCCAGGTGAGGTAACGAGACAGGTTCAGCTGTCCACGGAGCCTGATGCATCCTGCAGTTCAGCAATTTTTAGCAGGATTCTGCTAATGAATGTGGACCTTGGGCCGGCAGCTCTGTTTCCTCTGGCATTAACATTTTCTTGCTTTATTTTAATGAGGAAAATGAAATTCTTCTCAGTTTCTTATCATCGCACCCGGATGGGGAGGGTATGACATTTAACAACAGGGCTTTGGAAAAAAAAATATTAAGCATTATACAAATATGAAGAATTGTTGCTGTTATTATTCTGATGGAGGGCACACACAGCCTTGACTTAGCCTTAATATTGAGGGGATATTGGAGGGATTAGGAGGGACTCTATAACCATTGGGTAGTTACTTGGAATAGCCTTCCTAGAAAGGCCCAGCTAATCTGTCCATATTAAATCCATTTTAAGAAGCTAAATACCCAAACTCTGTGTCAATACACTGCCAATGCAGACATAGTTCATAAAACTTGATCACTTCTCATCAGACGCCACATGCTCATAAATTGTAAAACAAGTCAGGTTATTAACTCCAATTTGCAGCTGTAATTTGATGATCTTTTGGGTAAAAGGAAGAAATGGTTTTGAATAAGAGTACTAGCCCCGGGTTTCCCAAGACAGGCATGCAGAGGGAGGGCTGACTTGATGTGACGGAGTTGGAGGGGACGCAAGACAATGGAAGGTGGTGTGAGTGGATTTGAATCAGACCTCGAAGGCTTTGGGAAACTCTGTTGAAAGTCTAACTAATCTGGAGGAATGGAGCGGTGACTCCTGAAAAAGTGACTTTTCCACTCTTTTCAATGGCATCTAATTGTGTAGTCTTTGAAGTGAAGAGACTTGCAAAATTAATGGGTATGAGAAAGAAGGCAAACACAGGCATGGCCAAGCCTCTTTAGTTGTGCTAACTGTTGTTCCCATGCCACGCATTAGTTTTATTAGCATAGACTTTATAACAGTTAGTTCCTTAAGGATTTGCTCATCCTTATTTATGTATGTGAATTCATGTTCACCACATACATGAAAGCATGCATGGAGGACAGAGGGCATTGAATCCTCTGAAACTGGAATTGCAGGTATTCATGAACTGTTTTATGTGGGGACTGGGAACTGAACCCCAGTTCTCTACAAGAACAGCAAACACTCTTAATTGCTGAACAGTCTCTCTAGCCCCCTCCCCCATTCTTTAAAATAGGTCTAATTTGCCTTTACTTTAAAATTTTTATTTGGCTTTGTTTTATGTATATGTGCAAGTGTCTGTGTGTATATATGCACATCACACATATATCAAAACCTCTGAAATGGGACTTAAAGGCAGTTTTAAAATGGCATATGGGTACAGGAACCAGGTCCTCTGCAAGAGTAGTGAGTACTCTTTACTGCTGAGCTATCTCTCTCCAGCCTTTAAGTTTTCCAGAAGAAGAAGAAGAAGAGGAAGAGAAAGTGGAGGAGAAGGAGGAGGAGGAGGAAGAGGAGGAGGAGGACGAGGGGGAAGAAGAAGAAGAAGAAGAAGAAGAAGAAGAAGAAGAAGAAGAAGAAGAAGAAGAAGAAGAAGAAGAAGAAGAAGAAGATCTTCATTGTCATCACTGACAACCAAACTAACTTAGAAGATAAGTCCCACCCATTTTTAGGAGAAAATTTCGGCCATGTTCAGAGGGATGAATCACCAGTTTCTGCTGTGCTAGTATAGGTACAGACTGGCTGACCCCAGACATTGCTAGTCTTGCTATTGTAATAGCTTCACAGCATCTTAGGGAGTTCAAAACATATCCACTATCCTGTTTTTAAAAATATCCAGATAGTGATTTGTTTACAAAATTGCCTATATTTGGACTGAAGAGATGGTTCTGTATTTATCAGAATCTGGAGGATGTTCACTGAGAGAACCCACATTCAATTCCCAGCATCCATATAGAGGCTCACAACAGTCTGTACCTCATTCCAGGGGATCCAACACCATTTTCTAGCCTCTGTGGGCAGTACAAAACACACATGTGATGCACAGAAATCCATACAGGCAAAACACTATTACACATAAACATTTTCAAATGTTATAATTCATCCAAATCTCCTATGTCCACTACTTCCATACCTGCTGAGTCGGATGGGGCAGTGTTATATTTAGAATATAAAAATGTTCCTTGCATATGTTTTGGTTAGTTGCATTGTTTTGGAAGGTTGTGAAATCTCTAGAATGTAGGGCTTAGCTAGAGAGAGTGGGTCACTCAGGATGGCCTTGAGTACAGCCTGGCCTTGTTTCTAGTACAAGATCCAGACTTCTAGGTCTACAACATGTAGGAAGCCAAGCCATAAATTTCCATTGCCACAGGTGGACCTCACCTACCATGTCTTCCTCACTGGGCTGGCTAGTCTTCTGTCAATTTGATACAGACTAGGGTAGTCAGGTAAGAGGGAACATCACTTGAGAAAAATGCTTCCATCAGATGGGCCTGTAGAAGAGGACCCAAAGAGAGAGGGCTACATGTCTTTTTTGACTTGAACATGTTTGCCTTGGGAAATATTTCCCCTGTTTTAGCCACTCAGGTACTCAGAGGTGGATAATCATTGTCTAAAGGGGGAAGACTTCATCTCAGATTGATAACAATTTGGCATCAGATATATGATATTAGTCTTGTAAACATTTAGGATGCAGAAGTGATGGGGTCGATCATCAGGGCTTGTTCCAAGATTTCAGAAGAATCCCAAGAAGCCAAGCAACATGTATCATGGGAGGTGCTGAGAGAATGACTTGTGAATCCACGAATGTGAAGTCTAAACAGCAACAGAAGAATCCAGGATGTTGGAGATGTCAGGGTAGAGGATACCTATTGAGGAAAGCTCTAGGCACAGAAGGAATCCAGCACAAGAGAGAGGTCATGTGTACTTTAGATATCAGAGCTATAGGGGTGGGTCAACCCAAGCCCAGCTTAGCCCAGGTGATGACATCAACATGGAACTATGGGGTTTCACGCTCCCTGTCATGTTTTTCTTCTTCTGTCTTCCTGTTCTTCCACTTCACAAGAGTGTTTACTCTGGAATAAGAGTATCTATTCTACCCCATTGTATGTTGGAACTATAATAATGTGTTTTCTCATTTAAGCAAGTGCTCATAGTTAAGATTTTGCCTTGAGTCTCAGAAGACTTTTGAAATATGTTGAAATTGTTGAAACCATGGAGTCTCAAAATTAGTCTGAATGAATTCTGCGTTATGAGATGACTGTTAGTCTATGGGGGACAGGGACAGGTGTGAATGTAAAATGTCCCCCATAGGCTCATGGGTTTGAAAACTTTGTCTTCAGCTAGTGCTGTAGTTTTGGGAGGTTTTAGAATGTTTAAGAAATGAGGTGTAGCTGCAGCAAGGAACTAACTACCCAAGCATTGAGTCAAACCTTTTTCTGGATCAAGTTTTCAGTGCAAGCTCTCTGTTTCTCAATCTACCAAGACATGATAAGAGATGCCAGAATTTCCTGGTGCTATTGACAGAATTTCAGCTGCCACATTTCCTTCAATGTGGTGGACTGTATCCCCTTAGACTGTGAGCCCAAACAAACCTTTCCTTCCTTAGCTGACAGGTACTTGGTTATAGCAGTATAGAAGCAACTAATGTAGGTGGTTTCTAGGCAGCATGCTTGGGTAGTTAGCTGTCATTAATAGTAATATTAGGAGTAGCTAGTTAGTAGTTAATGGTGGGTAGTTAATTAGTGGTTGCAGTCTCACTGTTGCTCATTGGTGCCATCATTTCGGTGTTTTAGCTACCTTGATGAACCTTGATTTGCCTCTATTTTCTCTGCTTTTTCTCAAGCGGTATGAAAGATTTCAGGCCCCCAAAAAGAAAGGATCATGGACATTTTATGTAACTCTGTATTGACACTTCTGGAAGACTTCCATTCCCAGATGTACATGATTGCTACAAGAGTGAATCAATACATTATGAAGCTACTTGAGCTGCACAAGTCCACATTAAGTAGTAAATGTTGTTGGGGGGATTGATATGTTGAGTGCCTTAATAAGGAGCAATCTTTAAACCTGTAGGAATGAACTCTGTTTCAGGCAGAAGAATACTTTCTCTCTAGGTAGGGGACTGTCAATTTTGCCCAGCTGAGTGTAAACTTATTCTAAGTAATAGCAATAGCAACTATAGTTGCTAGTTGTTGATCACTTATTATGGATCAAATGTGTAACAGAACAGCACTTGATTTTATGTAATCAGTCATCACACCAAGTACTTGCATATTGGCTCACTCTCTCTCCAGGATGAAAGCCCAGGCTGGTCTCATACTGTCTATGTAGCGGAGGCTGTCCTTGACCTCCTGATCCTCCTGTCTCTACCTCTGACATACTGGGATAACAAGTATGTACCTCTTTGTTCAGTCATCTTTATTTTCTAAACAAGGACATTGATTGTAGGGAAAGTTAGATTCTGTCATGTGTCACAATGTTTTGGTCAACACTGGACTGCACATAAGAAGGTAGTCCCATAAATTTGTGTCACCTAGTGACATTGCAGTCATTGTTGTTAAAGAGCCTTCTATAGTATGTGCACAATGATGACATTGCCTCGTCTAAGTGATCCATTGTTCTATTTACACAAAGTCACACAGTAAGTTGGGGCTTTAAAGAACCACACTGTGACCGAGTCTGAATTGGTATTCTTTCTATATTACTGTTAAGCTTAGTTTTCCATCATTGGGACTTAGATATTGTTCAAACAAGCACACCTTTCATCTAAGACATTTGAGATCCCAGATGGAATCCCAAGTATTCTGATTCTGCAATGATTATCATCACCAGCAACCACCATCTGATGAGCGTTCATTACAAGCAAGGCACTGAGTTCTAAAATAAGCAGGTGTTTCCCGAGACCTCATAACTCACCGAGGTCTGGGAAATTGGGTTCCATGAAATTTCTTGCACCACTGTGAATGCTAGATATTAAGTGTACACAAGTTTTATATAGGAAAATTTAGGAAACTAAGAAGCCAATTCTTTTCCAGACCATGTCACGATGGTGTGGTTACCGTAGGCTGTGCTCCTTGCAGTCAATGCGTCTGACCTGTGCTTGAACACACAGTATTGAAACTTGGCCACAATCACACAAAGACATTACTGACACACCCAAGTTAGAAGTTCAGAGATGGGAGAACTTGATGAATCACGGCAGCTGAACAAGGTTCCCTGGTGGAAATCGCACCTGAGCTGTGTCTGCAAAATGAGCAGGCCCCAGATAAACATGAAAGGCGACAGAGGGGATGAGGTTGCAAGAATAGGAGATGACAGGAAGTGGCCACATTCACTAGGCAATTTCTTATGCTTGCCACTTGATTTTGACAGCAGGCTTTGTCATTTCTTTATGCTCCACATTACCCCTGAGATTAAACATGTAAACTTTTGTATGCTTTATGCATAAGAAGGAAATAACATTTTCTCAGTCTGTGGCACTCACAATTATAGGAAATTGGAGGCTTAATGCTAAAACTAGCTGGATGAGAAGATGGACTGGAATTCTCACTAATAAGAAGGAATAACGTATTACTAGAAAGAGAAACAAAGGTTAGTTTCCGTAGCTTAAAATTATTACCAGAATGTAGCATTATACTTCATGATTTAAAAAGCAAAGCTGCCTGTCTGGGATTGTTACTAAAATATTAGCACTTTCCTTTTAAAATGATAGCTTGTAGTGCTATCATTGGTGCTGTGTCTAGAGAGGGGAGGGGGCTGACCTGGAAGAAAAGTGTAAAGTGCATCTATCAGCTTTTTGGTTTTCTCTGTTTTAAAGGAAGTGCCTTATGAGATACTCCAAGGTACTGATCATGGGTAAGTTATCCTGAGTCGTCCAGGGCCAGTAGTTTGATTCCAGCCATGGGTAAGTTATCCTGAGTCGTCCAGGGCCAGTAGTTTGATTCCAGCGTTTGTGAACTCTTGTTCTGTGGAATAGGAATCTCATGACATGTTTCACACTGAGCACGATGCTCAGTCAATCTGAGGGATGCCCTTCACTTGTAAGCCCTCAATGACAGCAGCCCCTGCCCAGGCTTTAGCAAGTCCTTTCCAGAGAACTCATTCTCAACTCTGCTTAACCCAGTGATGCCTGAAGTTATTGGGTTATTAAATAATCCTTAGGCTGGTGAAGTTTCCCCTATTTTACTTTTTTTACTCCCTAAGATCGCTATTACACACAAGAAGCAATCTGATGGATGGAAACCACACTGGCTATATTGATGGAGACATTTTCAGAAACTGATTAATAAATGTTACCTTAAAAATCATGAAAGGGAGAGCCAGTCAGTTCAGAGACAATGGCTACTGCTAGAGGCCTGATTGGTATTTGAAGAACCTACATTATTTGAGAAAGACCCCGTGGAGTTGGGATTATACCTCAGAGTTTGGGGCCTCCCCTAGCTCCTGTTTATATATTTATCACATCCTTGAAGGCAAAGCTTCCTGGCTAACACTGGTATCTCAGGAGCTCTGAGGTAGAACAACAGGAGGCAGGGTTTCAGATGGTGATCTGCCTGTCAGTTGCTGGTACTGCTGAGTGGTCTGTGATGAGGCTGGCCATGTGGGAAGACACTAAAGACAGGAGACTGCTGGTAGAACTAATCTCTGCTGCTTGCGATGAAGGATCATGGACGGAGCAAGGAGACAGAGCAGCCAGGGAGACGTCAGAAGACATAAGTCCCCAAGCCCTTCCTAGCATCTCCTATTAGCAAGAGCTGTGAAAGGGAGAACTGGGGCTTGCAGGGTCCTTGCTCCTGTATAGAAATGTGAGAGTGTAGCTAATAAATAAATAAATAAATAAATAAATAGATAAATAAATAGATAGATAAATAAATGCAAATTATATATGTTTATATGACAGTTTCATTATCCTCGCAGTTAATGGACCCAGGGTCCATAGCCACCCTTCTAGATTATACTTGAACTCCTGTAGAGTTCAATAGTAAAAACACTCAGTATAATCGTCTCTAAAAAAAAATTCAAATATCCTTCTTAGGTGCAAAGATGCTTGTATCATTTTTCCTAAAAGGGACACCCAGAGCCTTGACACACTGTATCCATTTTGGGGAAATGTTAATCCTCCTCCAAATTCAGTCACAGCCCATCTGAAGATCGTTTTAACCAGCATCTAAGTTGTTAAAGTATCCACACTGCCCACAATTCGTGTAAAGTAATAAATAGCAAGCAATACATTTGCTTAGAAACATTTGAGAATTTGTTAGGAAGTATTATTATAGCCTTTAACTCCCAGTTCACCTGTATGTAAACTTGGACATAAGCACAAATTGAAGCTGTGTAGGAAGCTGGAATGTGACCGACTTTCCAGGCCAGAGATCCTGCTTTGAGGGTTCCAACAGGTCAGGTCCAGTCACTCTGCAAAAGCCAACGAAATAGTGAAAAGGAAGGAGAGATTTTAATCAACATGGCCGTGTTGGGAAGATGAGGCATCCCAGTCCACCCTGGGGAAACTGACGTAATCCTTCTGTTTACTGATCAGGGAGGATGGTTGGACAGGCAGAGGAGTGAGCTGATGTGCGATCAAAGAGTTTTGGCCAGATTGTGATCTGGTTGATTGTTATCTTAGGCCTGTTTCTGAAGGGTACTTAGCTCCAGGAAGTCCTTATCACTTAGGGGACAATCTGGTTTCCATTAGGACTGTCATGCTTGGGACCCAGCCTTAGGTCCCATCACAGGGCAGTTGTTCCCACTCGGGAGAGTGGTTCCATTGCGATCTGTCCTTTAGGCTGTGCTGTCCCTGAACGCCAAGGTGACTGCAGATTTTGAGTGTCTGGAGACACTTAAGCATCTTTTTAGGTGCCTGGAAGAAGATGCTGTAAAAGCTGACTTGAAATACCTTAGTCATCCTTGTCTTTGTGTCTTTGTCTTTGTGGGATGGGAAATGTTGCTAAACTGAGGGCCAGTCAGCCTTGTACCACCAGTTATTAGAGGAAAATCTCCTCTGTGAATAACATCCCCGAGCTTGGAACTGAGCTGAATCTGACTATATAGACGAGACACATGAAGTGAAGACAGAGGTCCAGGTTCTGACCTTCCTTTGGGGAGTCCAAGTGAAGAGTCAGCACTTTCCAGAAAATGCAGCTTCCAAGTCACTGCTACAAGTACATGAAGTATTTTTAAGGCTACACCCCCCCCAACCAAATCACAACTGTTTTAGATAGAAATTGCTGATTATTGACAGACTGTACTTAAAATGCAGTATCTGTCTGAATTCCTGAGTTCACGTCCAAGCTGCAGATTTCCCTGGAGGGCATTATAGATCCAGAAAAATCTCAGTGGCAGACTTTGCAAAATGCAGAAGAAAAAGTGTGCTCCCTTGCTAGAGAACTATGGGAAAGACCATCGCACACCAGGGTAGGCGCCACATGGAAAGCTGCAAACTTTGGCAACCACAGTACCTTTTTTAAAAAAAAAAAGGATGGCCTTCCCAAGACAGCCATGGTCACTGCAGCGTTCCAACTTCTTGGGGGGGGGGGGGAGGAAACAAATGCCCAAACTTGTCTGGAGGCCAGAAATATAGGCAATGAGGAGTAAACAACCAGAGATCCTAGAACTTAGCTTCTGCTGTGTAAGGAGAAAACTCCACCTACCCACCCACCGCAGAGGGTAGTTAGCGCCTTAATGAACCTTAGCTGAGTGTGTAGACCTGTGGGGTTGCTCATTTCAGGGATAATCTGGAGGAAGCTGTCTTGCACCACCTTGCCTACTTCAGAGGGGATGGAGTCTTGTGATAAACAGATGCTGTGGCAGGTATTATTTCTGCCCTTTCTAGATGTGTCACATGTATCCCAGGACAGCTGGGAACAACACACCTTTAGAGAAGACAGCACCCTCATATCGCAACATCCAAAGACTGGATGTTCCTGGTAGACTCTGGAATGGTGGTTACATATTTAACAGTACTTGAGACTGAAATTTGAGGCTCAAGAGTTAAATTAATTTGAGTTAGGGAGGGAGTACTTAACACCCTGTTTGCTTAACACACTGTTTGCACATAGTAGGTGCTTGATAAGGACAGATGGATCTTATTTAGGGATGATTTGACTTATAATTCTTTGCTTTTGAGATGGTCTAGAAATTTGTCTTCCTATTTTGAACTCCAGTCTTTGCTTGAGCTAGTGATACATAGTAGGTTTGGGCAGCTGCAGGGGAGCAGATAATCAATGTTCTACTGTGTAGTGAGTTGCCAACATTTTATGGATATAGCCAATCAATAAGTTACCTTAAATATTCAGTACTCATTTTAAATAGGCTTTGCTTTATAAGGCTTTGACCTACTGTAGGCGAATGCAAGTGTTTGAAGTTAGGATACACAATGATGCTTAAGAGGTTAATCATTTTCTACTGAGAATGTAGTTTTAGGGACGTAATGCCATTCTAAGCCTCAGGTTAAAGAAACATCAGCTTTTCCAATCCAGGGCACAGGTTGACCATGCTAAAATGACCAGAGCTTTTAGTAGCCGAATAATCCAGAATATGGCGACTGATGATCCTTCAGTCCTTCAGATGCCCTGTCCACACTGGAGCCCATTTAATGACTATGGTCCAAATCTGCCCAGTTCTAGGACTGCTAGGAACTTGCATCCCCATAGGATCGGTGGCCAGGTGGAGCTGCCCATAGCTGGCTGAGCATCTGGATTTGAACAGGAGCTCTACGTCACCAGTTCTTTCCAGTTTTTCTACCTGATTGCTCACCGTGAGTTCTCCATCGATCACCCATCCATTTTTACAGCCACCGTGGCAAAGTGATTGGGTTGTCCCATATGTCTTTTTTAAAATGATGTTGGGGTTTCAGTATGGCTGAATGAACTGGAGGAAGAATGGGTTCTCTGCTTCTTTGGAAGTTACGTGGTCCTATTTGGCATGTTTCACCAAAAGAACTTCCCATAGGAAGTGAAGTGCTCGCCTGCTAATAATGAGTCTCTGTTCTTCTCCTCTCAATGTGGCTGTTAAATTGCCAGTGTCTTGAGCACATACTGTGTGCCTGGCCATGTGCTGGGTTGAAAGGCAATGATGAACAGGACAAAGTCCTTGCTTTGGTGTGGAGGACACTGGCGGCAAGCTGCTCTGTGTAGTGGTGTGTTTTATGACCTGAATTGATAGGGTGAGGTGACAAACAGTGGCTGTTAGGAGCGGGTGTGACTCTTGAAGATGATTAGAAAGACATTCACATGGAGCTGACATTTGGGTGAGTCCGAGAGCATAAGGAGGGGCCAGGCATGACCGGAAGCACTGGACTTCTGGCTGTGGGGCTGGAGGAGTCTCAAGCAGATGCAGAAGTTCTGGGGAGAAAACCCATTCCTGCGGATGCTGTCTGCAAATGCATGAAAAGCTGGGATAAGCAAAGGCCGGGAAGCAAGCTTTGGTCGCCTGCATACACCTGCTGGAGTGACTGGCGGTTCTCGGTGACAGATGTGCCGTTAGCACCAGGTCTGTAGGCTGGAGACTGGGTGATTTTCTTGAAATTTCTCCCCATAGTCAAATTTTTCCTGAACTAAAAATAACAAACTGGCAATACACCCACATGTGTTCTTCTGTAGCATCCAAGGACACTATTAGGGTGTGATGGATAATATTATGAACTGTCTCAGTTCTGTGATGGGTTGTGACATAAAAGTGAAGGAAGAGTCATGCTGGTGAAGTGCTTAGTGGAGGGAACAGTATTTCTAGTGTGATGCTCAAGTTACATTTCCCTCTTGTTTTCCCCCCACCCCCGCTCCTTATGCATAGCAAACAGCATTCTCTTTGAATAGACGAGGACCTCTCTTGGTCCGTTGTCATGTGACAGGGAGGGCTGGAGAGGACGGCATATGGACAGCTGTTTTCTCAACCTTGGCATGCCGGCTAGAAGAAGGGCACACAATGGATCTGAAGTGTTGCTGGTGGGGTTCCTCGATGTCCCTTCAGTTTAGCCTTGGTTCTACACACACAATGCAGGCTCTCCAGAGAGCGCTGCCTCAAACACCTTGACTCAGATTCAAGGCTATGGTACGCTCTGAATGGCAATGTTTTCACATACAGTATTCCCTGCTCGAATACAGACACACAGACTTAATTACGGTAAACAAAAGAAGTTGAGTATTTTCTTCCCATCATTCCTCAGCATGGAAGTGCCAAGTTAGTGTTTGCTTACATTGTATTGTGTTAGAATGGTTTATTTTAAGAGCCAATGTTTAATTCTCTAGTTGAGTTTTAGAAAAAAAAAACATTAAGTATGTTTTGACTTAAAAATTAAGACAGAATTTCTACCAGTTTCTGAGATGACCTGAAACATGCTTCTGTTACATTATACCATATATTATTTACACAAAGTATGCTCTCTGAATTGGTATTTATAACGTCTAAGCATTTGTTGGTCAACTTTGAAAAATGTTGAAGATGCCCTGACCCATGTGTAAAGTACTCAAGTGAGATTAGTTCATGAGGTAAAAATAAACAAACATATCCATCCCATGGTCCTGTAAACATACTCTTATCTTTAGTAAGTGGTAAAATTATATGTACCACAGAAGTATTTAAAACACATTTATTTATTTATGATTTATTATCACAAAATTTTTGATTTATTTACCTGTTTTATATACCTAAGGTCACATAAAAATTTTTTGGGTGAAACAGGGTCACTAGTAGAAAAAGTTAAAGAAGTCCTGACTCAGAGAAATGTGCCAAATGGTAGACTCTTCCCCTCCTTCCTTATGGAGATTCATGTCTTTTCTATCTGTAAGAGGGCTATAGCTATAATTTTTTCTGGTCTATTTGCTAAGGGTAGCTTCCGGTTGAGCGCACTAAAGGCTGGATAGCTGCCCTGCTGCTTTCACCCCTAAATCTAACCCCCAAACTTTTGCAGCTTTTGCTCAGTTGGTGAGAAGTTCCCAGAAACATGGGAAGAAACAGACTGTTTCTGTGTTTGCTCAGTCCATCCTACCCATGCCCAAGGCAGCGTAGAACCTGGCTCAACATCTCAGAGGTTGCTCACTGGTATGGCACTCACATAGACTGAACTTTGGAGCCCTCAGAATTGGAATTTGAAATTTCACATTCATTTTTTTAAAAAGTACTTCCATGAATTGTCTAACATTTTAGGTTGGGGTCTCTTCCTGCATACAGTATGGCTGCTCTAAGCAGTCAACAGGATCCCAGTTCAATGAAGACACATAGGTATCCAGAGGAAGAGGGGGCTCCAGACATATATAAGGATTTGCAAGATTGAGGGCAGGTGTCCAGGAGATTTTTATCATTAGGTCTTTTTAAAGGTGAACAGAAAAGTACAGCACCAGCTGAGAACTGTGGAGTCCTGAGTGGCATTGTCAACAAGCTCTCTCTCTCTCTCTCTCTCTCTCTCTCTCTCTCTCTCTCTCTCTCTCTCTCACACACACACACACACACACACACACACACACAATTTCTTTTTCTTCAATAAACTGAGAATTGCCCCCACCCACTTCATGTATTCTTATTAAACAGTAGAATCCTCTAATAAAGCCATGGTGCACCTATGAAAGTAAACATTGGCACTGACCTTAAGCCACCATATATTACAGACTCGATTTTCACAATAATAACTTTTATGGGTCAAGAGCCCAACCCCAAATTTCATATTGGATTGAGTCATTATTTCTTTTAGTTTTTTCAACTTGAGGCACTTTTTTAGTCTTTCCTTCCCTGGCAAGGCCTTGTTATTTTTGAAACATCTAAGCTAGTTTCTCTGTAGAGTGTCCCTAAATTTGTTTTTGTCTGATATTTCCTCAAGATTGCATTTGCATGATGAGTTGTTTTTTTTTTTTTTTGTAGTGACACAGGAGGGCCAGGGCGTTCATGACTTTGATTTGCTCCATTGTTGGGTATGTTAACACTTATACTGGGTTAAGATGCTATTTACTAGATCTGATGATGATGGTAGCATCCTCTCCTTCTCCCTCTATCTTGGCAGCCCCAAGACTGGTGGCAGTGGCCCTCTCCCCTGTTTCTAACTTCTTCACTCTTTCTTTTTCCATCCTTAGTTATTCTATCACCCACTCAAACAACTGTCAAAGTTAAATTTCCATTGAATTAAAGACCTAAGAGACTCCAGTGTTTTCCTAACTTAACCCTGAAAATGGACCAAGAAGCTGGTTTTCCTTAATGAACCTAAGAGCCTGGAGATATTGTGGTCAATTCTCTCGCATTTTGATGCGCCCTATATAAGAACGAAACCAACACAAAAGAAATTAAGCCAGAAGATAAACAAATCTTGGTGACTTTGGGCAAGCTCTTGATCAACCTCTATCTGATGCAAGATGGCTTTGGGCTTTCACTTACTAGAACCAAGAAGAGGACTCTTTGTTCCAGTCTTAACTGTTGCCTTTGTGTAGAGGGGTCTCGACTGTCCAATCAATTACAAATCGTAGACCATGATGTCTTTGATCCACGCAAGTGCCCTGGGTTCCTCTCATGTTTTCCAGCAGGACTCGTCTCCTGGTGTGCTTTACTTATTTGTTTTCTCAAGAGAGAAGGTTTTTCTTACAGCTTCTCCCTTTCATTGGTCTTTCTGTCTTTTCCTGTGTGAGTCCCCTTTTCTCTGTGATCTGCCACATCCTGATAGGGACTCATATATCCCCTACATCGGTGGAAGGGACAAAATAAAAAATTTATGTCATCCACATGACAGACCTGAAAAACTAGCCTCTCATTTAAATATTGCAGAAAATTGAGTTATATGCTACACAAGTGACAGGAGAATGGGGCTCTTAATCTATGTGAAAGGAAATTGGATTCAAGTTGTTTTATCTCTTGCAGATGTTCGACGTTATTTTTGTCAGCTAGTAGTTAAGTTGAAGAGAGACATCTTTCTCAGAATAGAAACATGAAATAATAATGTCCTTAAGCATCATCTCATCATGTTAAGCCACAAGATGGATGAGATCCTTCTGTGAAAAGATGCAAATGATACTAGGCTTGAAGTATTTGTTGGGAGTGGAGAGAAGCTGAAGTTTTGCTCTGCAGTATACTTCTTCAGTGTGAAGATGAAGAATAACAGAGACTCTTTTCTCTGGGTAGTTACTCTCTTAAGAGGTTTACTTGGGGGAATGAATCATTCAGGAAAGATGTGAGTTCAAACGTCCCTAGGCAGGAAATTGGTCATAGTATAATTTGGACCCAATGTCCTCAGAGACCACATCTCAGGGCTATTGCTGTGACTTGCCTGATCTTACACTTACCATGAGGTACAAAGACTTTTTAGAGTGACTTCGTCTTGGGAATCCCAAGGTTCTGGTCT